>NC_082674.1:20303804-20612173 GCF_025265405.1 Mesoplodon densirostris | reverse complement strand
GCTCACCTCCTCTGCACTCCTCCACCCTCAGCACCATGCCTGCCCTGTTGGCTCTCCTTAGAAGTGTGCTAGCAAGGTCTCCAAGGACTTTCTGGTCGCTGTATCCAGGCAGCAGATACTCCCCAGCTCTAATCTTGTTTCATTCAATTGTTGTTCAGTCATTCATTGATTCAAAGAATATTTGTTAAGAGCCAACTACTTTGCCTGTGCTGGAGGTACGATCCTGAGCAAGATCTATTAGGCAGAAGTTCTCTATAGAGACAGTGTCCACTTCTTCCTCCCAAACGCCACATGCTCATATATGCACACACGCACACGCACACGCACGCAGGCAAACGCACTTGCTTTTTCTGCTTACATCCTCCCCAGAGCTTCCCACTAGGGACTCAGCTGCCAGGCATGTGATCTTTGAGGGACACAGACAAATGGGAAGGAAGTTAGGCCAGTAGCCTAAGGAAGCTGGGGAGTAAGAGGGGCCAGACGGCCTGGAGGGGCACCCCAGGATGTACACATCATCACCTGGCCATTTGCTAGTGGCCTGGGGAGTGTGTAACTCTGAATGGCAGGCACCCAGTAGAGAAGGGCACATGGCCAGGATCTCAGGTTCTGGCCACTCCAGGCAGTTCTCGAAGCAAGACCCTTCCCAGAGGGCCAGGGAGGCACCCAAGGGACTGGTTGCAGCCTTTGGGGAGACAAGCAGTCTGGGCACGTGCCCGCTACATCATACTCCTTCACTGAATCCTGGCCTTGCTCCTGGAGTATGAAACTCCTAGAACTGTCCCCATGAGGAAGGGAGTCTCTGGGCGGGACCCTGAGTTCTGGGCTGAACACTGGCACCCTATAAAGTCGAAGAGCCAGCCCGTCAGGGAACCCCAAGGGTTCTGGTGATGGAAGGTCCCAGAATGTTCCTTTCTTTCTCTTCCTAGGGAATTATATAAAGTAAATGAAGAATAAAGAGGAGAAGGAGAAGGAAGATGGGGGAGGGAGAAAAGGAGTAGGAAAGGAAGGAGGAGGTGGAGAAGGAAAGCATTTTTTTTTTTAAAGCACAGCCCTGGGCTTCCCTGGTGGCGCAGTGGTTGAGAGCCCACCTGCCGATGCAGGGGACACGGGTTCGTGCCCCGGTCCGGGAGGATCCCACGTGCCGCGGAGCGGCTGGGCCCGTGAGCCATGGCCGCTGGGCCTGCGCGTCCAGAGCCTGTGCTCCACAATGGGAGAGACCACAACAGTGAGAGGCCCGTGTACAGCAAAAAAAAAAAAAAAAAGCACAGCCCTGATCATAGTATTTCTCTGCTTCAAACGTTTTAATAACTTCGCATTGCTCATTGTGGATAACCACATCCCCCGTCCCTCTTCTCCCCCTCCCTCCTCACCCCTTCCAGTCATAGGAGGCCTGAGAGGATGTGTTCACACAGCTCTTGTGGGAAATTGCCCCATGGGGTTGCAGCAAGCGAAACAGAGGGAGCACCACAACGGGCCCATCATAAGGAGCACTGAGAGCTACAAGGAGGGGGTTTAAGGGGAATTCCTGGCGGTCCAGTGGTTAGGACTCTGCCCTTTCACTGCCGAGGGTATGGGTTCAATCCCTGGTCGGGGAGCTAAGATCCTCCAAACTGAGTGGCCAAATAAATAATTAATTTTTTAAAAGGGGGCGGGGCTTAGTCCTAGGTCTGTGACTATAGGACCATGGGGAAATCATGGTCTAAGCCTCCTTTCCTTCACCTGCTCAGTGGTCAGGGAGGAGAAAACCTGCCCTGCCTCACTGGGTTCCTGGGAGGCTCAGGTGAGATAAAGAGCCTAGAAACGTTTGTGAATGATCAAGCACTGAACAAATAAGGGATTGTTCCTCCTATTGAGGAAACTACCTTGAGAAGTGTCAGAGGGCCCCTCCTTTCATCTCTCAGCGCTTTTCTTTCTCATAATCCTTTATGTCATTATAACACCTTACGCTTTTCAAAGTACTTTAATATATATTGTGTCATTTGTTCTGACACCATCCCTGTGCAGGGGCCAGGCAGGGCTGCCCCTCGCTGGGCATATAAGGGCAGAGGCTCAGAGGGGTGAAGTCACCAGAAGGTCCGGTGTCACCAGGCAGGCATGATGTGGCCGAGCCAGGCCTGAGCTCAGGTTTCCTGACCTCAGCGTGGGGCCTGCTCCACTTCCAGCACGTACTGATGTTGTTCCTTTAGATTCTAAACCTACAGAGGGTCCAGGCAGGGTCTTCTTAGGGGATGAACTTCCCCATGGCGGGCATCGTGGCCTTTGGGTGGGGCTATATCAGGGGACACTTGAGCTTTTGCCAGTGAGACAGGCTTGGTCTTTGAAGATCTACTCGCCCTGGGCCCTTGGGAGTTTGCCCAGGCTCCTTTGTCACTCCTCTGTGTCAGTGGTCAGCCAACCACCAGGACAGAGGTGGGTCTTTTGGCTCATTTTGGAACCCTTCCTCCAGGTGTGATTCTAACCACAAAGTGTGCTGATGACCTAGTGCCACACAAACATCATCTGATGGCTCATTCTCACAGCCAGGGAGTGTCAGCCCCGTCCAGCCTCTGGGGTAGGGCGAGCACAGAAACACAGGCCTGCTCCGTGACCGGGAGTTGCTCACAGCTGGAGAAACAGCAGCGCTCGGGAAATAACAGCAAAGAGGACGGCGTGAATACCCTCTCAAGGGGGCGACATGATGACCCTCCTGGATAAAAGACAGTATGAGCACAGAAAGACAGAGACCTCTGGGGACTGGGAGGCTCCGAGGCAGCTTCCTGACTGAGGACACCCGGTCCCCCTCCCCTAAGTCGGTCTCCAGTCAGACTGAAGCATTCTTGCTGTTCGTGAATCACACCAGGAAAGCGCCTCTGCAGCATTCCAGGATGCGAAAGCCAGGCCCTCGGTCTGACTGCTGATTGGTGGTGTGTGAGTCAGGGGAAAGGGCACCAGACGGGCAGTCTCGAGATGCGGGACTCTGCGCCTTGATCTACACCAGAACCCGAGGAGGCAAAGAGATTCGGTTGTTTTTCCTGTCAAGGTCAAATGCCCGGGTGGTCCCAGTTTGGCCTCAACTCAGGTGTCCCGAGTTTCTGTTGTAGGCGCCTCCCCTCAAGTCAGTGATGATGGCGAGCATTCCAGAGGGAAGGCGGCAGGTAGTGGGAGATGCGATCTGAAATTTAAGAAGGAGAGCAAAGCTAGAAGGATAGCCCACCAGTTGGGCAATACCTCCCACCCCACCACAACCTCCACTTCCTTTCCCTGAGTCCCCGAGGGGCTGAATGAGACGGAGGAGAGTGATGGGAGTTGTTCCCACGACATTTATAATAGTTAAAAAAAAAAAAAATCAGAGACATCCTAACTGTTCAGTACAGAGAGTGACCTGAAATAAATCATAAACTCAAGTAGCCATTCAAAACAATAAAGCTTTTAGAAAATAATATAGAATGTCTTTGTGATCTTGGGGTAGAGGAAGAGTTTTTAAGTAAAATGCAAAAAGTGCTAATCAAAGAAAAAATTTGATAAATGTGTCTATGTGAAAATTAAGGAATCCTGGTTATAAAAAGTTACCACCAAAAGAATGAAATGGGCTTCCCTGGTGGCGCAGTGGTTGGGAGTCCACCTGCCGATGCGGGGGACACAGGTTCGTGCCCCAGTCCGGGAGGATCCCACGTGCCGCGGAGCGGCTGGGCCCGTGAGCATGGTCGCTGAGCCTGCGCGTCCGGAGCCTGTGCTCCGCAACGGGAGAGGCCACAGCAATGAGAGGCCCACGTACTGCAAAAAAATTTTTAAAATTTAAAAATAAATTAATTAAATTAAATAAAAAGAATGAAATGGGGACTTCCCTCGTGCCGCAGTGGTTAAGAATCCGCCTGCTGTGAAGGGGACACGGGTTTGATCCCTGGTCTGGGAAGATCCCACATGCCGCGGAACAACTAAGCTTGCGAGTTACAACTACTGAAGCCTGTGCACCCTAGAGCCCACGTGCCATGACTACTGAGCCCGTGTGCGGCAATTACCGAAGCCCACGAGCCTAGAGCCGGTGCTCCGCAACAAGAGAAGCCACCACATGAGAAACCCACGCGCCACAACGAAGAGTAGCCCCCTGCTCGCAGCAACGAAGACCCAACACAGCCAAAAATAAATTAAAAAAAAAAAATGAATGAAATGGCAAGCCACAGAGAAAATGCTTGCAATGCATGGAAGCAATAAAAGGCTCAAAGCCAAAATATAAAAGAACTCTTATAAAGCAGTAAGAAAAAAGTAACCCAGTAGAGAAATGACCAAGAGACTTGAAGGGGCAATTCACAAAATAAGACACAGAAGTGCCACGTCATAAGCATGTGAAAAGGTGTTCAACTTTATTTGTTGTCAGGGAAGTCCAAATCAAAACCACGTTGAGGGCTTCCCTGGTGGCGCAGTGGTTGAGAGTCCGCCTGCCGATGCAGGGTACATGGGTTCGTGCCCCGGTCCGGGAAGATCCCACATGCCGCGGAGCGGCTGGGCCCATGAGCCATGGCCGCTGAGCCTGCGCGTCCGGAGCCTGTGCTCCGCGGCGGGAGATGCCACAGCAGTGAGAGGCCTGCGTGCTGCAAAAAAAAAAAAAAAAGAAAAGAAAGGCTTCTCTGAGGAGATGACATTTGAAAACGCAGCTGAATGAAGTGAGAGAGAGAAACCATGTGTAGCCATGGGAGAAAAAGCCTGTGGCAGAGGAAAGCACAGCAGGATTAAGGAACAAGGAGACCAGTGTTACTAGTTCAGAGTGAGGGAGGGGGAGAAGATGAAGACACGAAACGGGAGAAGTAACGAGGGACCCATCACAGAAGGCCAATGCAGCTTTGCAAGGGACTTCAGATTTTACTCTGAGAGTGATAAGAGGCCATTGGAAGGTTGAGAGCCAGAAGTGGTAGGATTTGGTATCTAGTTTAGAAGGAAGACTCTGGCTGTCCCGTGGAGGAGGGAGTCTAGGCGGGGTGGAATTACAGATTCCTGTTAAAATGCTACCACAGTGTCCAGGCAAGAGGTGAGGTGGCATGGACTAGAATGGCCATTTTGGAGACAGAATCAATAGATTTTGCAGATAGAACCCAGATAGGATTTTTTTGATGGATGGCATAGAGGGGAAGAGGAAAAGGAGTCAATAATAAGTATAATATTTTTCTTAAAAATAGGTTGCGTAATTCTATATTTGATCAAAACTCTTCAAAACATGTTCTTAAATTACTTCTGTGATGAGAAACTTAAATACAGCAGAGCCTAAGAAATGCAGTTGGGGAGACAGGATATTTTCATAGATGGACGGATAACACCATAAAAAATGCAGAAGCTAATTGCCACAGGAGATAAGGAAAGGAAGAGACCCCAGAGGCCTGGAGGAGGCAGGAAAGTCTTTACTGAGGAGGCTGGAGTTGAAAGAAGAAGGTGGAGCTAGTCCAGGTGAGAAGCAGATTGAGAGCTGCGCCTGGGGACCTAGTACAGGGTGGTAGAAAGAGCAGGGGCTTTGGAGTTTGAGAAATTAGGCTCAAGTTCAAGTATTGCCACTTACCACTTGGGTTAGTGTAAAGGTTAGATAAAACAACTGTAACTCACCTATTAGGTGCTCAGTACAGGGTAGCTTCTAAGGAAAGCTCTTTTTTAATATTTAGATTTTAAAATTTTTCAGATTTTTCTATTTTTTATTTTGGGGGTTGGGAGTGGGGAGTTAACTCCCCATTCACCAGAAATTACAGCAGAGACAGGAGAAAATAAGCTACTGGGAAAAGAGGAGCTATTAGTAATCTAGACTTGGACATAGCTGGGAACCCTTGAGTGAGATAATCTCACAGTGATTGAGAGCCCAGAAACTTCCTGTTCATCTAGGGATGGTGTCACATAGTCATGTCTCCCTCTGCTGGTAGAATTTGGTGTTGCAAGGTAAACCCAAATCTTGAATTACTTGCATCTGGAAATTTGCAGGCCCCTGGGAATATTGAAGTGCTAACTCTGCGTTCTTGGTATGGTCTCACCCAGACTGTTACTGCGACCATACTGGAAGAAGATGCTGGTATGGGAATCCCCCTGGAAAAAAGAACTTTCACTGTCAAAGGAAATGAAGCAAAGGGAGCTTCTTCCTCCTACCAAGCCAACAATGATGGGTCTGGACTGTTAGGAAACTTGTCATTCAAACCAGGACTGAGCAGCAACTGTTCTGCCATCTTCACGGTAAGCTGTCCCCATGGCATAGGGGAAAGACCGCCAGGGTTTCAGTTTTGGGGTCTGAAGACTGAGTATGCCACTTGGTGACTGCGTTTCCTTCCTTAGTCACTTAATTAGCCTAACGCTTAGTCCTCACAATATGGGGATATTAATATTTTCCCCTTTTCTGGGGTTGGTGTGAGGGTAAAGTAATAGATATGATCATACTCTATTAGCTGTAAATCACTCTACAAATATAAGAGTTTATTACTGTCACTTCTTTGTCTTGCCTCTCCATTTTCTTTCCCTGAAGGTCGTGGAGCATTCGTTCATTTGCTTAGCAGCTGATACTGATTACCTAAAGTATACAGAGTTCTGTGCTAGATATGGGGAAAGGAGATACAAAGACAAAAATCACAGCTTCTGTCTTCAGGGGTCACACATATGGTGAGGGAGACAGATTCAGTTAACCACGTTACTAGTCAGACTATGAGTACTATAAGACTAGTTAAACAATGAGCTATAGAATCATGAGGAAAGGAAAGATTAATTAGAAAGTAGAATCAGGGGAGTCAAAGAAGGTTTCCCAGAAGAGGTGATATTCATATGAAGCACGAATTCATATTCATTCATTCATATTTATTTTGTTTATTTATAAAAATATTTATTGAGCATATCTATGTGCCAGGAATTAGACTACAGATGGTGCCCAACTTATGATGGCTCAAATAATGACATTTTGACTTTACAATGGTGAGAAAATGATATGTATTCAATAGAAACAATGCTTCAATTTCTGAAGTTTGATCTTTTCCTGGGCTAGTGACATGCAGTATGATATTCTCTCCTGGCTGGGCAGTGGCAGTGAGCCAGTCAGCCACGCGATCATGATGGTAAACAACTGATACACTTACGACCATTCTGTACGAACACAACCTTTCTGTTTTGCACTTTCAGTACAGTATTCAATAAATTCCATGAGATATGCAACACCTTATTATAAAATAGGCTTTGTGTTAGATGATTTTGCCCAACTGTAGGCTAATGTAAGTGTGCCAAGCATGTTTAAGGTAGGCTAGGCCATGGTGTCTGGTAGGTTAGGTGTATTAACTGCATTTTTGACTTAAGATATTTTCAATTTACGGTGGGTTTATCGGGATGTAACCCCATCATAAGTCAAGGAAGATCTGTAGTAATTGTGGTTACAAAAATGAATGAAACAGATATGTATTGTCTTCACAGAACAACAGAGGAGGTAGATGAATAATTATTTGATTACAATTATGCTGAGTTCTATAAAAGAAATACAGGGAACAATGAGAACATTGTTCTCAAAGGGACATAACAGCTCTGTAAACAGCTGTTATGTAATACAAAGGGACATAACCTAGGTGGGGAAGTCAAGAAAGTTACCCTAAGGAAGTGACATTCAAGCTGGGAGCTGAAGGATGAAGATCAGGTATCTAGGCAAAGATGGTGAGGGTAAATGTTCTATGCAGCAGAAACAGAATGTGTAAAGGCCCCGTGGTAGGAGTTGGAAAGGAAGTGAAGAAGGCCATTGGAACTAGAATACAGGGAGCAAGGAGGAAAGTGGCCTGAGATGAGACAGGAGATATTGGGTAGGTACCAGGTCATGTAGGGCTTTGGGAGCTGTATTAATGGTTTGGACTTTAAGAACAACGAGAAACACTGAAAGTTTTAAAGCAAAGGGTGACATGATCAGACATGTGTTTTTAAAAGAATACATTGCAGAGAATGGATGGGTGAAGGTAAGAGTAGACCTAGGGAGACCAGATTGGAGGCTATAGTGGGAGGCCAGACTAGAGAAGATGATGGCTTGGATTATGATATTGGCTGTGGAAATGGAGAAGTTGATAGATCTGAGAAATATTTATGAAGTTGAATTGATAGGGTTTGGCGTTTGAATAGATATGTTGAGGGTGGGAGAAGAGCTGTTTACAGAGCAAGGAACCATTCTTGGAGCAGCAAGTTTGGAGGGGAGGACGATGAGTTTGGTGTTAACAAGTCGAATTTCAGGTACTTGGGAGCTATCCAAGTGGCTATATCAATTAGAGAATTGAATATATAGAACTGGAGCACAGAGAAGTCTGGACTGGAAATACAAATTTAGGAATCATTTAGACACTAAGTGAAGCCAGAAGCTGGAGGGATCACTAGAGGGTGGCACTGGAAGAAAAGGGAGACTTAGGACCATTCAATGGTTAGAGTTGAAAGAGGTCAGTTGGTTAAGTATTGCTGAAAAGGGAGACACAGGATGTGAACAACCTTAAATGCAAAGGACAAAAGGAAGGAAAACTACTATTTCTTGAATGTCTTTTATGTTCTGGGAATTTTCACATGCATTATCTTACTTAATTCTCATGTAAACGCTGTGAGCCAGGTAAGCATTCCTATCCTCACTTTTTCCACTGAGGAAATAGCTGGTGAGAGAAGCTGAATAATTTACTTACTGTCACACATCTTGTAAGCAATGGGATTCCAATAGGATTCCCTCCCGTGCTGGAGGATCTGGGCAAGTGCCTTGCCAGGTAGTGACATTGGGTGGGGAGAACAGGGCCAGAATCCCTTTTACCCAGCACTATAGTGCCAAGCAGGTAAGCCAAAGCAGAGAAAGAGTAGTCCAAAAAGCAAAGCCAAGTGCAACAGGAAAACAGTTCAAGAGCCAAATGGTCCATTCAGAAGTCAGGTTGCCAGAGCCAAGAAAGGTTAGTCTACAGAGCCAAAACCTCACCCAGTAATTGGTCCAAAAATCAAGTTAATCACAAGCAGTAGAACTTGATCAAAGAGAAGGCTAAGGAAGACCAGGAAACTTCAGAACTGGGGAAGCCATCAGCTAAGCCTCAAGCTTCCAGTTGAGCTGACATTTGGGTCCTGGGTATTCGAAGATGGGGAAGAGGTGAGGAGACAGATTTTGTAGAGTTGAAGAACTAAACAAATAGGCCCTCGAGAGAATAACATGACTGGAAATGTTTTGTGGAAAGATTCTTCTGGTGCCTCTGTGAAGAAGGGCCTCAAGGTGGGAGAATATGGACAACTCGGATGCAATGCATAGACTCAACTCCCCTCTGCAGCATGGAACATGGGTAGGACACTGGCTTGGTCCCTGGGCTTGAGGAATTATACTTGATTTGTATCCCAGAGGAAAAAATATGAAGACCCCAAAGTGGAACACCAAACACAGGCCTGGTCTGTCCAGGATTCTCAAGGAAGCAGGAGCTGTCAGGCAAGCCAAGCCAGGACACATGCATGTATTAAGGGCTTGCTTAAAAATGAGTCTTCTCATTGGTACAGAACTTCAGGAGGATCAATGGTTTCATTTGAGCCTCAAAACCACTTTAAAACTAATTGTTTTAAATAGATGAGGAAACTAAGGCTAGGGCAAGGTAAGTGACTGCCCAAAGTCACACAGTTGGATGGAGATTAGAACTGCAACTTGAGTCCAAGTTTTGTTTTATGCAAATTCTGTGTCTCTCTCTGTTAAGGAAAAGAGATTGGTCAGGGAAGGCTTCACAGAGGAGGAGGTGCTTGAACTGCCCACGCAGCAGGGCACTAAGTACAGAAGAGTAACAGGGTCCTCCTGGCAAAGTCACAAAGATGCAACACAGCACAGCCAGAAGGAAACGCAAAATGGTTCCTAGAATTGTGAGCTCCTTGAGGACAGGAAGGTCCAGCTCCTAGAATGAGGCCTGAGGTTTAGCAGGTGCTGGGTGACTGTTTGAAGGAATGAATGTGTGGAACACAGGGTCTCTCTAGGAGAGTAGCTGGAAGTGAGGCTGGGAAGTGGCAGGAGTCGGAAGACGGAGAGGCTTTTATACAATATGGAAGGCTGGCGTTGGAGGAGGGGAGGGGACGAGGGTGCCTGTGCGGAGAGCATGTGAGGAGAGAATCAGCTGGAAGCTGGTTCCAGTAGAGAGAAAAGGAAGGCCAGAAGCAAACCAGGGCGGGGAGAGGAAAGGACAGAGTCAAGAAACATTTAGGAGTTAGAACGCCTGGCAACACCCTTAAGGGGAGGGGTGACATGTACGAGTCTGCCGGCAGAAAGGCAGGAGCAGAAGAGAAACAGGGGATGCTGGTTGTGGAGGAAACAGGTGTGGGTAGCGGATACCCCGCATCCCCCCCACCCCCAGCTAGGCTGCAACCTCAACAGTCACTCCTGGGGCAGAACGCCAGAGAAGGAGGGGCCTCCCGGACTGGAGAAGTCATCAGCAACCTGCCAGAACCGGGTTAACAAAGGCAGGACTACAACTCCCAGCATGCTCCGGCCCAGTGGGGTGACGGCGGGCGGTGGCTGCGCTGCACCCGTCTGGTGCGCACAGGACCTGGGTCGGCACCGGAGCCTGTCATTCCGGAGGGGTCTATGGGGGTGCGAGCGGGCATGCACCCGGGTCCCCAGCGCACTGGCGGCGCAGGGCTCGCGATTCCCGCCCCACGGCCCCGCCCCTTGCCCCACCCGAGCCGGGCGGCTTAGCTGGGGCCGCAGCGCGGCGGCAACATCACTCTCGCTGCCGCTGCTCCGCCCCATCGCCTTCTGTTTTTCTCTCTCATTCTCCGGTGGCGACGGCGGGGAAGGAGGAGGCAGGGGCAGCAGCAGCCGCGCTGGCTGCAATGAATGATCCCCCAGCTGGGGGAGAGGACTCCAGGTGAGCCTCTGCCCTCGGGAGGGCCGGGACACCCGGTCGCCCAGGACCTGCAGCACCCCCGCCATGGATCCCTAGAGGAGGAGGAGGACAAGGAGAAGACAGCTCTGCCGCCCACCCCCATCCCATTTTCCTCTTCCTTTATCTCATTGTTGCCGTAGCTGTTTACGGCAGGGCTCCCGCTGCCCCAGCATGGGGCGGGCTCCGGGTACTGCCATTCGGCCGGCGCTGCTCCCGCGGCTGCCCGGCGATTCTGCCTAATTCTCCCTCCGCAGCCGGTGCAGCGAGGACCGGAGAGCGGTGGAGGCCCGGACTGCAGCAGCGACGGGGCCACCTCCCAGCATCCCCACCCTAGGAGGCTACAGGCGGATTGAAGAACGGCGCCTGGGGGCTGGGCCGGCCCCGCCGATCCGGACCTAGGGAGGACAGCAGGACCGCCTAGGCTGCGGAGAGGGGTGGGGGGGATCAGGAAGGACAGAGCAGCAAGATGGCCAGTAAAACCAAGGCCAGTGAGGCCCTGAAGGTGGTGGCCCGGTGCCGCCCCCTCAGCCGGAAGGAGGAGGCTTCTGGTCACGAGCAGATCCTGACCATGGACGTGAAACTGGGCCAGGTGACACTGCGAAACCCCCGCGCTGCCCTAGGGGAGCTGCCCAAGACCTTCACCTTTGATGCCGTGTATGATGCCAGCTCCAAGCAGGCAGACTTGTATGATGAAACCGTGAGGCCCCTGGTAGACTCGGTGCTTCAAGGTTTCAATGGCACCGTGTTTGCCTATGGACAGACCGGCACGGGCAAGACCTACACCATGCAGGGGACCTGGGTGGAGCCCGAGCAGCGGGGGGTCATCCCCAATGCCTTTGAGCATATCTTCACCCACATCTCGCGCTCCCAGAACCAGCAGTACTTGGTCCGGGCCTCCTACCTGGAGATCTACCAGGAGGAGATTCGGGACCTGCTCTCCAAGGAGCCTGGCAAGAGGCTAGAGCTGAAGGAGAACCCTGAGACAGGCGTCTACATCAAGGACCTGTCCTCCTTCGTCACCAAGAATGTCAAGGAGATTGAGCACGTGATGAACCTGGGGAACCAGACCCGGGCGGTGGGTAGTACACACATGAATGAGGTCAGCTCCCGCTCCCATGCTATCTTTGTCATCACCGTGGAGTGCAGTGAGCGTGGCTTGGACGGCCAGGACCACATCCGTGTGGGCAAGCTCAACCTCGTGGACCTGGCTGGAAGTGAGAGGCAGAACAAGGCAGGCCCCAACGCAGCTGGAGGGACGGCCACGCAGTCCACGGGTGGTGGCGGCGGTGGAGGTGGTGGTGGTAGTGGAGAGAGGCCTAAGGAAGCCTCCAAAATCAACCTCTCGCTGTCTGCCCTGGGCAACGTGATCGCTGCTCTGGCAGGCAACAGGAGCACCCATATCCCCTACCGGGACTCCAAGCTGACACGGCTGCTCCAGGACTCTCTGGGGGGTAATGCCAAGACCATCATGGTGGCCACCCTGGGGCCAGCCTCTCACAGCTACGATGAGAGCCTCTCCACCTTGCGCTTTGCCAACCGGGCCAAGAACATCAAGAACAAGCCCCGGGTGAATGAGGACCCCAAGGACACGCTGCTACGGGAATTCCAGGAGGAGATCGCCCGCCTGAAGGCCCAGCTGGAGAAGAAGGGGATGCTGGGAAAGCGGCTCCGGAGGAAGAGCAGCCGCAGGAAGAAGGCCGTGTCAGCCCCGCCTGGGTACCCTGAGGGGCCGCTGATGGAGGCCTGGGTGGCCGAAGAGGAGGATGACAACAACAACTACCGCCCGCCCCAGCCCACCCTGGAGTCGGCCTTGGACAAGAACATGGAGAATTACCTGCAGGAGCAGAGAGAGCAGCTGGAGGAGGAGAAGGCGGCCATCCAGGATGACCGCAGCCTGGTGAGCGAGGAGAAGCAGAAGCTGCTGGAGGAGAAGGAGAAGATGCTGGAAGACCTGCGGCGGGAGCAGCAGGCCACAGAGCTGCTTGCGGCCAAGTACAAGGTAAGAGCCCCCGAGGGAGCAGGGGCTCTCCAGAGGTCCCCAGAGGGATCTGGGCTGGCAGGCTTTTCTTTGAGGGTGTGTGACCTGGCTGGAAGCAAAGCGTCCTGCCCTCCTGCCAAGAGCTCCCCTGGAGAAAGCAGGCGAATTTCTGCGACTCCGGACTGCCAGGCAGAGCCTCCCTGGAGCACCTAGAAGGACACACACACACACACATGCACACACACACACAGCAAAGCAGCAGGCAGTCTCTCAAGCCAGTGAGCTTGGGCTGGTCTGACCTGCTGCCTGTCAGTCTCTGCTGGTGGCCCCCAGTACCAGTCAGGTCCATGGACAGCCGGGCAGGCACTCAGCCTCGTCTTGGTGTGGGTTCTCACTCTTGCCTGGCTGCCTCCCTTGTGATGTCCTCCCTTTGCAGGACCATCAAACCTCACACCATTTTAATATCTGACGTTTGGACACTTCACAGTTTACAAAATGCCCCACATACATGATCTCATTTGATACTTACAGTAGCTCTCCGGGGTCCTGCTTCTTAAACCCCCATTTTACAGGTGAGGGACTAAGGCTCAGAAAAGTGACATGACTGAGGTTCCATCCTACAAAGTGGCAGAGCTGAGCTGGAACCAGTGGCCCTTGGGCTCTTTCAGTTCTTGGATGGCGAGGCAGGGTTATACATGGGTCCTGCTCCCTATGAAAGGGGTCCAGTGGTCCCCTGGACCCATTGCTTAGAATCTTAGGAAGGAGATCACGCAGAAGGTTGGAAAGAGCACTGGGTTCTACACTGGAGACCTGGCGTCTTGGCCTTGCTCTGCTACAGCTCATTGAGTGACCTTGCGTACGTTGCTTCTTCCCTTCCTCAAGCCTCAGTTTCCCTTTTTGTAAAATAGAGCGTTGGCCTGGGTGATCTCTGAGGTTCTTCTGATCTGAGAAACAGACCAACTGGCCCTCACACCCAGGCCTCATCCTAGTGAGATCCAGTTCCCCATTGCCCTGAGAGATATCAGGGCCTCGGTGTCCTTCCTGAGCTGCTCCCTTCCCTGGGGAAGCCTCCAGGCCCCATTGGAACTAAGCTGCAGAGGCCCCCTGCCTGGCCAACCACAGACCTGTTAAGTTTCAATGCTGCAGATGCCATGACTCAATGTTCCAGGCACTTCCAGGTCCCTGGAGTCCTTAACACTGAGGGTTGGAGGAAGAACGCAAGGAACCGTGAGCTGATGACTTGCTGGGGGGAGCAAAACAATACCAGTTCTTAGTCCTTCCCAGGAGTGTGGGCTGGGGTTCAGGGAAGCCCTGCCTGGGAGGGAGAATGGCAATGGCTGGAAGAGGGACGGATGAGCTACAGGCCATTGTCTGTGTTATGGGAATGTGCTGCTACACCAAGGGCTCTGGCCTTGCTTATTTAGTATTTAATTTACCTCCAGGAGCTCAGCAAGGGTTATGCTGAGCCGCTTCCTCAAAGGGATTGGTACATTTGGGGTCCTCCTGGGAGAAGCAGGATGTTAAAGGCAGGACAGTTAGACTCAGCTCTCCCAGGAGGAAGGGAATCCAGGCAGTCTAGTGCTTCCCACCATGAAATCTTACATGGGCAATCTGTCATCAGTTTCATCACCAAGAGCCCCTTACTCCTTTTCCCCACCCACCCTTAAAGCTGGGGAGCAACGGAGGCTAAGAGAGTGCACTTCAGCCCTGAGCAAATGGGTAGAAGGGATGAAGCAAAGGATCCAATGGGATCTCCCATTGTTGGCCACTCCCTGGCTCCCTCAGTAAGGCTCTTGGATCTAAGGCAATGTGGAGCATGGATAATGGGGCTGTCAAGAGATCAGGGCGGCCAGAGCCAGAATTCTTGTACCAGAGGCATAGCCCACAGAACCCCTCATCTTACAGCTGCCAGGGGCCTTGGAAAACTGAGGCCCAGACTTGCCCAGGACCACACAGGTGAGTTAAGGAGAACCAGACTCTTTATACTTGGTCCAGCTTCTTTCCGTTACACCAGAGTCCTGATGTTGTTACCTGTGCTCCTTGATAATCAGAGTAATTCATTTTTATGTAACTCTTTTATGTTTTAATCTCATGGAATCCTCCCAGCAACCTCAAGAGATGAGCATTACTATCTCCATTTGACAGTGATGAAAACCAAGGCTGGCGACTGTCTCCGTGACCTGGGCTAATAGACAAGTGGAGCCAGGACTGGAACCCAGGTCTTTTGATGGCCCCAGACCTGTGCTCTTTCCAGGTCTTCACGGATTCCTCCACATTTGATCTCTGTGTGACTCAGGGCAGAGGCCTTTGCCTCTCTAGGCCTCAGGTTTCCATTGGCCTGATGAGGGGAAGTCTGACACAGCTCCCTAGGGACTGGGTGAAATGCTCATTATGTGCCAGGCTTTCAGATATAAGTGAAGGGGGAGGGTCGCCTGGGAAATTCCAGGCGGGGAATGATTCCACATTCTGTGACTTCTTGTCACACCCAGCCCTGGACGAACAGCAGCCAGCAAGCCCTGAATGGAGCCTGTATAGAGGACCGTGACCTCCCTATAGTCCTTAAGGCACTTCTGGTTCAGTGTTGGATGTTTCTAGGATAGAGGAAGCAATTTGAGGGCTCTTGAGGGATCCACTGGGTAATGAGAGGAGGAGCATGTGAGAGAGAATCCCAGGCCTGCCCATTTCACAAGGTTGCGCTGAGAATTAAATGAGATCATTAGTGTGAGGGCATCTGAAATATGCTGAAAGCACTACATCAGTGGAGGGCATTAGCAGCCACTGGGTGGCTTCTGTCTGCCAAGCAGGGGTCCAGTGATCTCTAGGACTGACATCTTTGTCGTTGGCTTAACGCTTTCCTTCCCCTGCCATCCCGGCTGCCTTGCCATAACCGTGCAGCCCCGGCAACAGAGCCAGGCGAGAAAGATCCAGGAGCCCTCCGAAGGCGGGAGCTCCGGTCCCTCCTGGAAATTAGCTGAGCTTCCACTCCCCATCTGCAACACACTCCGGCTCCCACTTTCTGAGTTTCGACAACTCCCCTTGTCACCTCCCTCATTCCCTTCTTCCAGTTCACACCACCCCTGGGGGCAGCTGAGCGGTAGCTGACACGACCCAGTGCCCTCATTCACTCTCTCTGACTCATCTTACAGTCTGTCTCGCCTGTTTTCCCTGCCCGCCACCTCTAGGCTCTCCGTTCCCTTTGTTCTCCCCTCACTGTGTACAAACACCATGCCTGTCTCCTTGGAGTCTCCTTTCATATTTACCTCGGGCCTCAGGGGATGGGAGGGTGTGCAAATGTCTGGGGGTTTGTGATTCTCATCAGTGCCCTGTTTATCAGTAGTCATTAGCCATCCATACTTACCTCGTGTCTCCGGGAGGCGGGGCTTGATAGTATACTAGACCTGAGAGGGAGGGAGAGTTGATAAAGTCACAGGCCGACCCACAGCCGAGGTTATGCCTCTGCACAATGGCAACTCCAGTGTTTGTGCACAATGCACGTACTGCAGTGAGGACTGGGATGCCCGTAGCTTGATCAGGAGAAGGCCCACTTTAATTGTGCAAGGAACATTTTTTAATGACTGTTTTAATTTTGAGCTTAGGTTTTTGAGGGCTCGGGCTAGATGATTTCTAAAGCTTTGATTCTAGATCTTTAGAGGGAAAGAAAGGTATGTAGGGGAGGCAAGGGCTGCAGATGAGACAATATGCAGGCTGGAAGTGACAGGGGGACTGGAAGAGGTAGAAACAACAGCACTGCTTGTTGATCCCCAAGTAAGTAGGTCTGGAGGGAGGGGGTGGGGTGCTGCTTGGCTAGAGCCCAACTCTCTCTGTGGTGGGTATGGGAAAGAGACCCTGCAGAAGCTGCCCCCAAAGCCAGAGGGATGAGGTCACTACAGAGAGTACAGACCACATTGAATTTTTACTGTCCATTTGTGGGTCCCTCTTCTTCCTCCCATTTCTCAGCATTGGCATTAACCATAAGTAGTTATGCAAGAGGAGTTTCAAGCCCAAGAAACAACAATAATAGCAAGAATAATGCCATTTACTTAACACTTGCCACGAGCCAAGCCCTATACCATATATTGTGTACAAATTATCTCATGTAATCCCTACAAGCACCTTCCATGAAAGGTGTTATTACTGTTCCCATTTTATACATGAGAAAACTGAGGTTTTATGACTTGCCCAAGGCCTTATGGTTTGTATATGGCAAATCTAGTTGAGCCCAGGTTGATTTGACACAAACTTGGATCCTCTTTTATGCTTAAAGAATCAGGAATATTGGGCTGGGAACTGATTGCTGGGGAGGTCGTGAAAAATGACAGGAGCTGGTGTAAACGTGTTGAATTTTTTTTTTTTTCTGTGTGTGGTACATGGGCCTCTCACTGTTGTGGCCTCTCCCGTTGTGGAGCACAGGCTCGGGACGCGCAGGCTCAGCGGCCATGCCTCACGGGCCCAGTCGCTCCGCGGCATGTGGGATCTTCCCGGACCGGGGCACCAACCCGCATCCCCTGCATCGGCAGGCGGACTCTCAACCACCGCGCCACCAGGGAAGCCCCAAATGTGTTGAATTTAAGGTGACAAGAGTCCCGTAGGCAGCAGGAGGTGGAGCAGGGGAGTTTAGAAGCAAGCACAGGACTGGAAGTGGAGTATGGGGGCTCCTCTGTAGAAGAGGGCTCAAATGAGACCCCTGGCCCTCTGTTCTGGACCCTCTCTCCCTTTATGTAAGTGACTCCCAAATCAAGGTCTCCTGTCCAGGTCTTTGCTGACCTTTTTTTGTAGAGTGCTGTTTTCAGAGCATGGATATCAGAGTCAGGCAGGCCTGGGTTTAGTGATTTACTAGTTCTGAGACCTCAGTTTCCTCATCTATAAAATGGGATAGTAACAGTACCTATGTCATAGTTCTATTGAGAGGATGATAATCGACATTAAAGCACCTTGCACAGTTCCTGGCATGTAAGTGTTCGTAAATAATAACTTTATTACTGTTATCTTCGACTGCTTGATGGATGTTTTCACTTGACTACCTTCCTGATATGTTAAACACATCACATTTTAGTCTGGCGTTCAAGGCCTACCAGAGTCTGGCTGTAATATATGTCATCAATCTCGCCTGCCTAAGCAAGGGATAGGAGAACCTAACAGCCAACTCGTCTACCCCATACTTTGAACTCAGGATGCACCTCACTGCCCTTCTGCTGATTGCACTGTTTTTGTATCCTCGATTATCCTGGTAACCAGGGAGTGGGAGTTATGGGAGCAGGTTAAGCTCAATGTAAAGAAGTTCTTAATAGTTAGAATTGATCTACTTCTAGAGATAATGGGCTCCAATCCCTGGAAGTGTCTGAGGAGAAACTGAATGTCACCGTTGCTCTAAAGGGATTCAAGTACCAGAAAAGCCATTGAACTAGGTGATCTTTAAAGTCCCCTCCTCTTCAAAGTCCTTAATTGTTAAAAGTAGTATTTTTTAAAGCAAAATATAAAATGTTTGGTTCATCTTTTTGAAAATTAAGGTGACAGGATTTAAATGTTAATGTAGGAATTCAACCAATAATAGAGATATTTCCAGCTCTCTATCATGGCCAATGAGAGAAAGACAATGAGAAGAAGAAACTAGAAGAAAATGGGAGGAAAGACAGGAAAGAAGTAGAGGGAGACAGTGAAGAGGGGAAAGAGAAATGGAGTCGCAGAGTCGGGAAGAAAGAAGGAGAGAGAGTGCGTAAGGGGTGGACAGCAGTGTTTCTGGGGAGAAGAAACCCCAACTGGGAGAGAAAATGCTCTGGAGGAGAGAGTGAAATAGTACCATTCCACTCTCCTGAGCTTGAGGTTAGTCTCCACATAGGGCTGTGTCCAGTCTCTAGAGACTCCCCAATCATCTGGGGGGCGTCTACGATCCCAAAACTGGCCCGGTTCCTTCCACATGTCCCCAAGGACACCAGCCCCATGCCAGACACTCTGAGACCTACAGGGCCGGGTCATCAGGGAACTGTGTGCACCCGCACCTCCATCCCAGCTGAGTCCTCCATGATCCTTAAGAGAAGAAGCCTCACCATAGCAAGTGACCAGAGCTCCAGGCTGGGTCTGATATCTAGGTCAGAGTCCATGGCCTCTTGGCACTGTTAGGAGCAATACCTTTCATTCCTTCGTCTCCCTGGTGGGTGTGGTCAGTTAACAGAATTTCCATGCGCTGGGGGCATTTGGTAATATAAAGATCGGACCTGGGCTTCCCTGGTGGCGCAGTGGTTGGGAGTCCGCCTGCTGATGCAGGGGAGGCGGGTTTGTGCCCCGGTCAGGGAAGATCCCACATGCCGTGGAGCGGCTGGGCCTGTGAGCCATGGCCGCTGGGCCTGCACATCCGGAGCCTGTGCTCCGCAACGGGAGAGGCCACAACAGTGAGAGGCCCGCGTACTGAAAAAAAGAAAAAACAAAAATAGATTGGACCTGCAGGAAGCGTTTAAGACTAATACATTTACATCAGAGGTTCTGGGATTCAAGTTATGTTGGGGCTCAGCAGGCCTTCTGGTCCAGTGTTGGGTGTCTCTTGCTGTGTGTTGGCTGGCGGAGTGTATTATATTGCCCTTAGTCATCTCCAGCCCCCGGATAGCGCAAGATTGGATGAAGTGGCTGTGATAATGTTCTCATTGTGCTCTGAGGACTAGGAGGAAGGGCCTGGAATTCAGCGGGAGAAGGGTACCCCCTCCCATCTGTGCCCTGCCAGCCTGCTGTCCCTAGCCAGTCTGGGGCACTTCTGGGGCCAGCTGGGCCTGAGAGCTGCTGAATCAGGTAGCCTGAGTAGATAAGAAAATGGTCTCGCTTCCCACCAATCCAGCCCTTCAGACATGGTAGCTGCACAAGGCAGACTCCTGTGTTCAGAGCTTATGGGGCACCTGTACTGGTGCTTCAGAGTATATCTAGAATTTTTAATACCCCGAGGAATTCCTGGGCATTAAATCCTGGTCAGACTAAAGACTTACTTTCTCGTTGTCTCCTTTTCCGCTCAGATGTACTTAACCGAGGGGTGCCGGGCCCTGGGTTGCACTGTTTCTGCGGTGGTAGGTAATGGACCTGCAGGCTTTCTCTTTTCTTCAAGTGAGCGAGCAGAATAATAATAACAACAACAACTGGAATAATAACGGTAGCTACCATTTCTTTAGTGCATGTTTAATGCCAAGTACGCGCTGTATTCTCGCGTTGTTTTATTCAGTCTTCACAATAGCACCATGAAGTAGTAGTGTTTTAATCTCCATGTGACAAATGAGGATACTAAGGCACAGTAGCAACGAGGGAACAATCCAAGGTCACATGCCTGTGAAGTGTTAGCACCAGCACATGAGCCTATGTCTGCTTGACTCCAAAGCCCACGATCTTCCCCTCCACACTGTATCACCAACTCAGAAAGGAAGGCTTCATGCCAGATCCCTGGCTGATAGGCCCCAGTGGGAGCGCTTGTCTGCTGAGATGCTTAACTCAGCTCTGTCCTTCCACATGATGCAAACCCCCAGCCCCTGACCTCAGCCTAGAGCCATTCGTTCATATAATCGACAAGTCTTTTTTAACACTATGACCAAGAATACAAATCAGTAGATAGGGTTAACTGTGTCTTTAAATTGTTTAAGTTTCTAGAATGAATCACAAGAACTCACTAATAATGGTTATCTGTAGGGATTTTAATAGGAAGGGGGCTTTTATTTTTCACTTTATAGTTTTTTTTACAACAAGCATATATTACTTTGTTAATTAAACGAAAACAAATCTAAAATTTTTAAAGGAGAAAAATATATAAAAGAAATGTGTTAATACATGGTTGGAAGATTAGCTTAAATGAATAATTGAGGGGAATCCAGAGTTGATAATAATTTTTAATGATACCCAATTATTGGTAATCCTGTGACTTTGGACAAGTCACTTCCCCTCCCAGGGACTGTAAGAAATGATCAGTAGATGATTCCTTGCTTTCTGCACCATTTGCCTATTCATCTTGGAAGCAGCGGGTCAGGAGCCCAGGGTGAGAGAGCAGCCTGGATGAGGGGCAGTGAAGGCTGGAGAGGAATGACCAAGCACTACCTGGAAGCTGGAGGCTGAATGACCCAGGATCTGTAAAATACTGAGTCTGCACTTTATGGATCCTTAGGTCTCATCCATTGCTGGCTTTGTTGTGTTCTGTTGTCTGGCTGGGTTTGCATCCCTGGTGCTGGAGAGAAACCCTTTAGCACAACACAAATAAGTGAGGGAAGTAGGGGAGAAAGACAAGGTAAGGATCGGATCTGAAGTGCTCATGGTTTTCTTACTCAAGTAGATGGGCTGATTTTTTTCTTCCTGCTTGTCTCCAAGGTGGACTGAAGCATTTCTGGGCATCCATACCCTGTCCAGGGCAAGGCTGGAAGTAGAGTCCAGCTTACCTCACTCCCCAGCCAATATGTTTCCTGATCTCTAATTGTTCCTTCTTCTTGATGAGAGAAGTACTAGCATTTGAAAGACCATTTATGTAGTTTTTTGAGCCATCCAAGGAGACTCAAGGCAGGAAACTTGGACTTGGTTTCCTGATTTATGTTCCCCAAGGCAGAGAACCACTGAAAATAGCACTATTCTTCCCCTCACCATTGTCTCTTTCATTTCTTCTTCCCTTACTGCTGGTTCCTTGAGATCTGTAACCAGTGGCTACAAAAGGAGAAACAGGTCTGTAGGCATGGGCGTATTTCCTAAGAGGTGGGAGCCAGGATTGTTGCAGTAGTTATTTTGTTTTGCTCTTTGTGATGAGTGGTGGGTAAATGTCAATCAGGTACTGAAACAGCAAGTAACCACTGACATTTGATTGTACATGATCATTTACCAGGTAGTTCCACATCTATTATGCAACTCACCATTCTTACCCAAAGCCTGCAAGGTTCGTGGATATTTGCCCCATTTTACAGATGAGAAAACTGAGGTCCAGGAGCTGATGCCCTAGATTTCTTAGCAAATAAGATGGTAGAGTGTGTACCAGGATTCAAGTTCTCTGACTGACATGCCCAGTGCCCTTTACATCTTTCCACCATGGAACTTGTGAGGTGGCCCTTCCTGTGAGCATTCGGGTTTCAACCACTCTGGGGAACCCTAGTATTACTGACGACCTCCCCACACACATGCAGTTAAGAGCTCTAACCCGTTTATCTCAGAGGCCCCTATAAGAACTTCATTCAGGCAGAAGCATCTTCAGCAGAACCCTGCCTGTTTCATCTGGAAGAGAAAGAAATGGTGCCCTGAGCTTTCCTCATGGTTCCTGAGTTGGCAAAGGTGCTAAGACCAAATGTTGCTTTTCTCCAAGGCACCTTTCTGCCTGAACCCAGGAGAAAGCTGTGGAACAAGAGAAAGGGCACTGGACTTGGAATTAGGAGGCTGGTATTTAAATACTACTTCTGCCGCTTACTGGCTCCATAACCTCTAGCAAGTCACTTCACCTGTCTGAGCCTTAGTTTCCTTTTATGTCAAATGGGGATCATACTCGTTATCTCATAAGGTTCTTGTGATGATGAAATAGGATGATTAATGCAAAAAGGACCTAGCCCAGCCACAGGCACATGGCAAGTTGCATCTGAGACTCCTGTCTCCTGCAGAATGTCATAGATTAGCTGGCAGTGGCAGCGCAGAGCGTGTTTGGCTTCTCTGTAAAATCATCCTTGATGATATCTCCTCAGAAGGGTGGCTGTCTGGGCCTGGCTGTCTCCATTCTGGCTTTCCCGATCAGCACTTAATGAGTGCTGGGGTCTCCTTTCTCCTCCTGATTTTGCACTTCAATTGCTCCTGGAATGGGAAAAGGTGAGCCTCTGAATATCCCAAGCTGTATCTGCAAGCTGACCTGGTCCCTGTGGTGATCTTGGCTGTTAATTGTCACAACAGCTGACCTGCCTCTCATACCTGGAATCAAGGACCCTAATCGAATTGGGAAATTATTTGGAGAGTGCATAGTCAATATAGGAGCAGACACACATACCAATTCCATAATTATGAGACTCCATGCTTAGAATTCTCCATCTCCGGGCCTCAGTTTTGTCATCTGTAAAGCAAAGGGGGTTGGGGTGATTCCCTGAGGTCACCTTAGTTATCCGGTGATTCATTTCCCTCTTGCAAGAGTCACACCGTGTCCTTGGAGCTCCCAGCCATGTCTTTTCCACCCCACAGCCTCTGCTGGCCTTTTAGTTACAATGGACATATTTAGAACCAGTAGAACCAAACCCAGTCCTGTCCACAGGACCCACCCACCTGGACTCTTTTGCCCTGAGACATCACAAGGGCAGCATTAACTGGGGCAGCTAAGAGCTCTAGGGAACTTTTCCTGGGGACTAGAAACCCCATATTCTGCTTAGTACCCTCCCAGCCTGAAGTGGGCCCAGGGCTTTGAGGCATCCCTGTCCCTCCCTGCCCTCCTTAGGTGATTAAAGTTAAAGACAGAGATCTCTGAGGAAAAGGAGGAGACGGCCACTGGTATCCCCCGAGAAATGAGGAAAAGCAAAAGCAAAAGCAAAAAAGCTGTTTCTAAGCAAAGAACTGCAGCCATGCATGACATATTTCAGAGTGGGGGCGTGAAACAGGTAGCAATGAACTGAGACTGGGGAGAAGGGGCCACTGAGGCCCTGCACCTGGATTGGGGCCCACCCCCAGATTTCGTGCCAGGACCAGCCCCGTCTTCTAGCACAAGGCAGGTTCTGTCAGGCAGGCTTGGCTGACAGTGTGGGCTGGGCCAGTGGGCAAGACTTGGCGAGAAACCGATAAGGCACGTTCGGTTGTCATTTAAATCACATGTGTCGGGGCAGGGTTAGGCAGAGAAGCATAGGGGCAGTGGACAAATGGAATGGGTGATACGGGCAGTCACGCATCGTCCAGGGAACTCTCTTCATGGAGCCCAGGGCCCGGCCAGAAGGAGACATCCTGAAGCGAGATTTCCAGGTCCAAGGAGGAGGTTTAACACGAAGCCTGATGAGCAAGAATCAGCACAGAAACCAGTCCTGGGAATCATGTCATGGGGGTGGCAGTTGGAGGAGGGTTGGAACTTGGAGGTCCTGGTAGTCTTGGCTGATGCATCAGATTCCAGGCCTGATTGGCAGCTGAAATTCTGCCTGACAATGTCCAAATGGGTTTCTTGAGCTAGGTGTGGGCAGCTGGAGAAGGTGTGGGCCGAACAAACAAAGAATTGTTTTGAATCAGGTCCATCTCCACACTTTAAAATCACCACAAAAAAAAAAAAGCATAAAGGAGCATTTTGTAAAAGGAGAGATCAGACCTTTGCAAGCCTACCACAAAGGTATAGAGAATATAAAATAAATGAGAGGCTCAATTTTATATCTCTTATTAAGTAAAATTGAAAATCATGATAATACTTCATATGATATTATAATAAAAATGGTTTCATTATTTATTGCTGGCAGTGGTTTAGAAAGGTAACTTGACAGTATGTTCTAAGATATACAAAATGTTTATAACCCTTTGTCCACTCCTGAAATTTCCTTCTAAGAAAGTCACCTAAAAAAGCACAAAATTGGGAATTCCCTGTCAGCCCAGTGGTTAGGACTTGGCGCTCTCACTGCCGAGGGCCTGGGTTCAATCCTTGGTCGGGGAACTAAGATCCCACAAGCTACGCTGCTCGACCAAAAAAATTATATGCACAAGAGTGTTTATTGTAAACATTAACCAAACAACCAAATATCTTATAATGGGAGTTAATTAAATATATTATAAATCATCCACTCTAAATGTTATGCAGTCCTTAAACATATAATCATAAACCTTATGGAAGTAACAGGAAATTCTTGAGATAGTTGATAAAATGGAAATAGCAGGACATAAACTTATATTTATACCATGTCTATAGATGTGAAAAAATGATGTGTGCATATGGAAGAATCTGGGGGGAAAAGCTAATTAATTAGCTATGAGGAGGGATACATGAATTTTTTTCCCATTTTGTTTTATTTCTGTGGTTATTTGATGTTAGTGCAATTTTTTTTTCTGAAAGCGGAGAAAGACAATAAAAGGTTAAAAATGTGTCCCCAGAATCCTTTAATGAACTGTGAGGTATTTAATCCAGTACCCCTGAGATAATACATTGCATAAATTTATTACCTTCTGTAAACAGGACTTCTCTTTGTTCTAAAACTCAAGGTACAAGCTCTTACTCTCTGTACCAGGGACTGATTGGAAAAACCTGGAGCTTTCCTTTTCACACCTGTTTTGATGGTATAATTTCCAGGTCCATTCTCTTAACCTTTCTTTGTCTTTGCCAACTAAAGAGTCCTATTTTTTTTTGTCTCTTATAATAGCCCTTGCATGGTTTTAGCCGCCCTTCTCTGGATCTTCTCTCTCCTTCAAGTCCCCGGAGATGCAGCAAGGGATTACACACAGTACTCCAGATTCAGCTGCATCATAGTTTTATATTAGGGTAGAATGATTTTTGTTTTGTTTCCAAAAAGCCTTGGTGATGGTGCCTGGTCAGATGCTATTAGCTTTTTTAGCTGTGGCAGCATATTAAGCCAACGCCTTCTGGGAACAATAGAGAATTACTCCCCCTCTTTTCCCTCTGTTTTGGTTTATAACTGATCGCTCACAGCTATCATTTAATGAGTAGAGTGAAGATTACTTTTTCCCCAAATGTGAAACTCTAACTGAAGCTCATCTGCCATTTTTTGGTCAGCTCACACGGCCTAGAAATTCTCCTGCTTTTTACCACCTGCAAGACTCTGGGGGCATCTGTGAAGTTGGTATTTTACCTGTACACCCTTTCTTGCATGATTTCTGATGGAAATCAGTACCCGCATTTAACATTTGGACATTTTTCCACCTAGAGAAGTGCCTGTTTATTTCTGTTTCCTTTCCCTCATCCCCGTCCCCTTTCTCTGTCTCCTCACCCCCTCCCCCATGTAACTTTGAGTAACCTCTGATGTAGGACCTTGCCAGGAGCATTTTAACCTCTAAAGTTCTGGCCACTGGCTTCCCCATGGACTGAAATAATCTATTTTGTCCCTGAAAGAACTCTTGGAGATTAGTCAGACATGATTTCATCTTGCTGGAAACATGTCGCTTTTCTTTTAGCAGGTTCTGCTTCCTAAAGCACACCACACATTGTCTGCAGTAGGAAGAGCATGGGCTTTGGAGCCAGGCAGACCGGGGTCTGGATTCTCCATTTCAATTGAACAGCTGTGATGTGACCTTGGATGGATTACTTAAGCTCTTTGAGCTTTCAGCAGAAAAATGATGGTGTTAATAGTATGCCACTTAAAACATGTTGCACAAGTCACCTGGGGGTCTCAGAAGCTGATTCACTAGGTCTGCATAGGGCCTGAGATTCTGCATTTCTAACAAGTCCTTAGATAATGCTGATTCTGGGGACTGCTGAAAGCAGTGATTCCCAAATTTGCACACTGAAATCCCCTGGGAACCTTTAAAAACCACCGATGCCTGCACCTCACCACCTGCCCCCTCCATTTCCAGTTTAACTGGCAGTGGGATGTAGCCTGGGCACTGAGTCTTTTAAAAGCTCCCCAGGTGATTCTACTGTACATCAAAGTTTGAGACTCAGTGCCTAAAGGGTTATTAGCAGAAGTAAGTGTGAGACACTTGGCACATAGCAGGTGCAAAGCGAAGAATGGTTTTCTTTCTCTTGGTGCCTTGCCCTGTGCTTCTCTCTCCATCCTTATTCCCAGTCTTTACATCAGGTAGGAAAAAGCAGAGCATCAGCTGTCACCCTGTGTCTTCCTTACTAGAGTCTCCTCTAGAGCATCTGGCTTGGGAGTTCTCACTGCCAGTTGTAAGGGGAAGGGACCAAGATAACCCTGCCATGTGGCCTGGCACTGGGAGTTTTAAAAGCTCCCCAGGCAATTCTAACATGCAATCTATTTTGAGAACTGGTGTCTTTCTATTCGGTGGCAAAGAGTGAAGAACACTAGGGCCATATAACATGCCAAGGGAAGTGTGAGGACTCAAGGCTGGAGCGGGCAGGTGTTTCCTAGAATGGGAGACCAGGCCAGATACCAGGTCCCCCCAAATGCCATTACAGTTAGAGGGATCAATTATCCATGGCCTGCAGCAGTCGGGGGCTTCCTCTGTGGACAAGCAGAGCTTCTGCCTTCCTCCTTCCTCCCTCTTCACACCCAGCCCACTCCTCCTGCCAGGCTTCCCAGATGCCCAGACCTTGCTTCTCTGCCCCTTAGCCAGTGCATGTGGGTTGACCAATTGAAGGAGAAGCTGAGGTGAAGATCCAGTTCTGCTCTGGATGAGTGAGCCCAGAGAAAGGACCTGGAAGCCCCCCTCTGAGGCTACCCCAAGGAGTCCTTTCTGTTCATCAAACATATTGAGCATTTACTATGTGCCAGGCACTGTGCTAAGTCCCAAAACTCAGATCTGAGTAAGATATGATTCCTGACCTGAAGGAGCACACAGAGGAGACAGGATGTAAACAAATGATGGGACAATATGGGAAAATAGTAGGAAAGTGTCCTAGCTATTGAGGAGGCCTAAGGGAGGAAATGTGCAGAGTTGAGGGAATCAGAGAAAACTTCCCAAGATGCTCAAGCTGTGTCTTGCAGGAGAAGTAGCCATTTTCCAGGTGGATGTGAAGCAGGGAGAGAAGCCTGGTCTTGTGAAAAGGCACAGCCCACTCAGGGGGCTGGGATTCTTTCGGCAAAGCTGGAGCACAGAGCACATGTGGGGAGTAGGTGAGACCAGCCCACGGGGCCAGTTACTGCTACAGACTTTGTGGTTCATCCTGCAAGGAATGGAGGCCCTTTCAATAGTTTGCAGCAGAGGAGAGGCACGTTCAGACTTGTGTGGTTGGCGGATCCCCCTGGGTGTCATGTGGAGAGGGCTGGAAGGGGAAACTGAGGTGGGGGGAGATCCTGGCAATGATCCAGGTGAGTCATGGGGACCGCAGTGAAGTGAGCCCCTGTGATGCGGATGAAAAGGAGGGAAGGAGGTGAGCTGTACCAAGAAGACAGACTTGATGGGATTTAATGACTGGCCAGATGAAGGGGGTGAGTGAGCTGCAGGGCGGGGACTCAGGTGAGGCGGGTAAGGTGTCTGGGGCACACAATTTAAGGAGTCACTCATGCAAAGGGTGGACCAGTGTGACCGTGAGAGAGAAGGAGTCTGTGCTGTGGAGGTGGGTGGATGGTGAGATGGTAGCCAGGAGCGGGGTCTGGGGGAGGTACTAGTGCAGCCCTGGCTACGCTGCCACGGGGAGGGTGCCTTGCTCGGCAACAGCTCCCTCAGGCTGCGTGGGGCGGCTCTGACTGGCCCTGCTTCACTCAGTGTCCTCTGTCACCCTCACACAGCCCAACCTCTGACCCCACAAAAGCAACCTTCGACCCCTGTCCTGCTCTGTCCTCCGTGACGGATGGTACAGGGACCCCCTGCTCCCCTATTCTGCCAACACACCCTGCTTGGAGAGCCCTCAGGCAGGTCAGTGGCTCAAGGTGATTTCAACCTTCCAGGAGGCCTGGGATGAAATCAGAGGACAGCTGGCGCGCCCCGGGGAAGCACCCTCTGACTAGCAATAATGAAAATGCATTTTTAAAAATTAATTAATTTATTTATTTTTGGCTGCTTTGGGTCTTCATTGCTGCGCGCGGGCTTTCTCTAGTTGCAGCGAGTGGGGGCTACTCTTCGTTGCGGTGCGCGGGCTTCTCATTGCGGTGGCTTCTCTTGTTGCAGAGCACGGGCTCTAGGCACGTGGGTTTCAGTGGTTGCAGCACGTGGGCTCAGTAGTTGTGGCTCGCGGGCTCTAGAGCACAGGCTCAGTAGCTGTGGTGCACGGGCTTAGTTGCTCCGCGGCATGTGGGATCCTCCCGGACCAGGGCTCAAACCCGTGTCCCCTGTGTTGGGAGGTCGATTCTTAACCACTGTGCCACCAGAGAAGTCCCTGAAAATGCATTTAATGTACTCACAACTTACACAGTTTCCCCTAGTCCTTTATTATTTAAGCTTCAGATTCAACCAGCATCTATGGAATGTCTGTGCCAAGCGCTGGGTCGGGCTGGGGGTGCTGCACAGAGCACAGGGGCTCAGTGGGGAGACTGGCGTGGAGCTCAGATCTCACCCCTGTTAACTAGCTGCATGGCCTGAGGCTAGTTCCTCTCAGTTTCTTTACTTGTTGCCTGGGTCTCTCTGGGGGTGAGGATGGAGACACCTGGCAGGTAGTGGTAGCACTCAGCAGATGTTTGCTGTGGCTTTCCTTCCGGGAGCAGAGGCGGCTCCAGGGTTATGGACGTGAGAGGTGACGGATGAGTCAGCCGAGACCTTGCAATTGGTGGGTAAAGCCCAAGTCTTTCTGGCCATCTCCAAAGCTCGTGCTGTTTCTGGGGCCCCATGTGCCCCTTAGTGCTGCAGAGTCTTCTCCCTTTGGCTTTTCTTCTGTTTTCCAGCTGAAGATTAGAGCCTTTCCTGCTGCCTGTGTGAGAACCCCCTTCCTGAGTCAGGAGCCAGTTACCTAAAGGGCCGGGCTGCCCAGTGACTGTATCGGGTGTCTCCCCGCCTCCTAACACCAGCTGGGTCCTGTTGCCAGGATTAGATTGCCACCCGCACTCCCTTCCCAAGCATGGTGAACCAGCCTTCCGTATATCCAAAGCAAAGCTTCCATAGCCAAAGCAAACAGATCAGGTGCCCTGTATTCTCTGAGGGATTCCCTCTCTTTGTCTCACCTAATGGTTCTGCTGAGAATGGGAGCCTTGTGCTGGGGCCCAGGAGGCTGGAGGGGAAAACTTCATTCTTGGTAAGGGTCGTGAGGCTCCTTCTGGGACACATCTTCTGTCCGCTCCTGGAAGGACCACAAAACAGAGAAGCCAAACCTCTCAAGCTGGGGCTGCTGTGGCCCTTTGAAAAGCCCCAAAGCCCATCTCTTCACCCCTCTGTGTCCCCAGGCCATGGAGAGCAAGCTGCTCATCGGGGGCAGGAACATCATGGATCACACCAATGAACAGCAGAAGATGCTGGAACTGAAGAGGCAGGAGATTGCCGAGCAGGTAGGGCTGGGGGCTTCGGGTCCCTGGGTTGAGTGGGAGGGGGCACATGGCCTTGAGGTCGCACTGGGGTGCTTAGGGCAGTGAGCCATCATGGACTCAGGATCCCTGGAGTTACAGTGCTGAGAACCTAAGGCATGCTGCCCGGCATCCCATGGGTCCACTGCCCAGGTGGTGGCTCTCCATGACGACAGCCTCCGTAAGGCACCTGGTACTAATTCCTGGGCCTTCCACAAAGGTGTGAGTTCTTTGCCAACTGCAGGACTGTGTCCTAAATCATCAAGAACCACAGTTTGTTGATCTTACCAATCAATTGTGATACTACACGGGAGAGGCTGAGGCAGCTGGAAAGCCAGTATATCCGGGCATCGGTATACGTGGTTGACACCCCTGGAATGCCCCAGCTGTTAGGGCTGAGGTCTCCTTCCATGTGGGGGCAGTGCCTTGGCAAAAGCGTGGCCATATGAGCTGAGAAGGTTCAGAGAGGCCCCATCGAGGGTGGGGTGGGAGCAATGGATGTGGGCCGTGGGACGCTCCCTGCTGCCCCCTGGCACCTGTGGTCATGACGAAGCCAGGTTCCATGATAGGCAGAGCTCCCCAGTACGTGCTGCTCCGCTGAGTCCTGCGCCCTGCCTTGGCCTAGAAACGCCGCGAACGGGAAATGCAGCAGGAGATGATGCTCCGAGACGAGGAGACCATGGAGCTCCGGGGCACCTACACGTCCCTGCAGCAGGAGGTGGAGGTCAAAACCAAGAAACTCAAGAAGGTGAGATGCCACACAGAACTGGGTCAAGGTGTGTAAGGGCCTGGCAAACCTCTGCCCGAGACGTCACCTGCCCCAGGGGAGTGTGCTTTAGCGACCCCTCCCCACTTTGCTTGGACTGCTGACCCCCTGAGTTACACTGTGTGGGTGCTGGGTGAGGAGCAGGGGGAGGCGGGGGTCTGGGTGGGGTGGGATAGAGCCTTTCCTCCTGGGCCAGGAGGGGCCGGACAGGCTGGGAACACTTTTACTTCCACTCTCCAGGGTTGCCATCCTCGTGATCCCGGGTAACTTCCCCCTTTACTCTGGTGTCACCAGTGAGTCACAGTATGGATAACCAGGCACAGAGCAGGCCAGGGGAGTGGTGGGGAAACCTGAGGAGACTCGAGCCTGGGAGCGCTCAGAGAGGGAGCACAGGACTCTCCAGGGATGAGAGTGTTGGCCCTGCGAAGTCCATGGCCAGGGAAAGACGTGTGCATGAGCTGAGGCCCTAGGGCAGGAAGCGGCAAATTCCAGTCTGGATTCTGGGAAGACCCTGGAGAGCCCTTAGATTGCCGAGGTGGCTGCCCCAGAGCAGGCCAGGCAGAGGCCCAGCTCCAGTGGCAGTTTCCAGGGACACACCTGTCAGTGGGTTAGGAGTGGGACAGGGAGGTTGGAGCTGCCCTCCACACCCCTACTTTTTCTTCTTTTGCGGTACGTGGGCCTCTCACTGTTGTGGCCTCTCCCATTGCGGAGCACAGGCTCCGGACACGCAGGCTCAGCGGCCATGGCTCACGGGCCCAGCCGCTCCGTGGCATGTGGGATCTTCCCAGACTGGGGCACGAACCCATGTCCCCTGCATCGGCAGGCGGACTCTCAACCACTGCGCCACCAGGGAAGCCCCACACCCCTACTTTTGAGAGCCGCTGGAGAGGCAGGAGTAGGAGGGGTCACCTTGCAAACCGGCTGAGGCTCCCTTCCTTCCCTGAGCCCTGGATGGCAGTCCTGATACTCGCGTCCTGATTCCGGCTCTTCTGTTACCTCGTTGTATGACCTTGAGCAAGTCTGAGTTTCCTCACCTATAAAAGGGGGTGCTGGACCAGAAGGCCCCTCGGGTCCCTTCAGATGTGAACATTGCACGATGTGGACAGCAGCTGAGAGAGCAGGTTAACAGGCCACAGTGTGGGAGGGACGGGGCAGCCTTTAGAATAACCCATTCCGACGGACGGTGGGGCAGGAGGGAGCTTCAGAGCTGGGCCCTGGGCTCATTCTGGACCGAGCTGGCGGACCCCGAGCCTGCAGCCGTCGGGACCCAGGCTGGGTGAGCGGAGCCACATGGGTGGCCACATTGCACAGCCTCTGAGCTGCACCTGTCTCCACCCAGCTCTACGCCAAGCTGCAGGCGGTGAAGGCGGAGATCCAGGACCAGCACGATGAATACATCCGTGTGCGGCAGGACCTGGAAGAGGCGCAGAATGAGCAGACCCGGGAGCTCAAGCTCAAGTAGGGCCTCTCCTCTTTCCACCTGGGGCTCTCACAGGCATCCCTCAGGCCCTGGGCCTCTCCCTGACAGGCTCCTCTCTTTCCTGAAGGCTTCATTCCAACTGTCTCCTCATCCATGTCCATGTACCTTAGAACAGAATGTGTCTGAGGGATGGGGGAGGGGCCCATTGGAGTTTCCTCTACCTCCTGTTTCCTCCGTCCTCTCCTCGGCCTGCATTTGATGAACCCCACAAAGTGCATGCGGGGTGCTGCCCAGAAGTAACTCCTAAGGCCCTGAGTCTATAATCTTTGCCTTAGAAACTGTGATTTTCAAGCTCTATTATTTCTCTAGGGATTCCCTCCCCCCGACTTTTTGGTTTTTCCACCTTCTCTGTTCCCTCTGCCTCTTTGCTTCTTTTTTCTCATCCTTCAACCTTCATATACACTGTGTGGTCTCATGTGGTCCCCTCTGTACCTCATTCCTGCTCCCAGGTACCTAATCATCGAGAACTTCATCCCCCCTGAGGAGAAGAACAAGATCATGAACCGGCTTTTCCTGGACTGCGAGGAGGAGCAATGGAAGTTCCAGCCCCTCATGCCCGGTGGAGCGTGAGTCTTTCACCAGCTGTCTGGGCCTAGGGACTTGCCAGCTCGCCCCAGGCCCGGGGTGGCCAGGGGCCTGGGGGAGACAGAGATTTTAGTGGAGTGGGGAGGGCTGGGAAGGATGCAGATGGAGGATGGGTTTCCCAGGACCTAATGTTGGGGTCTCCATGAAGGAAGGAGTGTCAAGTACAGTGTCTCATTGGTCTGGGATGCAGAAAACACTAGCTGGTTAACATTTGGCCAGTCTGGTGAGTATTCATTTGTCAGATGCCAAAAACAGCAACAACAGATAATATTGCCAAGCACTAACTATGTGTTGGACACTGTAGGAGACTCTGCAGATGGAAGGTAAATCAGACACAGTCAGAGCTCACAGTCCAGTGGGGAATACAGAAAAGTAATCAGATCAAGAAATGATAGAGATGTGAGGTCTTTGTAGCCTCACTCAGCTGGGTGATTCAGCATTTCCACCTGTTTCCACATCCTGGCTCTTAGGTAAAAGAGCTAAGTGCATTTAGCTCTGGGTGTGCATTTCCCTCTGCTGGTGGCCATGAAGAACAAGACTGGGTATTCAAACCCAACAGAGTGACTACCTTACCCAGCTGGACCACTGTCCCTTCAGTGAAAATCTGTGTACAGAGGTGCTCAGGAGGCCCGACACCAATGCACTTCCCTAGAGATTCTTTGCTCTATCTATCCTAGGAATATTAATGCCAAGATAGGGCAGGAGTCTCCCCAAAGCTGGGGTGGGAAGCTAGCTGTAGAGGTGTACAGCTTCTCACTGGAGCAACAGATGCCTACTTAATTTGTCTACTTTCTGAAGGGCTGATCCTACACAAGGCAACACTACACAAGTTTGTAAGTGGCAAGTTCATGAGTAAAGGACTTTTCAATGGCATCAGTTTGGCTTTAAATCCACCTTTCCAATCTAAGTGGAGGCCTGTAGTAGTACCTCATCTAATGCAGAAGTTCTCCACCCTGGCTGCAACTAGAATCACCTGTGAGCTGGGCGCCAGAGAATCTGATTTAAAGGGTCTTGCGTGGGGCCTCCCTGGTGGCGCAAGTGGTTGAGAGTCCGCCTGCCGATGCAGGGGATACGGGTTCGTGCCCCGGTCTGGGAGGATCCCATATGCCGCGGAGCGGCTGGGCCCGTGAGCCATGGCCGCTGAGCCTGCGCGTCCGGAGCCTGTGCTCCGCAACGGGGGAGGCCACAACAGTGAGAGGCCCGCATACCGCAAAAAAAAAAAAATAAAGGGTCTTGCGTGGATCTCAGGGCTTAAAAAAATTTTTTTCAAGGCTTCCAGCTGATTCTACAGGAAGCTAGGTTCAAAAACTACTACTCCAGCACCATCTGCTGGAGGAAGATGCTGGTGAGGCTTCTGCTTTGTAGAGTTATTTTGTGCTTACAGAGTTCTTGAGTTTAAAGTTTGTAGGTGGAGGAATTTCTTTACATTGGATAGAGATGGGATGAGAGATGCTCTGAGAAGGCGTGTGTTTTTAAAAATTTTTTAATTTTGAAAAGCAAGAATAGTACAAAGAATTCCCGTATACCCTTCACCCAAACTCCCCGGTTGTTAGCATCTTGCCACGTCTTGCTTTATTAATCCCCTCCCCTCAACCATTTGAGATTAAGTTGCAGACAGTCAACCCTTTACCCATATTTCCTAAGAGTGAGGACATTCTCTTACATAACCACAGTACAGTGATCAAATTCAGGAAATTCTGTTACCTCAATAATGTCCTTTACAGCAATTCCCCCACCGGCTCACCTGCGATGGTGCATTGCATTTAATTGTCATGCCTGTTCCATCTCCTTTAATCTGGAACTGAGAATGGATCTTGATTTGAGTTTTGAAAATTTCATGCTTCAGAGGAGTTTATTCATTTCTCAAAACATTGTCCCTGCAATTTTTACTTGACCACCTAAGCACACAATCCAGACTTCAAAGCATGGTGGGTGCTTTGCCTGAAGCTAAGATAAGCTTTCTGCTTAATGTTTATGAATTTCTATTCTTTGTTCTGTTTTTTTTTTAAGTTTACTTTCTTCCTTTTACTCGAATAACTTTTAAATTAAAAAACCTTTTAAATAACTTCTTTCTCTTTTTTTTGCAAAAATAAAATGGTTTGCATACACTGAAAAAACATTCACAGATTAAAAAAATAAAACAGCTATCTTAATTTTTTTTTTTTTTTTTTTTTTTTTTTTTTTTTTTTTTTTTGCGGTACGCGGGCCTCTCACTGTTGTGGCCTCTCCCGTTGTGGAGCACAGGCTCTGGATGCGCAGGCTCAGTGGCCATGGCTCACGGGCCCAGCCGCTCCGCGGCATGTGGGATCTTCCCGGACCGGGGCACGAACCCATGTCTCCTGCATTGGCAGGCGGACTCTCAACCACTGCGCCACCAGGGAAGCCCAAAAACAGCTATCTTAAAATAGCACATGTTAAATAATTTTTAGAGTAGATACCAGTAACAACTTTTAAAAAGAAAGAAGTCCTCCAAATATAGATTGGTATGTTTGCTTACTGTTGAACTATTGCCTTTCCTAGCCTCTTATCCCTCTCTTTGCTTTAAAGGTGAATTTGTGCTCTTTACATGCCCTTTGCTAGGCCTCCGAACCAGAACCGTTCTGGGCGGAGGGAGTTGCCTGTGATGTTCTTTTCCCACCTTTCCTTTCTCTTCTGATTCCCCCCACCATCCTTCTTGCTCTCGGAAAATAATGCAAAGAGAGAAAGATTCAGTGTTTTCTTTGCCATTGGGAAGCCTAAGAATTCGGCTCTTTCCTCAAAAGCTGCTTGTGGGGAACTCCCTGGTGGTCCAGTGATTGGGACTCCACACTTCCACTGCAGGGAGCACAGGTTCCATTCCTAGTCAGGGAATTAAGATCCCGCATGCCACGAGGAGGCCAAAACAACAAAGAAACAAATTAACAAACAAACAAACAAAAACGGGCTCAAAGCAGGCAGTGGGCTTTAGCTTACACTATAGTGTTTTCTTTCCCATAACTCTTCGGGAAGAACTGGTCTCGACATACATACCGCTTTGACTTAAATCTGCACACAGTTGCTCCCCAGCCTGCATTTGTACATCTCTATTAGCAGCGCTTCTAACTGGATCCCAAATAGACTGTGTTCCCTTAAAATTTTATATTAAAATTATAAAGATATAAATACCTTTACAAGCTTTTTCAAAATTATGGTTAAGTATATTCACAACTTAAACATGCTGTTTTATACAGAATATATATGTACCTCCTCAGAATACAGAGAGTATATATTTTGTGTAGAAAATATCAAAATATATCTGGGTAAGGGTAAAAGGTATTAAGGCAATTGTGACATCCCAGTGTTCTCCACTGTACTTAAATACAGTTGATATAAACAGGTAATATAGATTTCTTTAAGAAAAATTCCAATAAATAAATTACTTCAAAAAGACATTAATAAGTACCAGGTAGTCAACTACATGCTATTCTGAATTACTACTACAAATTATTTTCTTTTTTCTAATGTCACTTGTCCATTGTCTGATAACTGCAATAAATAATATTTATCTCAGAACTTAAAAAAAAAATCACAAAAATACAAAAGAAAAGTAATAATAGGGCTTCCCTGGCAGTGCAGTGGTTAAGAATCCGCCTACCAATGCAGAGGACACGGGTTTGAGCCCTGGTCTGGGAAGATCCCACATGCCATGGAACAACTAAGCCCGTGTGCCACAACTACTGAGCCTGTGCTCTAGAGCCCGTGAGCCACAAGTACTGAGCCTGCATGCCACAACTACTGAAGCCCGCTCGCCTAGAGCCCGTGCTCCGCAACAAGAGGAGCCACCACAATGAGAAGCCCACGTACTACAAAAAAGAGTAGCCCCCACTCACCGCAACTAGAGAAAGCCCACACGCAGCAACAAAGACCCAACACAGCCAAAAATAGATAATAAATAAATAAATTACAAAAAAAAAAGGAAAAGTAATAATAGATCTAGGAAGTTTCTATACAAAACAAATTTTTAAAATTACTTTCTACTGGGACTTCCCTGGCGGTCCAGTGGTTAGGACTCCAGGCTTCCACTGCAGGGGGCACGGGTTTGATACCTGGTGTGGGAACTAAGATCCCACATGCCGCACGGTGGAGCCAAAAATCCTCAAACTCTGACAGCTCAATAAATTCATTTTTAAATAAGTTCAATCTCAATAAATTCATTTTTTTTTTAAAAAAATTACTTTTGTATAGCAGCAGTTGGTGGTTAAAATAAAGTAAAAACAGTTCCCTCCTAATTGGAATTCCCAAGCATGATAGTGACTCAGCAACAGAGAGCCCCAGGGTAGCATCACGGTGTAAGAGTCACTGGCCTGGATCTCTGACATGTTTTGCCCCAAGCCCCTCCTTTCACAGCGGAAGGCTGAGGGTGGACAGGTCCTTGGACGCAGCTTCCCGCATTTCAGGGAGCCCTGTGGACTGAGACTGTAGAACAAGCTGCCTCTCTGGGAGGGTTGGGTCCCACTGTTTGCAACATAAGTTAATCAGGGCTGAAAAACCTCTTTCTTCCCAAAGCATATTTAACTAATCAAGGCATTGTCCCATTTGCTCAATTCAAGTGTGGAATATTTTGCTTCAGTTTGGCCTGTGGTGTTCTGGGGATTAGAACACTGAAGGCTGCTCAAAAGGAGAGGAAAAAAGCATTGTTGGAAAGAAATTACCGAAAGTCATACCGTCCCTCTGGAAAGCTTTTGTTGGAAAAACGTTTCCCCTCTTCCACTAGCTGCAAGCATTTACCCCACACACTCTTCCCCACGCCTCTCTTTAAAACAAGGAGTTATTGTCGGGGAGCTCTTGAAACACACTCTGTATCAACTTATTTTGGACATCTATCCCTTTTTCTTTTTTCTCCACTATCTCTAGGCCACTGCTAGTTGATATACAATAACTTCAGGTGAGGTCCCTTCCACAATCACAAACAGTTTTGCGTTAAAATTACTTTGCAGGGCCTCCCTGGTGGCGCAAGTGGTTGAGAGTCCGCCTGCCGATGCAGGGGATACGGGTTCGTGCCCCGGTCTGGGAGGATCCCATATGCCGCGGAGCGGCTGGGCCCGTGAGCCATGGCCGCTGAGCCTGCGCGTCCGGAGCCTGCGCGTCCGGAGCCTGTGCTCCGCAACGGGGGAGGCCACAACAGTGAGAGGCCCGCATACCGCATACCGCAAAAAAAAAAAAAAAAAAAAATTACTTTGCAAAACACATTTCTGCAGCCAGCTCTAACCATGACTATTTTACAAATATGACCTTTTATTTTTGGTTACTCATCATGGACCTTATTTTTAATTGTGTTTATACAAAACTGTCTTCTAAGGGTTGTATATTTGGCAATGTCTGTAGCCCATGGTTTACAGTTCACAAAATTCTATTTGTAATTTAGCCATTTGCCTTCTGCATCCCTGCTCTCCTAGATTCTTTTCAAAGTATCATGGTGCAGTAGAAAGAGACTGGAATTTGGATTTAGAACGTTCTGAATTCTAGTCCCTGCTCTGCCTTGAGAAGGTTTTTTAACCTCTCTGAACCCAAGTTTTGTCACCTGCAAAGTCGGGATAATAAAGTAAAAAAAAAAAAAAATCTCTGCAGGATTATCAAGATTGAAGTGAGATAATGTGTGTGGTGTGTGTTGGAGGTGGGGTGGAGGGTGTTCCAGGCCAGTACCTGGCACAGAGGAGATGATCCATAAATGGCTGCAGTAGTAACAGTAAGCCAGTATGATAATTGTGGGCACTCCAGAGAAACCAATTTGCCATCATGCCTTACAAGTGCCATAGAAGGACAGTTCGGTTTGTTGCTTTTGTTCTAGATTTTGATCTTTAAATCAGGCTGCCTCCAAATTTAGAGAGAGAGAGCAGAGCATTCCTTGCTCTAAATAGAATCAGGATAGAAAGTTAAACTGGTTTCCTTACAGAGGCAAAGTTTACCTCAGTCAGAACATGCTCAGCTCTGAGTTGAGTCCCTAGATTCATTCACAGGCCTGTGACAGCTGAAAAAGAATCTGAAACAGGGAGAAGTTTTTGCCTGCCCAGGCAGGCCATGTGCCGTGTGAGGGGGAACTGAGAAGAAGAGTGGGCGTTCAGACATGCAGGGGGATGCTGCAGGGTGGACAGCTCACCTGCAGGGAAGGAGGGATCCAATCATGGAGAAAAGTCAGATGTGCTGTGTCAGGTACTTGTAAGGGACCTAGAAGGAAAACACACCCTATGATGTTGGCTGCCGGTTTTCAGAACAGGAGGGGAGAAAGGTGGTGAGCAGACAGAGCTGGTAATGAGATTGGGGTCAGCCTCTGAGATGGGACTGAGAGAGAACTTTTTAATATTAAGAGGAAAAAATATATAATCTCGTGATAGAAGCTATGTGGAGGGAGGGTCATAAGAGAACTCTGAGGATCTACGACGCACAGGATAGCTGTTGTGGGTTTCTTTCAAGAGGGGTGGATCCTCGCAGAGCCAGGCCTCCACTCTAGGCTGTCAGCCACAACCTGCTTACTACAGAGGGATCAATCATGGAAAGTAGGCCTGAGGGCTTCCCTGGTGGCGCAGTGGTTGAGAGTCCGCCTGCCGATGCAGGGGATACGGGTTCGTGCCCCGGTCTGGGAGGATCCCATATGCCGCGGAGCGGCTGGGCCCGTGAGCCATGGCCGCTGAGCCTGCGCGTCCGGAGCCTGCGCATCCGGAGCCTGTGCTCCGCAACGGGAGAGGCCACAACAGTGAGAGGCCTGCATACCGCAAAAAGGAAAAAAAAAAAAAAAAAAAAAAAAGAAAGTAGGCCTGAGGCAGAGGAGAGAGTAGATGGGAAGCTTGGTGTCCCAATTACAGACTCCCCTCCCCCACCCCCTTCTTCCCACCTGCCACCCAGAATAGCCCTGGCATCTTTATTGGGTCAGGCTGCCAATTCACCCTGATCCACTGCTCTGCTCACCCAGCCCTGTCCCCCTGTCCTGTTCCCAGAGCCTGCAGCCTTCAAGGCACACTCAGGCCCAGGCTGTTCTGTGTGCACTCCTGAAAGACAGCTTGGCATCCTAAAAAGAGTATTTGGGAAGAATCAATACCGAGTCTCTTCCTAATTGTATGATCTTGGACACAAAAGCGCTTTTGCTTTTCTGAGCCTCAGTCTCCTTGTCTGCCCTGCCTGCGCCTCAGGAGGTTGTAAAGTGCAAATGGGATGCACAGATGCACCTTATAAATGATAAGTTATTTTACTGATTTTCCCGCTCCCCTCCCCTGGTGCTGCCACTCTCCACATGCACAGCCCGCCCGCCTTCCAGAGGGTCCATAGCAGCAGAACCAGCTGGGGCTTCTACAGCCTCATCTTCCTTGTTTTCATCTATGAAGAGGGGTCGGCGGGGATCCTAGGTGGGATCCAGCACTCTTTTATATACACTTGGTTTAAAAAAACCCTGGGAATGTGGTTCTCGTTACTGTCTGTGGCAGAAGGCGGGCATTGTTCCGTCGGCGCCTGCACGGCTTGTTCTCCTATTCAAGGACAGAATGTCCTATCTCTGGATTACTCAGCCTGTTTCTTCTCTTCTGTCTTCTGTCTGCCTTTTGGCTCTTTTCGTTGCTCATCTGTATCCCTGTTTGAAATTAGCAAGTGGAGTTGAGAATTAATAATCATCACAGCTGCCACGTGTTGAGCCCTTGCGGTGTACTGTGCTAAGTGCTTATCTTGTTTAATCTCAGCAATTCTGTAGGATAGCGATGGGATATCTGAGGCTCAGAGATACTAAGCCGCTTCCCAAGGTAACAAAGTTGTAAGGGGTAGCGCCAACATTCAAACTCAGATCTACCTCACTCCAAACCCTGTATTATGTTTTTTAGTGGAAATAACGTGTTTTCTTTCCTATCTTTGTTTTGAATAATAAAATACCTCACACTCATTAAGTTGCTGAGAGTAAAAAGTCTTAACATACCATGAGTTGGCCAGGATATAGAGCAATGGGAACTTTCTCGTAGGTATATAGCCACTTTGAAAAGCAATTTGGCAATTTGGTAGAGCTGAAAATGCACATCGGAACCATTCCGTTCCTGGGTATATACCCCAGGGAAACTTGAATATGTACTTCAAGATACCTATACAGAACTCTTCACGACAGCACTGTGTTAAATAGAAGGGGAGAGAGAAAAAGGAATTGACCTAGATGTCTATCAACAAGAGAATATATTAAAATACATATATATATATATATATATATATATATATATATAACATATAAAATGCTATATTGAAACCTTAAGGTAGTCAATATAGTTAAACTTTAATCATCTAATGTAGAGCAGCATGGATAAATATAAAAGACATGTTTGTTGGACACAAAACAATATAGTATGTATATCATACTGTACAAAATTTAGAAATAGGCATAGAGATACCATATATATTGTTTATGAATATCCACATATATAAATAAGTATAAAAATATGCCTGACATTGATAAGCACAAAACTCGAGAGTGATTAATTCTGGAGAAGGAAAGTGATGGAGTCTTAAAAACTGTGTCTACATTTTATTTCTTAAAGATTTGGTGTTAAGTATAATAAAATGTTAAGATTTGACAAAGCTGGATGATAGGCCAACAGATATATATTACTTTCTATGCTTTTCTGAGTATTTGAAATAATTTATGAGATATAAAATTAACAATACATTGTAAAAATTTAGATATTGCAGAAAGGCATAAAGGTAATAAAAATCACCCATAATCACTCCATCCAAAGACAATCATTGTTAACATTTTGTTGAATATCCAGACTTTTTTCTAAGCATCCACGCACGTACATACACTCCTTTAAAAACGAAACAAAACAACTTCATCTTTTTATTTGCTTTTTTATTTAATATGTTGTGGAAACCTTTTCATGTCTACATAGAGCCATAAGACGATTTAAATGACTACATAATATTCCTTCACTTGGCTGAATAATAAACTGGTCCCTATTGGTGCACATTTGGGTTGTTTCTAATTGTTTGCATTTGTAAATAATATTGCAGCAAACATCTCTGCTTATAAATTGTCCCTATCTCTGATTATAAGTTGTCCCTATCTCTGATTATTTCCTTAGGGAAATTCGTAGGAGTGGGAATTTGGGTCAAAGAATATGCACTTTTTAAAAGCCAAGCCTGGGAGATCCCTGGTGGTCTAGTGGTTAGGGTTCAGTGCCTTCAGCACTCAGTCCCTGGTCGGGGAACTGAGATCCCACAGACCACGATACACGGCCAAAAGAACAAACAAAAAAAGCCAAGCCTGAGTTTTGTTTTGTATGTCTTATAAATGATACCTTTATTGAGATGTAATTCACATATCATAAAATTCACCATTTTAAAGGGCATAATTCAGTGGATTTTAGTATATTCACAGAGTTGTATAACATTACCACTATCTAATTCCAGAACATTTTCATCACTCCAAACCCATTAGCTGTCACTCCTCATTCTCCCCAGTGTCCCCATCCCTAGGAAACCACCGATCTACTTTCTGTCACTATAGACTTACCTATTCCAGATACTTGATATAATTGGAATCATGTCACATGTGGTCTTTTGTGTCTGCCTTCTTTCACTTGGCAAAACGTTTTCAAGTTTCATCCACCCTGTAGCACGCATCAGTCCTTCATTCCTTTTGGTTGCCAAATAATATTCCGTTCTATGATATTCCACATTTTGTTTATTTATTCATAAGTCAATGGTCATTGGGTTTATTTCTACTTTTTGGCTATTATGAATAATGCTTCTATGAACATTTATATACAAGTTTTTGTGTGGGTATGATTTCAATTCTCTCGATTATATGTATCTAGTAGTGGAAGTACTAGGTCATATGGCAACTCTATGTTTAACTTTCTGAAAAACTGCCAAACTGTTTCCAGAGTGACTGCATCATTTTATATTCCCACCAACAATGCATGAAGTTTCTGATTTCTCTGTATCTTCACCAACATGTGCTATTGTCTGTCTTCTTTGATTATAGTCTTCCTAGTGGCTGTGAAGTGGTATCTCATTATGGTTTTGATTTGCATTTCCATAATGACTAATAATGTTGAGCTTTTCTTGTGCTTATTGGCCATTTGTATATTTTTTTTGGAGAAATGGCTACCCAGATCCTTTGTCCATTTTTAAACAGGGTTATTTGTCTTTTTATTCTTGATTTGTAAGTGTTACTTATATATTCTAGATACAAGTCCTTTATCACATTTATGATTTGCAAGTAATTTCTCCCATTTTGAAGATTGTTATTTCACTTTTTTTATGATGTCCTTTGAAGCACAGAAGTTTTTAGTTTTCAGTGAAGTGCTATTTATTTTTTCTTTGGTTGCTTGGGCTTTTGATGTCATATCTAAGAAACCATTGCCTAATCTAAGGTCATGAAGATTTACTCCTTCGTTTTATTCTAAGAGTTTTATAGTTTTAGCTCTTACATTTAAGTCTATGATTAATTTTGAGTTAGTTTTTATATATGATACAAGGGAAGGGTCCAACTTCATTTTCTTGTGTGTGGATATCCAGTTGTCCCTGTAGCATTTGCTGAAGAGACTGTTCACTCCCCGTTGAATGGTCTTGGTACCCTTATAGAGAATCAATTGATTGAAAATATCGGGCTGGCCAAGGAGTTCGTTCGGCTTTTTCCGTAACATCTTATGGAAAAACCTGAACCAACTTTCTGGCCCACCCAATATGAGGGTTTATTTCTAGATTCTCAATTCTATTCCATTGATCCATATGTCGGTCCTTCTGCCAGTATCACACAGCCTTGATTACTATAGCTTTGTAATAAGGTTTGAAACTGGGAAATGTGAATCCTCTACTTTTGTTCTTTTTTAAGATTGTTTTGGCTAGTTTGGAACACTTGCAGTTCAAGCCTGAGTTTCTAATCATTTTATTGTGTTAAATCCTATGAAGGAAAGTGAAAAGCAGAACCACTAATTGATGGTTTTGTATAGTGTGTGAAGTCAGTCTACGAGTCTGACATCTAGAAATAAGATTGGATTTCCTTTCTTTTTTCCAGCCTTTAGTCAAACCTTTTCACTGTGGAAAATAATTGAAGCAACAAGAGTGAAGAAATATGTGTCTCCTTGTGTTATACTATTTTGAGTTGTCAGGTTGTATTAGAGCAAAGAGAAGAAAATTCCAGAACCTGCAGTCTGCAGGGCCTACTGACTACCTGAATGGTGCTTAACCCATCATGATATCATTTTCCCTTTGTGTTTGGAGGAAATAGATTTAAATATAGCCTCTTCCCTACAGCAGTAACAGCCAAATGAAGAAGCGGCCAACATCTGCAGTGGGCTACAAGAGGCCTATCAGCCAGTATGCTCGGGTTGCCATGGCAATGGGGTCACACCCCAGGTATAGGGTAAGAAGCTGGGAAGTAGAAGGGGGGAGGGGAGAGAGCGCCCAAGGGAGGTGATGCTCACAACCTCTGCTTCCTCTACCTGCCTCATCACCCTTGCTACTCCCATTATTTCCCAAGTGCCCAGAAGATGCAGGCATCAGGGCCAGTGCTCACGTATGGCCTGATCTTCCCACCACAGGCTGAGAACATCATGTTTCTGGAGTTGGATGTGTCCCCTCCAGCGGTCTTTGAGATGGAATTCTCTCATGATCAAGAACAAGACCCCCGTGCATTACACATGGAGAGGCTCATGCGGTTGGACAGCTTTCTGGAAAGACCTTCCACATCTAAAGTCCGAAAGTCCAGATCCTGGTCAGTGCCATCACGGTCAGAGTGGGCAGTGGACTTAGAAGGCATGGAAACCCCATGGGCTGGTTGAGGCTGAGGAGGGTTTGGGTTGTACCCAAAGGGCATGAAGGGAGAGTGAAAACTGGGGCTGTGGGGGCCAAGTTCCTACAGCGAGAGGATGAGGGAAAGACAAGTCCTCACTTTTCTGTTTCCGGCACTTCCCCACCCTCCCCTCTCGCCCACCTCATCCCCTTCCCCTGCAGGTGCCAGAGTCCTCAGCAGCCTCCACCTCCCACTGCACACGCCTCGCTGGCCTCCGCTGCTCTGCTCCCCACGACAGCACTAGACCACGAGTGACAACATTCAGTCGGGCTGCCCATCCCCCAGACCCCAGGGACGGGGCAGCCAACCCTGGATCATCTCGCCTGACGCTCGGTGTGCGTGCGTGTGTGCGTGTGTGTGTGTGTGCGCGCATGTGCATATGTGTGCGGGTTGAGAATCTGGCAGACCGTGCCTCTGCTGGCTCTTAGCCACCTTTATTTAATTAATGTTATTTATTCGTGGAGCGCAGTTCTTGTGGGAGAGGTGCCCTCGCCTGAGCTTGCCATGGTCGCCGCACAGCCTCCTCTTCTTCTGACTTTAGACCCCCCGCCCCAATCAGACCTCATGCTCCTCCCTGTCAGTTGCCCCCAGAAGGGAGGGCGGCGGAGCCTGAGAAGAGAGTGCTTTTTCTACCCAGCGCGCTCCGTAATCTCCCATCTCCTCCTGCTCTGTCGGTGAGCAGCTCCTGAGCACTTTCTGGGACTAGAAAAATGCTAGGTGTCCACCGAGGCCAAGAGACGTCCATCCTGATGGTGTTGAGCCTGTGCTTCCGGGGGAGAGAGACCACTCTCCACTTTCTGGGTCGCAAACAACCGCTTTCGGTTTCTTGGGCTCCTTTTCGAGGACTCCAGTGACCTTAGCCACACGGCCCATGCTTTTCAGCTTTGGCAAGAACTCGTGGCTTCCCAAACTCTTCCTGCCCACCTTCCCAACCCGTGGATGCGAATTGTGAACCCACCAGTTGCTGCCTCCTTGGGACCTTCAGGAAATGGAACAGTCATAGAGACAATGTGGACAGTCATCGAGGGACGGCCCTTTGTTTCTGTCCCCTCGGAGAACTAACCTTGGCCGACAAGCAATCAGGCCAACGCCCGTCTTTGAGATGCTGCTCCTTCCTGCTTTCATCATTTTCCTTGCAGCTGCCTGGATCCCCGTTCGCAGTGGAAGGGATCAGTATCCTTCTCCCTCTGGCTAAACAAAGGTATCACAGAATCTGTTGCTTTTCCCCCTCACTTAGCACAGGAGATGGAGGCCCAGGCGCAACCTGCCAACTCTGCCCGTTACCCCTGTTTCTGAATCACGTTTCTTGGGCACTGTTTTGTTGACGAGACTGACCCCTTCTTCAGCATTGTGCACATTGGTCCCTAGGGAAGTTCTCCTCACTTTCCTTTGTGACAACCCGCTATGTCTCCAGGTATCTCGAGTAAATTTCTACCAAAAAAAGAGAGATTAACTTTCATTGACTTACCTTTTAATTGTATATTTTAGTGGAAGGGTGAAGAGGTAATCATGAATGAAAACACGTGGTTTAGGATTTCAAAACGACCTGATAATGGGAGTCTCCAGTTCCTAGAACATGAGGAGTTTTGTCACTGGGGGAAAGGCACACAACTGACAGGTCTGCCTGAAATTGGGGGCGTGGGAGGTGGCGGTAGGGGCCGACTACCTGGTTTTTCTCTTTCCATCAGGAAATGAACGCTTCTTGCACAGTTCAAGTTCTGCTCTAAGGACCAAGCTATGGTTTGGTTTAATTCAGTGATGTTGTCATCGCTGCTGTAACTACGGGACCAGGTGGCTGGCTGGGCCACTCAGTTGCCACTTGCTTCTGTCCTTCAAGGAAATAACATTTTTCATCAGAGCCCAGGAGATTATTTGAGACTCAGGATTCAGATCAGAGCTTCGGCTGTGGCTGGGACAGGACCAGTGTGTAGAAATTTCCCAGGGGCCCTGGGCACAGAGGGACCTCCAGTCCTGTGCTGAGCAGCCTCTCCCACTGACCTCTTTCTCATTTGTGGATGAAGCCGCACGTGTTAGCCCCGTTCATCACCTGGACACATCGACTCTGCATTGTCTGGTCACTTGACCCTCACAGTCTTACAGCACAATATACCCAACTTCTTCACCCCCAGTCTGAGGGCTGGGCCCAAGATGTGGTCAGAGGAGGAGCTCCTGCCTGCAGTTTTGTGTACGTGTGTATGTGTGCGCGTGTTTGTGTGTGTGTTTACCTCCACGGGGGACACTCTACACTCAGTGTAAGATATGCTGGGAACAGGGCCACCGGGGTGGCTGGATCTCAGTCTCTCTGTCTCTCTCTCTTTCTCTTCTTTTCCTTTTGATGTATCAAACACTTGGTTGACAAAGTAAGGGCCTTGATTAGGACCAAACTTCCATGTCTGTTGCTATGGTCTTTATTTAGGACAACAGTTAACAATGCTGTGGCCCATTCTTGTCACTCTATACATATGACGATACAGGACATATGTAATATATAAATATATATATAAAACATTACCCTCTGTCTTCTTGGCTTAGGATGAGATCTCTCTGTTGAGCTGAAACGCACCTGCAGCTCAGTGCTGCCAGCAACCTGCAGGCCCCAGCCCTGTTCAAATTAACGCAGTCGATAATAAAGGAATGAGTATCGTTACAGAGTTGGTTGCCTGCCTTCTCTTCCCTCTGACTCTTTCTACTTCTCTTTTTATGTTCTCCCTTCTCTCTCTAATATTGTTTTTTCCAAGAGGGGTTCAAGAGTATTTGGAGCCCAGCTGCAGTGATCAGCACCTGGGAAAAGAACTGGCTGCTTAATAAAAGGGGCTCCATCTGAGCATCAAGGCGGAGGGGGCAGGGCTCAGGCTCTAGTCTGAGGTCTGTGCCCGAGCTGTGGCAGCAGCTGTTCGTGTTCTAAGCTAGCGGTCCCCTCCCAGTTAATTCTGAGCTATTAGCAGATTTTAGAACTGCCTGTCCAGATGAGCTGTCAATATCATTTAACAGCGCTGCCCCTTCTGCTCCTCCGTTTATCAGCCAAGAGAGATTAAAACAGGCAATAATGTGTGTAAAGGACATCGATATGACTGGCACATGGTAGGTGCTGAATTATTCCCTATTGCTGATAATTCCCCTTATCCTGTCTTCCCAGGGCCTCTTTCCCTCCCTCTGGGTTCTAGTTGTCGGCTCCCTGTAGCGTGGAAGTCTTACAGGAAATGAGAAGTAGTTGCTGCTAAAAAACACGAAGCCCAAGGAATTCCCTGGCAGTCCAGTTGTTAGGACTCGGCGCTGCCACTGCCAGGGGTCCGGGTTTGATCCCCGGTCAGGGAACTAAGATCCCACAAGCTGCGTGCTGCGGCCAAAAACAAACAAACAAACAAACAAACACGAGGCCCTGACTCCTGGGAGAGCACTGAGGTTAACCTGGTGCACAGGGCATGGCCGCGTGCCCATTGTGGCACTGATGCTTTTCCTGGAGGGGCCTCCTGCCTCTGTGCCAGCTCCAGCCCTGAGATCCAAAGGGGTTCCAGGGCTCTGCTGCTTGAGGGATTTGCCAGGTGTTGTTAAGTACTTTACACACCCATAGTCGTTTAATCCTCCCAGGTGGGAATGATTGTCACTGGTTTACTGATGAAATTTAGGGAAATTAACTAACTTGGCTGAAGACGTAGGGTTAGTGATGAAGCTGGACTTCCAGACTCTAAAGCCTGTATTTTTTGATTCTGTGCCTCTAGTGCATCTGCACCTGAGGACTGATAGGCACCCTACATGTTCTACAAGTAGTGCAAGCCAGGGACAGAGGGGCAGAGTGGTGGGAATAAAACCAAATCTCCAAACCCTTAACCTTGAGGTACTATTTTAATACCACTCATTCCTCCCGTTAGCCGTGGGCTCACTAGTGTGGCTGAGATAGGCGGTTCTAGAGTTCCACAGACCAGCCAGGGGGCTGGAACTCACCCTTGGCTGGGGTCCCCTTGCTTGTCAATATGGCAACTGCCATATTTCTCTTCTTCCTCCAAGGCTGGGCACCTGACCTCCAGAGTTACTTCTTTCTGTTTTCAGATGCCTAGGTCTGGGTGTGTGTTAGTGAGAACTCTTGGCCACTACTAAAGATTCGCTTAAGCTGGCCTGAACGAAATAAGGACACGGAAGCATGCTGTGGACACCACGGGCAAGGACAGAACCGGTTCTCAGGAACGACCTAGTGCCAGGGACTCAGACCCCACAAAGACCCTCTCTATCTCACTGTACTTTCTGTGCGGGGTTCATGCTGTTTCCTCAGCTGCTCCAGTCTGTGACTTAGAAAATACACCTGCCAGCAGCTCTCTGTTTACATGACTCAGTCATTCGGAGAGACTTAGAAGTCCCAGTGCCAACGTCATGGGAATGTGATTCCAATTCAGTGGTTTGGGTCAGATGGGTGGGAACATGATATATGAACAAGACCTCCAAGAATCCTACTGCAGTACCCATGTGTACATGGGGTGGTGATGGTGGAAATAAAGATATTCCTCAAAAAAGTTGATGGGGGTAGCAGTTGGGGTGGAGTGTGCTCTGGGAAGTCAACAAAACAGATGTTCACAACCAGTGTATTCATCACCCAGGATGGCTTAAGAAAAATTTGCTCTGGGCTCATCCTTTTTTTCTGGCCATTTTCCTTATAACAGATCACCTGCACCAAAAATACCACCCTCAGAGGTTCTGCTTTATTAGATCCAGGATAGATCCATGAGGTGGACACTGCAAGTTGCCTTTCCAATATCCATTTTTCCCTTCTTCCTTACTTACAAAATAATTTCGTTCAAGGAGGGCAGTGCACCCAACTAAAAAGACTCATATTCCCAGACTCCCTTGCACCAGTGGGTGGCCATGGGGCATGGTTTTGGCTGAGGAGATGCAAGTGGAAGTTGGCTAGGGATTTCTGGAAATGTTTTTGCTTTTCCTATTATAGGTATCACCCATTTCTCCTCTTCCCATATCCTCTTCCTGCCTAGAACTCAAATGCACCTCCTGAAGTACATTCTTTCATTGAACAAATATTTACTGAGCACCTGTTACCCGTATATTCCAAGTATTGTTCTAAGTGCTGGGAATACAGCAGTGAATAGAACAGACAGGAGCCCCTGTCTTCACAGTGCTTAATTTTAGGGTGGGGAGAAAAACATAACAAGAAAAACCTATTGCAGGGTCAGATGACAATGTGAATGGCCAAGAAAAATAAAGCAGAGAAGGGAGATGGGGAGTTCTAGGTACTGATGGTGGTGGTGATGGAAAGGGATTGGGGGGTTGTAGTCACCCCCTTAGTAGTCACTTACTAAGAAGATGACATTGGAGCAAAGTCCTGAAGGAGGTAAGGAAGTGGACTCCAGGAGAGGGAAAGCAAATGCAAACTTCATGGGTGAGAGTATGTCAGGCTTGTTCAAAGAGCAGCAGCCATATTGCAACCCTGAGGCAACAAGCATAACAAGTAAAGGTTAATGGAGTGGAGAGAGCCTGAGTCCCAAGTCCCTGGCAGGGTTTGTGCGGCTACATCAGCTTGAGTCTACCCACTTCTAAACTTCTAATGGTGCCAAACAAACTCCCAGGGGTTTAAATCAGTGTTAGGGAGGACTTGCCAGGAATCTGCATGTGAAATGGGATTTGCCAGGAATCTGAAGGTGATTCCAATGAACGCTCCTCAAGTATGAGAATCTTAGTTGCAGCCATTTGTGATTTTGTGTCATACTCCTTTGGGCCTGCCCTTCAAGCACCAGCACTGGGGCCACCTGCTTGTGTAAACACCAGGACTGCCCTCGAGGGTGGTAGAGGCAGAGGGCACAGAGCCACTGGAGGGCACCTCGGAGCCCCTGTGTTCAACCACATGTCCTTTCTTTACAACTGGCCCGGGCGAGGCTGCTACCTTGTTTGGTCTAGAAAACCAAAGTGATTATTTGTTAACATCCAAAGCTCCCATTTTGCAATAAGGAAAAGTAGACCCAGAAAAAGTGATTTCCGGAAAGTCACACAAATGGTGTGCAAGCTGGGCCTGGAGAGCATAAGGACTTATTTGCTAGACATACTGGTTATGTTTTTTGTTGTGTGTTTATTTTATTTGGTTTTTAAAAAATAATTTAAAACTCACAGAAAAGTTGCGGGTATCACACTAAGAATTACCATGTACTCTTAGCCCATAGACCTCGTTTGAGTTTTGCCAACTGTCCCTAGAATGACCTTTATAGCAAAAGGATTCAATCAGGATCATGTGTTGTATTTAGTTATCATGTCTCTTTAGTCTCCTATCTAGAATTTCTCAGTCCATTCTTGACCTTTATGCCGCCTTTAACATTCTTTAATATTACAGGCCAGTTAATTTGTAGACTGTCCCTCGATTCAGGTTTGTCTGATGTCTCCCATGATTAGGTTCAGGTGATGCACAGAAGTGATGCTGTGGTCCTTTTACTGTATCCCATTAGGTGGAACATGATGACATGGCTTTGTCCTGTTACTGGTGATGTTAAGTTTGATCATTTATTTATTTACTTATTTTTAGAAGTGCCTTCTTTTTTTAAAATTCATTTTATTTATTTTCGGCTGCGTTGGGTCTTTGTTGCTGCACATGGGCTTTCTCTAGCTACGGCGAGCGGCGCTACTCTTTGTGCGGTGTGCGGGCTTCTCATTACAGTGGCTTCTCTTGTTGCAGAGCACGGCCTCTAGGCACGCAGGCTTCAGTAATTGTGGCATGTGGGCTCAGTAGTTGTGGCTCACGGGCTCTAGAGTGCAGGCTCAGTAGTTGGCGGCGCTCGGGCTTAGTTGCTCAGCAGCATGTGGGATCTTCCTGGACCAGGGCTCGAACCTGTGTCCCCTGCATTGGCAGGCAGATTTTTAACCACTGCTCCACCAGGGAAGTCCCAGTTTGATCGTTTATTAAGGTGGTGTCTGCCAGGCTTCTCTACTGTAAAGTAGTCACTCTTTATCCATTTGTAATTTTCTTTTTAACATCTTTATTGGAGTATAATTGCTTTACAGTGTTGTGTTAGTTTCTGCTGTATATCCGATTGTAATTAATAAGCATCTTGTGAGGAGATATTGTCAAATTATGTAATATTCCACTCCTCTAAATTTCACCCATGGTTTTAATGTCCATTGATAATTTCCTCCTTGAATTAATTATTACTATATGGTTGCCAAACAGTGGCTTTTGACTTCCATTATTTTTCTTACATTTATTAGTTGGCATTAACTTGTTAGAAGCTGCTTTCTCTTCTCCTTATCTGTTTCCTTATTTATATCAATATGGACTCATGGATTCTTATTATATTCAGTGGTTGTAATCCATTATTACTATGATTTGTTTTGACACTCAAATTATCCCAGATTTGATCAGTGGTAGTGCCTTCAAGCTGGCTTCTGTGTTCTTTTGAAATGTTCCCATTATTTTTTGAATACTTTCTTACTTTCTGGCACAGAAAGATGTTCCAGACTTAACACAAGAGTCCTGATTCCTTTTAATGGAGAATGGTACACTTATTTCTAATGGCACTCTCTACTCCCAGGAGTTCTCAATGGACAGAGCTTGAATTAAAATATATATATATATATATATATATATATATATATATACATACATATATATATAGTATATACAAAGTTACACATACACACACACTTTACAATTGAATTGAGTTTGCGTCTGAGTTCACACTGATTCCCCCAATTCCAACCAACATCTAGGGTTCCTGTTTTTCATCTTTATAACTCTTTTCTCTGACAGTTGAGAAACCTGGCTCCCACTAACCTCAATATACTATATTTACTTATTTGCCCAGTTCCCTTGTTTGTGGCCAATTTCTTGACCCCCACAGGGCTGCCACCCTGCTCAGCTGTCTTCCTCACACAAGCGCCAACATCTCCGCCAGGCCGTGGTCTGCGCAGCCATGCCTAATGATGGAATTACTAAGGAGGGAGGAAGCAAAGGAGGGAACTGGGAGGTGAGGGGTGGGGAGGGAGACATTATATTTGAAGCAAAAACACTCCCGTTATTTTATATCCCTCTCTGTGTGCTGCAGCAAATATAGAAAGGACAAGATGATGAGAAAAGAAAGGATGTGAACTGTCCCTGCTCTAGGGGTTTGCAAATTGAATAGTCAGGGAGAACTTCTTTCTGAATGCTAAAAGCGGTCACACCCAGTGTGCTCACCACCCAGGCTCACTGTGCACACATCTGGCTTCCACCTGGGGCTGGTCCTCACCTGTGAATTGGCTGTAGCGTGCCCATCTCCCGTGTGCCCCTAGGCAAGTCATCCAACTCCCTGGTTCATCTAAGTGATGACCTTTCCCCACCCCACCCCCTCACCAGCACTTACTCATGATAAGAGACGCTCCAGAATTTACAAAGAGTAAAGAGCCCTATAAATGTAATGGGTTATTATTATAGTTGTATCAGGATATCAGATCAGCTGCCTAAATGGAGATCCCAAATAACTGGGGCTTAAACAAAACAGAAGTTTCATTACTCTCTCGTATAGTAACATGGCTATAAGTGGACCACGGCTGGTTTGCTGACTGATAGGGCTGTTCCATGGGATTAGAGACCTACACTCCTTCTACCTTGTTGATCCAACATCTTTAGAGTGTCGTCCTTGTCCACAGGACCAAGATACTCATCACTACATCTTCGCTCAGGTACCCAGGAAGGGAGAAAAGGAGGAGTAGAGGGCATGCCCTGCTCCCTATCGGGAACCTGGAATAATCCCATTGCATAATCCCATTGGCCAGAATTTTGTCACGCCTACCTTCAAGGTCGAATCTTTGTCTTTATTCTGAGTGGCTAATAATCAGAGGTTTTATTAGGGCACAGCTGTATGAATTGGCTCTGTTTCTGGTCACAAGGTAATCCCTGTATTTTCTGGGCTCCTCATATGATGGCCTCTGCAAAGTCCAGATGTGTCTCTGCCACAGACAGCAGAGCCAAGATTTTCAGGACTTGGACCTTATACAATTTTGGAGAGAGGAAGGATAACTCTTACCAAGAAAAAGAAAGAAAATAATGAAACAAAATTAGGTATGGGAGTGAATACGTAGAATGAGAAAATAAATCACAAATTACACAATTTAAAAGCTGACAAATACCACAACATCACAAAATTCAGAAAAATAGTATAATATGTTTATTATTTAAATACCTGACAGACCTCTCTAATACTTTTTCCTTGCATTTTCCGACTGTGCACTTTTGGTTGTGTCTGAATACGACAATAATTTTGTGCTATTTTCTAGCCAAGAAAACCAGAAACATAATTCAGTCTTTCTTTTAAAATGGTTGACTAAAATTTTTTATATTACTGAGAGTTTAGGAAAGTTTCTTTCTGCTTCAATTCATTATTGGTAATGTCATATAAATTTTTAGAATTATGATTAACTTTGGGAAAACCTCTATCAAATTTCTTTCACATATGCACTAGAGGATCTCAGGGCATTTCAAGTTATTCGTGTGTGTGTGCAATAACTAATCTTAGATACTGTTTGAAATAATAATGCTCATTAACCAGTTTGTTGACAATGTCCTAATTGTAATGGCTTATTATTAATTTTTTATATCTTCATAAGTCAGCATTTGGGGGGACGCAGAAAACATACAACATACACACAGATATACTAGCTCTTTCAGTGCTGCTACAAGATTGTGCCCGTAAACACAAGAATTCCTATAAATTCTCTTTTGCACAAGTTCCATCAAAAAGAGGGAAATAATGAATGGTGTGTTTGTGATTATATGCACTATGCCATGGACATTCCTGACAGAAGGGAGCTTCCATGTTGATCAGGGATTGATGAAAAACAAACAGTCCAATTACACTGTTTTGCATGTCTGACAACTGGAAAAATTTTCTACAGACCAGCTTTTGGCTTTGTAAATCTCAGAACTTGTCTCTCCTTCACTACCCACCAATGTCTGGTGCCAGGCACTGGGAGACTCTTTGTTATCAGTTTATGGTCTCTGGCCCTGAACCTTCATGTTTTACCACCATAGTGGGTGAGTTGGCAGAGTGAGTGATCAGAGTATTCCTGGCAGCCCTTCCTACACTAGGTTAGCTAGCAACATTTATCTATACATCTAGACTGTGAACCACCTAAATATATCCCATTAAACCAAACTAAATATGTCCCCAACTCAACTTCCTTCCTTTTAGCTAGATCTAAAAATGCATGCAGCCATGTCTTGAGGGTATAAGGGAACTAGGAATGAATGGAGACAGTGGTTTTAAGTGACTACAGTAAAAATATCTTACTTTTAGAAATTGTTTTTTCAATTTTATTTATTTATTTATTTATTTATTGGCCACGGGGCTCGCAGGATCTTAGTTCCCTGACCAGGGATTGAACCTGCGCCCTCTGCAATGAAAGCTCAGAGTCCTAACCACTGGACTACCAGGGGACTCCCCCAATTTTATTGAGATATAATTGACATACAGCACTGTATAAGTTTAAGGTGTACAGCATAATGACTTGACTTACATACATCATGAAATCATTTCCACAGTAAGTTTAGTGAACATCACCATCTTATATAGATACAAAATTGAAGAAATAGAAAAAACATTTTTTTCCTTGTGATGAAAATTCTTAAGATTTACTCTCTTCACGACTTTCATATATAACATACAGCAGTGTTAATTGTATTTATCATGTTGTAACATTACATCCCTAGTACTTAGTTATCTTCTAACTGGAAGTTTGTACCTTTGACTACATTTATCCAACCAGGTTCCCTGCCACCTCCCCACCTCCCTGCAACCCGTAACCACAAGTCTGATCTCTCTTTCTATGAGTTTGTTTGTTTCTTCGTTTTGCAGTATAACTGACCTACCACACTATGTTACTTCCTGGTACACAACATAGTGATTCAGTGTTTCTCTACATTTCAAAATGATCACCACAAAAACTCTAGTTACCATTTACTTTTAGAATTTTTAAAGAAACATACGCCTATATGATTACATTGTCAGGGCCTCTCACTGGACCCTGCAAGCAGGGTGTCTTGTGGTTTAAGCTTCAGTATCTTCATAGTAAATCCACCTCAGCCCCCTTAGGTGTAGGCAGAGATTTTATGGCAGTGATTCAAGATAGGAAGCAACTTTGCATTCCCCTTGGTACCCTAGCCCTGCTCTTCCTGCTCTGCCCTCCATACCACTTCCCCTCCAACGTGCATTCTGAAGACTTCTCTCCTTCTGATAAAGAGAATTGGCAACAACAGTATCACCACGGATAAATTCCTTAATGTGAACCTTTTTTAATTATAAAATTAAAACCTGCCAAGTCAATAAATCTGAAATAAATAAATGAACATATACACATATGTTCACATGCACATGAAATTAAACAATACTTAGGTAAATAATTTTAATATTTTGATCTATATATTGAGCCACTATTAAGAATGGGCAGCTAAGAGCTACCCAACCCACCTTGGGACTGTGCCCAGCTCCTGTTCAAAGGCAGCATTCATGGAAGGCTGAGCTTCTCCAGAACGTTGCTGCTTAGCCTGTGGGGTATATGTGTGTATGTGTGTGTATATATGTGTGTGTGTGTACACTTATATGGGCACACAGAGGTATACACACCCATGCTACACATCAGGTACCGTGTAGAATGTGTGCTCTTTTAGCTGGAAATCTTCCCTTTCAAAGATGCTTTTTGGGACTTCCCTGGAGGCACAGTGGTTAAGAATCCACCTGCCAATGCAGGGGACCCCGGTTCAAGCCCTGGTCCGGGAACATTCCACATGCCGTGGAGCAGCTAAGGCCATGCACCACAACTACTGAGCCTGCACTCTAGAGCCCATGAGCCACAATTACTGAGCCCGCACACCACAACTACTGAAGCCTGTGTGCCTAGAGCCTGTGCTCCGCAACAAGAGAAGCCACTGCAATGAGAAGCCCACGCACCGCAAGGAAGAGTTGCCCCCGCTCGCCGCAACTAGAGAAAGCCCATGCGCAGCAACGAAGACCCAATGCAGACAAAGATAAATAAATAAATAAACTTACCAAAAAAAAAAAAAAAAAGATGCTTTTTGAACACGTGCTTCCTCACAGCCCTGTGTTTGGTCTCTCTCCAAAGAGGATGAAGAGTTTCTAGATCCCACATATTCACACAGACATTCATTTTTGATGCCAAGCCTGTGTGACCTCCCTTTCTCAAGCCAGTGCCAACCCTGGAATATAGCTGATTAAAAAAACACCTTTATTTAAAACAGGCATAAAGTCTGATCACACAATTAGGCTGCTCTCACAGGAGGGAATTTAAATGCATGGGGCTGGCCTTCCTTCCTTCCTTCCTTTCTCTCTACAGTTCTCTCTGTCTCTGTCTCTCCGTCACTGGAGCCAGTGGCCAACAGGGGGGAAATCAGTACTTTAAAAAGAAAACAGCGCGGGACGGGGGATAAATTAGGAGTTTGGAATTAACATATACACACTACTGTATACAAAATAGATAAACAACAATGACCTACTGTATAGCACAGGGAACTATATTCAATATCTGGTAATAACCTATAATGGAAAAGAATATGAAAAAGAATAGATTTGTATATATGTATAACTGAATCACTTTGCTGTACGCCTGAAACTAACACAACATTGTAAACCAACTATACTTCAATAAAATAAAAGAAAAAAATCTCAAAAACAAAAAAACAAAGAAAACAGAATTCTTTTCTTTTGAGAAACAAATGATAATATATTTTACCTGTCTACATTTTTAATGAAGAATGAAGAACTAATAGTTTATAAGTTTACATGTGAAACATACAGTTTTTTATGTAAAACTAATAGCAAACATATAAAAAAGTTCTGCAATTTGGCTGGTTTTGTACTTGGCTGGTTAAGATACTCTTAGAGAGAGAGAAGAAATGGGTTTGCAGGAAAGAGATAAAGAAACATGTGAGAGAGTTATCCAAGGCCATCATCTAGAAAACACCGTACCAGGAAAGGACCACGAACAAGAGCGATGAAGTGGTGGGAGATGAGCAGGAACCAGCAGAAAGAGCTTTGTGCTCAGGCACCAGACACAACCCTCCAGGATCCTTGGAGCTAAAGCAAGTGGAAGCTGACCTTTGAATCCTTTTGACTCATGCAAGTACTTCAATGCCATCTCTGCAAAGAAAAACAGGTTTTCTGCTTTTATTATTACATATTTAACTTTTGAAACTTCATGCTGAGAAAGGTGGTTTATTTCCCCAGGGAATTCTAAAAGTTTTGCTAGCACTGGAAGGCATGACTTGTGTTTCAGAGATCCTCTTCCCTACCGAACAAGGCTGTCAGAGGAGCAGTACGACAGTTCCCTTTGATCTGCAGAAGCTGCTTGACTCATCTCTGTTTTTGCAGAGATCAGGGCTGTTGTTTGCCACAGTAGTTGCTCGTGGCCCTTTCTGCTTGTCAAACTCAACCCACGTTCTGATTGCATTTCATTCTAGTTGCAAGAGATGCAGTGGAAACAATAATAAAAATCAGTTCAGTGAAAACGACCCAAAGGAATAAAGTGATTTTTGCCCTCAGTTCAGCAGGGAAGAGGCACTTGTCACTCCCAGCCCCTTCTCAGCAAGCAGAGCCCCGACCAACTCCTTACAGCTTCCAGGGGAACTGCAGATCCCAGGCCGCCCACAGTCAATTTGCTTTACAATGAGAAAATAATTCTTTGGGAGCTGTAGAAAGCCTGCATTCCATCTGAAAAGTGGGGGGAGGGAGGGTAGCAGTGAAATATTTTAAAAGAGAGCTAGAGAATGGAGGGGGATATGATATCCAAAAATACTCAAACTAATACGCACTCACATACACCCACACACACTTATTCAAACCCCTGTTCCCAATTAGAAAATGGAATCCAGTTTAGGAATGATAATTTACAATATTCTTCAGTTCATTAGTGAAATGAAGGATTATAATCATGGCATTTCAGAAAGGAAGGGAGATTCATTCATTCATTCATTCATTCATTCAGTGACTACTTGCTGAACACCTACAAGGAGTAAGGCGTTATGCTAAGCATCACTCCCATCAATAATTCCTCACCACCGCCTAGCTACCATGTCTCCCCATTTCCACTGCTGCTTCCCCTCCCCCATCAAATCCTGCTCAGGATGCTGCAAGTCTCCTAACTGGTCTGTCAGCTTCTATCTTTGCTTCCACCTTCCCTCCTGCCCCCCCATGGTACATTCTCCACACAATAGCCAAAAAAGATATTTCATAGCAAAGAGTTTATATTTAAAATGTAGAATAAAATTATACGACTCCCCTGCTTAAAACTCTCCAATGGCTTTATGTTACCCTTTAAAAACTAGGCTTTTTACAACCGTCTATAAGGTCCTACACAATCTGACTCCTGTCTGTACTTTTTTACAATCTTGTATCACTCCTCCCCCCTTCAAAATACTCTGAAGCTACACTGGCACTTCTAATGTTTTATTTTGTCCCTCAGATATGCTATGCTTGTTCCCTGCTCAGGGCCTTTGCACTTGCTATGTCCTTGTCTTGGGATGCCCTTCCCCCAGACTTGTAGATGGCTGGCTCCTTTTCACCATTCAGGTCTCACATCAAAAGTCACCTCAGTGAAGTTTTCCCTGGCCACCCAGTCTAAACTGGCTGCCCTTTCTAGGCTATTACGCTTTAAAATTTATTTGCTAAAAGCATAGCACTTACCATTATCTGAAGGTATTTTAGTTATTTGACTGTTGAGATAATAGTTCTCAGTGTGGTCCCAGGACCAGCAGATTTAGCATCACCTGGGAAATTATTAGAAGTGCATAGTCTCAGGCCTTACTCTAGACCTACTGCACTGGACATTCTGAGGGTGGAGACCAGAGATCTGTATTTTTACAAACGCTCCAGGTGATTCTGATGAAACTTAAAGTTTGAGAACCACTGGCTTATAATGATTACTGCTTCTCTCCCTCGTTCCCCCCCGCACCCCCCCATTCCCCCACCGGCCCCCCCCAAATGGAAATCCAAGAGAATGGAAATCCATCTGTCTTGTTCAGCACAGAACTACTAGCCCCAAACACATAGCTGACACTCAATACATCGTTGAATGGTGACAGACTGAGTGAGTGATTGAACTGGTGCCCTGAGTTCTGTGTCTCAGGGGCCACATGGGACAGACTTAGCAAACAGCCCAGTGGAACCAGGCCCCAGGGATCTGCTCACCCTCTTCCACAAGAGCTTTTCTATGTATAACACATTGATCTTGCAGGCTAGATAAGCCTGAACAAGGAGTTCTGAGGTTAAAGAAATGCTTGAAAACTATGGTTCAAAATGTTATTAATTACAGTTTGGAAACGAGGAGCATGTTCCATGTTCAGAGAACCAGACGGTTTGTAAGTTGTATCCAATTAGAGGGCAAGGATAATATCCCTTTCTTTTCAATTCTGTACAGTTCTTACCACATTAATCCTGGAGCAGGCTGCTGATTGACAAAGTGGCTTTGTCTTCCCTCAGTCTTTCTGCTTTATATCAATCCTGGAATTAAAAAAAAAAAAAAAAAAAAAAAAAAAAGCTCTAAACCAGTTAATCCTGCCTCCAGCAGTTTCTAAAAGCTTTCAGATTGAAACACCAGGTCAACCCCCAGCCCAGATCAGGGAGGAAAAACACCATCTTTGCAAAGGACATTGAACTTTAGAAAAGGTTAGATCAACAAGGAGAACAATGGAAAGGCCTTGGGAACCTCTTAGAAATAATAATACTCTGGTTTGAAGCAAATATTATGGGCCAGGCACCATGCTGGGTACTGGAGTTAGAAAGACCAAGAGTGTTCATGTCTTCAAGGAGCTTGCAATCTGGAAGAGGGACAGGCACGTACACAGAGCAGAGTTGGTGCTGAGGTGATGACTGACTGCATAGTTTTGCAAGGGAAAGATTCCTGGAGACGTGGTGTCTGAACAGATCTGGAAAGCTGTGTCTCGTTGGGTAGGCAAGAAAGGGTAATCCAGGCAGAGGAGACAACAAACGTGAAAGCACAGAGATGAAAAAGGGCAGGGAAGGATTCAAAAATGGTTAAGAGAAATGACTGAATTGGTTATAAGATATATATAGATATTTGGAGAAATTTAAATACTGACTGCCTATTTGATATTAAAGTTTACTGTTAATTTTTAAAGGTATGTTAATGATTTGTGGTTATGTTGTAAAAGAGTTCTTATCTTTTGGAGATACATATTGAAATATCATTGCTGGATAAAAGGATATGGTATCTGGAATTTGCTTCAAAATAATATGGGGAAGGGCAAGAGACGGTAGGAATAAAGATGAAAAAAGGTTGGCCCTAAATGCTTGTTGAAACTGGGGATGGATACATGGGAGGTCATTCAACTATTTTTCATATTTCTGTATATTTGGAATTTTTTTATAATCAAAGAGTTGGGGGAGTGGGGAGAGACTGCCTAGCACTGTAACTACCATTGTAATAAGCATTCAACAAATATTTACTACTTTTCTTGCTCTCTTTTTTTTTTTTTTTTTTTTTTTTTGGTATGCGGGCCTCTCACTGTTGTGGCCTCGGACACGCAGGCTCAGCGGCCATGACTCACGGGCCCAGCTGCTTCGTGGCATGTGGGATCTTCCCAGACCGGGACACGAACCCGTGTCCCCTGCATCTGCAGGTGGACTCTCAACCACTGCGCCACCAGGGAAGCCCCTTCTTGCTCTCTTTGATGTGTCATTAGATGTGATCACCATACTATTACTTACAGGCACAAGCTGGAGGAAAAAGCTAAACTAGTCTTTTTCCTAACCCCAGTCCTGCTTCCCAAAGATACTGTGTTACCCACTGTTTGAAGCAATGGCCACAAGAGTTGCCCTTCCTTACTGTTATGCATGGGAGGGGTGGTCGATCTCCGAAGTGAAGGCAGGTTTACTTCCAGGGAATCCTGTTGAAGGCCAGCCTGAGAGGTGAGACACACTTGATTAGGGCTCTGCTGGAGCTCCAGCTCCTGGGCTCACAAAGGGGCAGAAAGGTCAGCCTCCTCAGGGTGTGCCTTTCTCTTTTACAAGGACTGAGCTCAGGCAGGCAAGCAGCATCCCTGGGGAGTCTTCTGCACATGGTCGTAGCTAGGACACAGGCCCTAAGTGAGGAAAGGGTCTTTGGGGAACTTCAGTGGAGCATAGACGAAGAGGAAGCTCCTTATCCTGGACTCTTGGGACTACAGCGTACCATCATACCATTTAGGCAAAACTAAAAATAAAGAAAATGATTGTGGGAGGAGGTGGATAGAATATACCCATTGTTTTTTTCCAAAAGAAGTCTCAATGGAAAATTGGAATACCCAAGCAGGGGTGAACTGCTTTACAAGTAGAATAGATGACCGGCCCACTCTTGGCTGATTTGAGGGGCCTCAGAGTTGACTTTCTGAAAACAAGTTCCTTAAACACCACAGAGACTGGAAATATTGCCATTAGAGAGTATTTCTTTGGTATTAAAATTCACAGGAGGGGAAATACATTGTGCACTTATTAGTTACAATTATTATCCATAATTTTCTGCTAATAATGTCTTACATTCATGTGGTATCTTGAAGTTTATTTTTATTTACCTTATCTCATCCAGTTCTCATGGGGGACTTCTACATTAGCAGGTAGTATTCTTTTCATTTTCTCCCAGATCTTATAGCTACTGGGGCTTGAATTAAACTTTTTAACTTCCAGAATAAAGCTCTTCTCTAAATGTTTCAGTTAACTATTGCTGGATAACAAACTACCACCATACTTTATTAATTCTCAAGCTTTTGTGGGTTGCCTGGGTAGTTCTAATTTTGCCTGGAGTCACTCTTACAACTGCATCTGACTGATGGCTGGGCTGCGGCTGCAAGCTGGGCTTCCTTGCTTCTCCCTGGCCTCTCCCCATGGCTAGCTTGGGCTTCCTCACAGCATGGTGGTGTTAGATTAGTTGGGCTTCTTACCTAGCAGCAAGCTTCCAAGAATGAAAGTGGAGGTTCTAAGGCCTCTTAAAACCTGGACTCAGAGACTTGGAACACCACTTTTACCACATCCCATTGATCAAACCAAGATACAAGGTCAACCCAGATTCAAAGAGAGAGGAAACAGACTGTCTTTTGATGCGAGGTGTGGCAAGAAGTATTATAAAGGGGTATGGACACAGGGAGGCATGATTCATTGGGAATCATTTTTCTTTCTTTCTTTTAAAAAAATAAACCTTATTTTTTAGAAGAGTTTTATTTATTTATTTATTTAGGCCACACAGCTAAATAAATAAAGCTGCCACGCAGCTTGTGGCATCGTAGTTCCACGACCAGGAATCGAACCAGGGCCCTCGGCAGTGAAAAGCGCAGAGTCCTAAACACTGGACCAACGGGGAATTCCGTAGAAGAGTTTTAGATTACAGAATAATTGTGAAGATAGTTCAGATAGTTCCCATATACTCTATACCTACTATTAACATCTTACATTAATATGATACATTTATTACATTTTATGAATCAATATCAATACATTATTATTAGCTAAAGTCCATACTTTATTCAGATTTCCTTAGATTTTGCCTAATGTTCTCTGTTCCAGGATCCCATCCAGAATATTACATCACATTTAGTCAGCATGTCTCCTTTGACTCCTTTTGGCTGTCACAGTTTCTCAGACTTTCCTTGTTTTTGATGACCTTGACAAGATTACTGGTCGGGTATTTTGTAGAATGGTCCCTCTACTGGGCTTTATTTGATGGTTTCCTTGTGATTAGATTGTGGGTCTGGGGGCAGCTGGGGCTATAGTTTTTTGGGAAGAACACCACAGAGGCAAAGTGTCATTGTCATCACATCATATTAAGGGTACATACTATTAACATGACTGTTCACTGTTGATTTGACCTTGATAACCTGGCTGATGTAGTGCTTATCCACTGCGAAGTTACTGGTTTTTACCTTCTTACAACTGTGTTCTTTGGAAGGAAGTCACTATGTACATCCCACATTTAAGTGGGGGAGAGTTATGTTCCCTATCTTTGAGGGTAGAGTATCATCTACATAAATTATTTGAAATTCTTCTGCATGGGAAATCTGTCTCTTCTCCCTTGTTTATTTTTTTTAAAATCATTTATTTATGTCAGTGTAGACTCACAAAATTTATTTTATACTTTGGATTATTTTGTTGTTCAAATTATTGGAAGCCATTTTTTTTTCTTTTTCTATGAGTTTTTTTTTTCACACACACACACACTGTATTTTATTTTTACAAGAGATAAATAAACTGACACCAAGCATTATAAATGGATGATCACAACAAAAGCAACAGTGATTGCAATTACCAAGCACGAAACACACTCATACTATGTCATAATATTGACATTCAGTCCAGTAATCCTCCACTGTAACAGCTCCTTTACTTTGCAGTGAAAAGTGATTTGTATATTTTTTGCCTCTGAAACCTGTGGGATTTTTTTTTTTATTCAAACAGAAAACCACAAAAATTATAATCATCCTCATCAGTTCACTCAGTCCCATGTAATTAATTTTTTTTCATCTTGATCTTTTGTTAACACTTTTATGAATTCATCAGTTTTCCATTAAAGTTCTGAAAATGCTTATTCATTCAGTTCAGCAGTATAGTCAGTTACCAGAAACCTGTACTTGTCAGGGTCTTTTCCATGAATTCCTTGAAGATGAAACCCTTTTATAGGAACAATTTTGCAAAAGCATTAGAGTACACCCAGAACTGTCTGTAAATGACAAAAGACTTAAAAATGACCACAGTTAAAGATTTGATGGAAGTTCATAATAATGCAATTGACAAGGAAATTTAGTTATTTCTGAGATATACATTTTAAAGTAATAACTAGAATTATGACTTATAATGTTATACCAGAACATATAAGATTTTTAGAAATTTCATGTAATGTCTGAAATATTTATATTAACATATTTCCATACAAATAACCCAAAGAAAGTTTAGTATTAGTTGTTTTTTTTTGTTTTTTTGTTTGTTTGTTTATACTGCAGGTTCTTATTAGTCATCAATTTTATACACATCAGTGTACAGATGTCAATCCCATTCACCGAGTACAGCACATTACCATCCCCACCCCACTGCGGTTTTCCCCCCTTGGTGTCCATAGGTTTGTTCTCTACATCTGTGTCTCAACTTCTGCCCTGAAAACTGGTTCATCTGTACCATTTTCTAGGTTCCACATACATGCGTTAATATACGATATTTGTTTTTCTCTTTCTGACTTACTTCACTCTGTATGACAGTCTTTAGATCCATCCACGTCTCAACAAATGACTCAATTTCATTCCTTTTTATGGCTGAGTAATATTCCATTGTATATATGTACCAAACTTCTTTATCCATTCGTCTGTCGATGGGCACTTAGGTTGCTTCCGTGACCTGTCTATTGTAAATAGTGCTGCAATGAACATTGGGGTGCATGTGTCTTTTTGAATTATGGTTTTCTCTGGGTATATGCCCAGTAGTGGGATTGCTGGATCATATGGTAATTCAATTTTTAGTTTTTTAAGGAACCTCCATACTGTTCTCCATAGTGGCTGTATCAATTTACATTCCCACCAACAGTACAAGAGGGTTCCCTTTTCTCCACACCCTCTCCAGCATTTGTTGTTTGTAGATTTTCTGATGATGCGCATTCTAACTGGTGTGAGGTGATACCTCATTGTAGTTTTGATTTGCATTTCTCTAATAATTAGTGATGTTGTGCAGCTTTTCATGTGCTTCTTGGCCATCTGTATGTCTTCTTTGGAGAAATGTCTACTTAGGTCTTCTGCCCATTTTCGGACTGGGTTGTTTGTTTCTTTAATATTGAGCTGCATGAGCTGTTTATATATTTTGGAGATTAATCCTTTGTCTGTTGATTCATTTGCAAATATTTTCTCCCATTCTGAGGGTTGTCTTTTCATCTTGTCTATGATTTCCTTTGCTGCACAAAAGCTTTGAAGTTTCATTAGGTCCCATTTGTTTATTTTTGTTTTTATTTCCATTACTCTAGGAGGTGGATCAAAAAAGATCTTGCTGTGATTTATGTCAAAGAGTGTTCTTCCAATGTTTTCCTCTGGAAGCCATTTTTAATCATCTATGTCACTACACTACAGAAATAGAATAAGGATTTCTAAAAACTTTAAAAAATATTACATGTAGAGAGAAAATTATACAAACCTCAAGCATACTTGCCTGATGAATTTTCAGATACATTCATGTAATCATCTAGACAAAGGAACAATGATTCTAGCTGTCCAGAAGCCCCCCTCATCCTGCCTTCCAGTCTTTAGCCCTCCAAGGGTAAACACTATTCTGCCTTCTGATGGCATCCATCCCTGTGGTCTGCTGTTGCACTCTATATAGATGGAATTATACAGTACGTACTCAGTTTATGCCTGTTTTCTGTCACTCAGCATTATGTTTGTGAGATTCACCCATGTTGTTACACTTTGTTGTGGGGCAGGCATTCTCACTGGGCATTTTTCAACTCTAGGCCTCCCCACCCCAAGATTCTGAAATGGGCCATGTTTCCCAGACTTATTTCATTGCAGTCTTAGGTTGGGATTCTCAAAAACAGTCCCTGAAACCAGAAAGTAAATGCAAATAGTTTATCGGGAGTTGATCTCAGGAAGCGCCAGTCACAGAGTGAGGAAGGAAATACAGAAGAGAGGAAGCCAGGCAGAGGAGTTAACCAGCAACCCGAGCTCAGCCCCACAGGGTTCTCCACCGGGTCCTCCCCGGGAGTCCTCCATGGGGGTCCTCCATGAGGGGTTCTCCTCGGGGTCCTCCATGGGGGTCCTCCACTGGGTCCTCCCTGGGGGCTCCTCCAGGGGTCCTCCACTGGGGGTCCTCTATGGGATCCTCCACGGGATCTTCCAGGAGATTGTGCAGCACTTGTTACAGAGCTGTCCCCCAGAGAAGCAAAGAAACTGGGGTATTTATACACCAGTTCCTTTCAGTTATTGCTTGAGAGCTGAGTACATTAACAGCCTGGCAATTGCACCCTGCCCCCAGTGTGGGTTAAATACGCGCCTATGGCCAGAGAAAGCCTAGAGGCACAGGGTTGCAGGTGCGGCAGGAAACAGCCGTCAGAGTGAGGGAGGTCTATGTCAAGGGAATGGGCGCAGCACAACCGTCACACCTCGTTCTACCCTGACCTACTCATATCCCACATTAAGTCCATTTTGTCATGGACACTTTAAAGTGGTAGCCAGCAGCGATATCTAAAATAAATTTAATTGACAGGAAGGGTGGGAGGGAGGCTCAAGAGGGAGGGGATATAGGTATACATATAGCTGATTCACTCTGTTGTACAGTAGAAACTAACACAACATTGTAAAGCAATTATAATCCAATAAAGATGTAAAATAAATAAATAAAATGTGGATAGTATAAATGAAAAAAAATTAATTGACAGATATGCAGCACCTATCAAAGTGATAAAATTTTTTAAAAAGTGGCAGCCACAAAGAGTGATTTGGGGATGTGGAATGAGTATTTTCATACTTTGATGGTAGAACTCTGTTTATTTTTTGTAGAATGAAATCTGGCAATATCTGTTAAAAACAGGTATTCCATTGTGAAGCAATTATACTCCAATAAAGTTGTAAAAAAAAAAAAAAAAAGGTATTCCAGAGATGATGGATGTTCATTAAACCTATTGTGGTAATCGTTTCATGATGTATGTAGGTCAGATCATTATGTTGTACACCTTCAACTTATGCAGCGCTGTGTGTCAGTTATATCTCAATAAAACTGGGGGAAAAAGAGGTGTGTCATTGCAACTAGTGGATAAATAAATTCTGGAAATTTAACGCACAACATAATGATTATAGTCAATGATACTGTATTATAAACTTCAAAATTACTAAGATAAAATCTTAATTGTTCTCAATACAAAAAGAAGTGATAATTATGTGACCTGATGAAGGTGTTAGCCAACATGACTGTAGTAATCATAGTGCAATATACAAATATATCATACCAACACATTGTACACCTCAAACTTACACAATGTTATATGTCAGTTATAGCTCAATAAGAAAAATTTTTCATGAAAAGAAAAATTGAGGCTTGTTCATGGAACCAGCCTCAGTTCCTATACCGCACTTGTCCTGTGGCTGTACTGTTATTTTATGTATCACCTCCCTCTTCTCCCACTCATTCTGGATCCCCCCTCATCCTCAGTCAACATTTTGCTTGTCTCAGTTACTTGCCTTCCATCCTTGAGGACTATCTGAAGTCCGTCCTTGAGGAGTCTGAGTCTTTGGTTACCAAGCCTTTGCCTGAGAACCAAGTGCTCCAATCCAGTAGATCCTCAAATAGGGGGCCATGCTGGTGTTTTGAGTCTCCTGGTATCAGTGTGAACTCAGAGCTTTTGAAAGATCTGGATATTCCCTTTCCCCCATTGTTCAGTTATTCTAGTAAATGACCATAAGTCCTTCTGTGGAAAGATTAAGGGAATCACTAGTGTATTGTTGCAACATTTTAGGGTTCTTCCTCAAAGGGACTTGGCATCTCCTTCAATTGATGGGCTCTAGATGTGAGAACAGGCTCAGGTCTGGAAACTGTGTAAAGGACTGTGATTTTCCATCGTAGTGGCTGACCTCAGGTTTCTACTCACTTGTATTAGTTTCATATTCCTGCCTAACAAACTACCACAAACTCAGAAGCTTAAAACAAACCCCATGCTATTATCTTACAGTTTCCCTGGGTCAGAAGTCTAGGCATGGCTTAGCTGGATCCTCCACTCAAGGTCTCACAAGGTTGTAATCAAGGGGTCAGATGGGCTACGTTCCTTTCTGGAACTCTTTTCTGGATGGAGCTCCTTCCTGGAGCTTAGAGTACTCTTCCAAGTCGACATGGTTGTTGGCTGAACTCAGTTCTTTGCAGTTGTAGGACAAAGAGGGCTGCTTCTGGCACAGGCCCTCTCTCTTATAGGCAGTTCACCTTTTAGCAGCTTGCTTCTTCAAGGCCAGCAGGAGGATCTCTTAATCCAGTTGGCTAAGACTTTTATAATGTAACCTAATTAAAGAAGTGACAATCCCATTACCTTTGCCATACTCTATTGGCTAGAAGCAGACCATAGGTTTTCAAGGGCAGGAGATTATACAAGATATGACACCCTAGTGTGTGTCTGTGTGTCCTCCACATTCAATCTTGGTCTTTTTTTTTTTTTTTAATGTAAGTTAGGCAATATCCTTATTGTCTCCCCATCTATCTTATTCCCAGGAATACCATGGTCTATTAGCCACTGTCCCTTGAATCTGGGATGATCTTGTGACTTGCTCTGACCAATAAAAATGGCAAAAGTGATATTGTGCCAGCTTCAGAGCCTAGGCTTTGATACGCCTTGCAACTTTGGCCTTTGCCCTCTTGATATGCAGAGATCGCCACTGGATGAGGAAGGCGGTCTAGCCCAGGAAAGGAAAAAAAGCCACATGGAGGAATACCAAAACGTCCCAAGCCAACAGCCAATGCCAACTGCAAGACATGTAAGTGATACCAGCTCGGACCTTTCAGCCCAGCTAACTCTGCAGCTGAATGCAGCCACATGAGCGAACCCAGGCAGAACTAGAAGAGGAACTACCCAGCCCACCCACAGAGTCATGAGAAATAACAAATCACTGTCATCTTAAACGGCTGGTTTTGGAGTGGCTTATTACACAGCAATAGGTAACTGAAATACGTATTTCTATACCAACTCCGGTCAATCATTGTTTGGCGGTTGCTCTGAGGCATTAAGACCCTGGCTTTTCTGGTCTGCCTTGCTCCTGAGTCAAGCATGCTCCAGTGATCAGGGAAAGCTCTCAGGCAGAGTCCCAGGAAGAAACGGTCAGCAATGATAGGAACACTGAGTGTTGGGTGGATATGACGGAGACCAGCCGCGTTTGTTACAACCTCAGAATCTTCTTCTCCTACTTGTAAACATTACGTGGAATGGGGGTGGGGGGTGGGGGGGAGGAGGTTTCTTTGAGGAACTAAGAACATTGGAGTAGATGATGCTTCTGGGAGACACCACCAGCTAGAGGAAGAATTTGCAGAACGTAGGGCTGGGGCTATCAGAGACTGAGATTGGGGGCGTATCTTGTTCTTTTCAACTTCTCTGCCTCTGTCTAAGAGCTCGAGTTCTCACAGCCTGCTGTCAGACTGCATGCCTAGGATCCCACCTTTTATTTTCTCTCCAATTCCTCTCTGTTGCTCTCTGCCTTCCAGGAAGCAAGCTCATTTATTATCCCTTGCCGGACTCCTCACTAGGCTCCTACCAACCCAGCTGTCATTCTCACCACTCAACACCTACCTGTCTCCCAGCTGCTGCCTCTGAGGTCCCCACCGACTCCAGATCCTGTCCTGTTCAAATCTAGTTCATTTGTCACTTCTGCCATATCCCATATCAGTATCACTACTTTTCCTGTATTAGAACTTCTAAACCTTAAGGAGTTTTAAAAAAGGATTTGTCAAAAAGGTTCTCATTGGTGAGATGAAATTACAGGAAATTTCAGGTGTGATTTCCTTCATTTCTGCGTTGCAAGGGAGATTATATTCAAAGTTGCAATAGAGGTGATATCCTAGGCTGCAGAGTTGTTCCCAGGTACCAAATGTGGGTGAATTAACATTTCAAAACATCTTTGGAAGGTTACCAAAAGATATCTTTTTTTTTTTGTCTGAGCACCCAAAAAGATGGAAGCAAAGTTTGTGTATACATTAAGATAAGCTGTGTTCCTGTATCTGGAGTATAAGGAAGTGGTTCTACAAGGGACTGACCAAAGAGATTTACTTCCAGTTTCCTAAGGCCACAAGAGCAAACATTACAGTGCTCTGTGTTAGGTATGCAAAAACACTCAGGGTTAAAATATTCAAATGCAAAAAAACTCATTTTAGAAGAAAACCTGAGTCTTACAACGAAAAGTAGCCCCTGCTCGCTGCAACTAGAGAAAGCCTGCACTCAGCAACAAAGATCCAACACAGCCAAAGATAAATAAAAATAAAAATAAATAAATTTATTTTAAAAAAAAGAAAACCTTAGTCTTAAACCAAAGATCAGAATACACAGTGTATTATTTACTGCTCCTATGAATTGCAAATGGTTGCAAAATTAAATGAGCTTGTTTCATTTTCCTCATCTTTTTTTCTACCTCTTATGACAGCTAGTCAACATTTTTGAGCATCTACCAAAAACTGCCATTCATCTGATCTAATCCTCAGAACAACATCCACTATGCCAGTTAGTTCTAGTTTAAATTCATGACCACACATCCCAAAAGGAGTCTTCAATGCTGCCAAGCAACCCTACTCCACTTCCCCAGCATGTTCTCTCACCCATTCTCCAAAACAACTATTTCACACGTTCTCTGCTCTCCTCAAATCTCCCACATCCTCTTCCGCCTCCTCAGTCTTGCCTACCTCTCCCACCTCTTCCCAGATTCCTCTCCATCTCACTCCATTCTAGATCTTCTCTGTATTCCATTGATATACCAAACTCTTTCCTCTGCTTTAGGGCCTTTGAAATTCCCCTTCCCTTACATTGGAATGCTCCACACCCTCATCTTCACAGGACTAGTTCCTTCTTGTCTTTCTTGTCTTTTGTTTCAGCTCAAATATCAAATTCTCGGAGAGGCTTTCCTTGTAATCTAAAAATGCTCCTGCTGTCTTGCACATCAACTTGTTTTATTGTCTTCCAGACATTTATCAACATCTGATGTTGTCTTGTCTATTTATTTCTCCCCTATCTCCACTTGAATAAAGCTCCGTGATAGCCTTACCAGGTAGGGCCTTACCTACCTGGTTTACTTCTGTATTCCCAACATTCAGATCTGAGTCTGTCACATAATAGGCTCAAAATGAATTTTCATTGAGTAAACTATCCCAGTTTTTGATAGATGGGGAAACTGAAGATTAGACAATCTAAACAAATTGCTTAAGTTCACTCAGGTAGTAAATGACAAAGTTGAGACTTGAACCTAAGTCTTTTTAGGTCCAGGCTGTATCCCCATCTATGTAAAAAATCTCTCTTGCTAGGATGAACATTTAAAAATGTTTTTGAGGATTTCCCTGGTGGAGGAGTGGTTAAGAATCTGCCTGCCAATGAAGGGGACATGGGTTCGAGCCCTAGTCCGGGAAGATCCCACATGCCGCGGAGCAGCTAAGCCTGTGTGCCACAAATATGAGGCTGTGCTCTAGAGCCCGCGAGCCACAACTACTGAGCCCACATGCCACAACTACTGAAGTCTGCATGCCTAGAACCCGTGCTCCGCAACAAGAGGAGCCACCGCAGTGAGAAGCCCGCGCACTGCAACGAAGAGTAGACCCCGCTTGCCACAACTAGAGAAAGCCCGCGTGCAGCAACAAAGACCCAGTGCAGCCAAAAATAAATAAATAAAGTAAATAAACTTATTTTTTTTTAATGTATTTGACCTCTGAGGAGTACTTATGAATGTGGACAGCATTTAAGACAACATCAGAATGAATAGTCAAATTCCTCAGGCAGAAAACCAAGGAGATGCTGAGGACATCTGGCTGGACAAAGCCCTTGGTAACTAAGGAGCAGCACAGCCTGGCTATTCCCAGCTTGCTCCTGGCTGGCCTCCAATTCCTCTGCCTTCCTTCCTGCTTTCTGCATCTCTGAGTCTCTGACCACCTGCAGTTCAGTACAGGATCTGGTTTTCCCTTCATGCCCACGAAGTGAGCTACTTCATGCCTGTCAATAGCATCCAGATTTATGCTTTAGAGAAACTGGAATAGGATATTTTCCACTGGGGGTCTATCAACTAAATCTATGTTTATACATCAGTCTTAATTTTCAGGAAGTTGCCTTTTTTTTTTTTTGTAGGAAATGAAAACCTTGTATTGATTCTTCATTGGTCCTTAAATTGACTTATGAACAAAAGGGGAAGAGGAGGAAATGAGGAGTCTTTTGGCTGTTGCCTTAATCACCATTCAGGGAAATCTTCATATATAGGCTAGAGTCTCTAGGAATGCTAGATTTAAGGGATTATTCACTGGATTTTCTTCAGAAACTGAGATCTAGACAGGTTATTATATTATCAGTTATTGAATGTTTATATACCTGGCATTATTCTGAGCTCTTTATGTGTATTTTATCTTTACAACAAACTTATGAAACAGATACTATCAATATTATCAATATCATTTTCCACATGAGAAAACTGAGGCCAAGAAAGATTTTTTTTTTTTTAATTTGCCTGAAATCACACACTTATGGGATGAAATTAGGGTTTCATACACTTAATCTGACTCTGGAGTAGAGGTTCTTAGCCACCACCTGTTTTTGTGTTTGCTTGTTTGTTTACTGTGGATTCCTTTGGCAGTTTGTTGAAGCCTATGGACCCCTTCTCAGAATCTCTTTTAATGTGTAAATAAAATACATACGATTACAAAAAAAAAATTTACATCGAAATACGGTGATCAGCTTATTAGAAAAATGAATTTGTGATATGGTGGTATAGGTGCTTCACTGTTAATGCCTCACATAACAAGATATAGTGGCAGGTCTAGTAATACTGAAATTGTGAAGTTATGATAAATATAAAAATATTTCTGTAATGTAATATGAAAATATCTGAGATTTCTGTTCGTGACAAAGTCATAGGTGACAAATCAGTTTAAATTTAGTGAAAATAAAGATGTAATTTTGTCTAAGCTAATGGACCCCTCCCTTGGACCCCAGGTTAAGAAACCTGATCTAGAACTTGAGGACATAATGTCCCCTGGAAGACCAGTTACAAAGCCCTCCTAACTGGTTTCCCTGCTTCTAATCTCATTTACTCTCCCTGCCCCATCCACTCTCTTCACAGGTTGTCATTCTAAAGGGCTCCTCCTTGGGTCTTTGCTGGACACCCTCCCCAGACCTAAGCCCCATAGAGTTTATTACCTTTTCATCTATGTCACTTTAGGGTTTTGCATATATGTTTATGATTGCATGTATGACAATGTATGGTATTTAATTTGTTTATAGGTCTTTTTTACTTTAATATGAGCTACTTGGGAGTAGGGGCTGTGTCTTGCTTATTTATTCATTTATCTGCTTTTTAATTTAATAAAATTATATTGAGCATCTCCTATTACAAGTGCTATTCTAGACACTGAAAATATAATAATGAACATGATAGACACAGTCCTTTTCCTCCCTGTTTTGCCATCTTGCACTCATGTCTGGTCCTCAGTGTTTGGCTCATGGTTGAAAGATACTAAATTAATCTGTTTAATTGAGCTGGATTGATATTTCAAGGTTGTATTTGTCCCTAAGAGAAATATTTCTTGAGACATTCCTTAATCTTCATATCCTCATATAAATTGCCAGTTATACAGCAGACACTGAATAGTCAATTCCTTTCCTTCCCTTTCCTCTTGCTATCCTAATCACCAAGTATGCTAAATCTTGTTGCATAGTAGAGAAAAGGAAACAGCTGTGTACATAAAAGTTTTGCAGGAAGGAAGAAGAGTTGAGAAAGTCTACTTTTGTCCTCTTTTCTGGTCAGGTATAATATACAAGATACAATAACTAACATTTATTGATGGCTTACAATGTACTAGGTGCTATTCTAAGCACTTTACATCTATTACCTCATTCAGACCTCATAATAACCCTAGTAGAGAGAAGTGCGGCTTAAAAAGTTTAAGTGGCTTGCCCAACTTCTGATAGTCAGGTGAGGGAATTCCAGCCCAGTCAGTCTGAGTCTGGCACCTCTTTCTGTGTGTAGCCACAGCTGTTGACCAATGTAGAGTCAGAGGCAAGGACTTTGAACAGGATCCACCTACAGCCTGCCTCCTGGTCATGACCTAACTCAAGGCAAGCATGTTTTTTCTTTTTTAAAAAATTATTTTATTTATTTATTTATTTTTGGTTGCGTTGGGTCTTCGTTGCTGCATGCTGGCTTTCTCTAGTTGTGGCAAGCGGGGGCTACTCTTCATTGTGGCGGGGAGCCTTCTCATTGCGGTGGCTTCTCTTGTTGCAGAGCACGGGCTCTAGGCGCATGGGCTTCAATAATTGTGGCACAAGGGCTCAGTAGTTGTGGCTCGCAGGCTCTAGAACACAGGCTCAGTAGTTGTGGTGCATGGGCTTAGTTGCTCTGTGGCATGTGGGATCTTCCCGGACCAGGGCTCGAACCCGTGTCCCCTGCATTGAGGCAGATTTTTAACCACTGCACCACCAGGGAAGCCCAAGGCAAGCATGTTTGAGATGGCAAACTGATTAAGGCTAAAGTCTGTGGCTAGGGTAGAGCTAACAAGGGCTTCAGAAGACCTGTGCTCTGGTGCCTTCATGCTACACTATTTATTTAATATTGTCTTTTTAAAACAACTATTTTCCCCCAGAATTAAGTTGGTTCTACTATCCGTAAGGCTATAGGAAAAAGTTTCTTAAAAAGAAAATTGTCTTTGGATTATCATTAGACAGAATTGGATAATTCTACCAAACTGGGGTATTTTTAAAAGTTAATTGTAGGGCTTCCCTGGTGGCGAAGTGATTAAGAATCCACCTGCCAATGCAGGGGACATGGGTTTGAGCCATGGACGCGGGTCCACTTATATGTGGATTTTTTTCAATAAATATAATACCTGTATTTTTATTTTATAGATCTTTAAGTGTGGGGAAAAGTTTGTGTTCGATTAGAGATCATAATAAGTGGAATCAAAAGAACTAGTGTTTGAGTCCTGATTCTATCCAAACCGTTTCAGCTTCCTGCCCTTGGGTGAGTCATACTTATCCATTCCTTTGTTTTGGAGGCAGAGACAGCACTTCTTGGGGAGGTTGGTGACCCTAACCCCCACATTGTTCAAGGGTCAACTGTATGCATATACACATACGCTCTTTTGTAGCTATTGGGAATGGAGGTTTTCAAACTTTCTATCAGTTATTACTGGTATATAGAACACCTGTTATTTTGGGGGGGGCGGGGGGGCCACACTGTGTGGCTTGCAGGATCTTAGTTCCCTGACCAGGGATTGAACCTGGGCCCTCGTCAGTGAAAGCATGGAGTCCTAACCACTGGACTGCCAAGGAATTCCCAGTTTTTAAAATAAGTTTTTAATTATAGTGAAATGACCCCAAATTTTCCATTTTAGTCATTTTTAAAACATCTTTATTGGAGTGTAATTGCTTTACAATGGTGTGTTAGTCTCTGCTTTATAACAAAGTGAATCATTTATACATATACATATGTCCCCATATCTCCTCCCTCTTGCATCTCCCTCCCTCCCACCCTCCCTACATTTTAGTCATTTTTAAGGGTACAATTCAGTGGCATTAAGTACATTCATATTGTTGTGCAACTATCACCACTAACCATCTCCAGAAATTTTTCATCATCCCATACTGAAACTCTGTACCCATTAAACAGTAAGTCGACATTCTCCCCTACTCCCAGCACCTGGTAACACTTGTTAATTTTTATACAAGTGTGTTTTAATCAGGATTCTTAAATGAACTTTTTTAAGTTTTAAATTAAAATCATGTTTTAATTTGGATTTCACTGATACTCATGAGCTAGATATTGTTTATTATCTAATTGAATTTCTTCTTTTGTGAATTGTCTCTTCATATTCGTTCTTTTTAGCAAGAGGCACTATAGTGTGCTTCTTCCCATGGGATAAAAACAATTCGATTCAATACATTTTATTTTTTTATAATCAAAAAAATTATTTTATTTTTGTCTGCATTGGGTCTTCGTTGTTGCGCATGGGGTTTCTCTAGTTGCGGCGAGCGGGGGCTACTCTTCGTTGCAGTGAGCGGGCTTCTCATTGTGGTGGCTTCTCTTGTGGAGCACGGGCTCTAGGCGTGTGGGCTTCAGTAGTTGTGGCTTGTGGGCTCTAGAGCGCAGGCTCAGTAGTGTGGCACAGGGGCTTAGTTGCTCTGTGGTATGTGGGATCTTCCCGGACCAGGGCTCGAACCTGGGTCCCCTGCATTGGCAGGCGGATTCTTAACCACTGTGCCACCAGGGAAGCCCCTCAATACATTTTAGATTGCTTCCCATGCGGTAAACTATTCTCCATTGACTATGAATCTGTTTATATTTTGACCTTGGGTCCTTTCTCTTTCCACACAAAGTACATAATCCAGTACACTTCCTGAAGCTTTGCCCATTGGGAAGATTTTCCCTCACTACTATCTTTCAAGAGTACTTCAGTAGACTGTCCTGCAGCTGAGGTCCATTTTCATCTTGCTCCTACATACCAAGCTGACCCATTCATGAACCGAGCTTGGTTTTTCTCCTCCTTTGTCAGCTGGTCACAAGGAAACCTCCCATGCAGCCACCGTGTGAGCTGAAGGAGAGGTGTCAGTTCAGTAGTACTGTGTGACTCGGTGACCTGGACCCCCTGATTTGTGTAGCTTACTTATGCTCTCCAGCCTGCTTGTGCCCAGTCCCAGATGGAACACTTCCATCTTACAGTGAGTTGCTATTGGGCCCATCTGACATTATGATTTGGTAGAGGTGACTGACAGAATCAAGCTCATAGTAGACAGTTTTCTGGCTGCATGGTCAGGAGCTCTATCTCTACTGGGGCTCAATGTCATGCCAGGAGTGTTTTTTTCAAAAAGTGTGTAATTCTTCACCACACATGGCAATTGATTGATTTTGTGGTGTTCTGCAGTCATCCTTTGGTAACCAAAAATAATATCTATTTTATCCCCTCCCTTTTTTTCATCAAATGGGACCATACATGCATATGATTCTATACCTTGCCTTTTTCACTTTAATATTTCTTAGATCTCTTTCCATGAACGAGTAGCAAGAGTATTTATCTCAGTATTATTTATAATAGCACTGAAATGTTAATTAAAGGAAATGTTAACTGGAGGAGATTGGTTAAAATTATTATACATAATCCAAACAATGGAATTATATGTAGCTCTTTAAAATTATGCTGTATGTTGGAGTTTGAGGTTGTTAATCTACCCAAGTTTGGCAAAAAATTGAAAGATACATAGAGGAGGTAATAAGATGGAGATAAAAATATCACCTTCATAATGATAAAACTGTTGTAGATAAAACAGCTTAGATATGTGGGCCAAATGGGCTTGCTAGCACTTCCTGTCCCCAATTTCCCCAAGTCTAGACCTTAGGATACCTCATCTTAGTGAAAGTTTAGCTGTGCAAAGAAGACATACTTAATCAGATACAGTGCCTCAAAACGGTCCAGGGCAGGCAGGAAAGCAATGTGACTGAATTCTTTATAGCTTTTCAATAGATTAGCTACATCAATCAAGAAATGTAGATCAATGGCTGTCACTCTCCAAGTATACAGGCACCTCATTCCTCTTCAGACTAGGGAATGAGTAAGAGATAGAGCAAGGGACTTCCCTGGTGGCCCAGTGGTTACGATTTCACCTTCCAATGCAGAGGGCTATGGGTTCAATCCCTGGTCGGGGAGCTAGGATCCCACATGCCTTGGGACCAAAAAACCAAAAGCATAAAGCAGAATCAATATTGTAACAAATCCAATAAAGACTTTAAAAATGGTCCACATCAAAAAAAAATCTTAAAAAAAAAAAAAAAAAAGAGATAGAGCAAGAGGCCAGATGGTTATTCTAGGGCATTTCCTCCACAGGTATTGTATTACCATATCTCCAGTCCTTCTAGGTCCATATTTATTAAAATGGAAATACAGTCTGTAATATATTTTAAGCATAAACATATGATTAAACAGCATACATAATATAATTCTATTTTCACTAGAAGATATATATGTATATGCTTAAAATAAATCTAAAATTGTCATTATACATGCTATTTTGTCATAAACAAAATATGAAAATAATCTGGGTGATTTCTTTGTGATGGAATTTAAATTTTCTTCTTTTTATTTTGTAATACCCTATCGCTGCATTGCCCACACTCCTTTCCAGTGTACATATCTTCCAGCTGCTGTGAGTATTGGCAGCTGAGGGCTCATAGCTGCATTTTTCTCTAGAGAACTGCCCTTGGTCAACAAGAGTTATCTTTCCTGGAAATGCCTGGGAGGTTACAACTGACCTCCGTTCTCACCAGGGAAGGCCTGAGTATAAGAGTGTTTGATGAGCAGATACAGAAGCCTCACCTCATATCTCAAGGTGGGATAATTCTGTTGGGACATTGATGTTTGGCTGAGGTACCAGGCTGAAACCACATCTTCCCTTAGCTTCTTTTTTTTGGGGGGGGGTATAGTTGATTTACAATGTTGCGTTAGTTTCAGGTGTACAGCAAAGTGAGTCCGTTATACATATACATATATCCACTCTTTTTTTGATTCTTTTTCCATATAGGTCATTACAGAGTATTGAATAGAGTTTCCTGTGCTACACAATAGGTCCTTGTTAGTTATCTATTTTATATATAGCAGTGTGTATAAGTCAATTCCAATCTTCCAATTTATCCTTAGCTTCATTTCCTATCATGTTACCTTCAAATCCTTATAGGTTTCTCCTGAGAGCACTTCAATAAATTAGTTGCACAAGGGGTCAAGTCTCAGTCTCTGCTTCTACAGATGTAATGAATATCTATGGACTTTTTATGAGAAATTTTGTAAACATGAAAAATAGTTATTTTTATTTTGAAAATAAAAGTCTCATGTGGATTCCAGAGAGAGCATGACAGGCTTGGGGCTGGATATCTGTAGCCTGAAAATTCTTGACTTCATTTTCTGTAGTACCCTAAGCTAAAGTTTGTAAAAGCAGGTTGTTCACTTTACCACACAAGAGTCAGACTTCTATCTTTTTTTTTTTTTTTTTTTTTTTTTTTTTGCGGTACGCGGACCTCTCACGGTTGTGGCCTCTCCCATTGCGGAGCACAGGCTCTGGACGTGCAGGCTCAGCGGCCATGGCTCACGGGCCCAGCCACTCCGCGGCATGTGGGATCTTCCCGGACCCGGGCACGAACCTGTGTCACCTGCATCAGCAGGCGGACTCTCAACCACTGCGCCACCAGGGAAACCCCCGAGACCTCTATTTTTTTTTTTTTTTTTTGCTGTACGCGGGCCTCTCACTGTTGTGGCCTCCCCCATTGCGGAGCACAGGCTCCGGACGCACAGGCCCAGCGGCCATGGCTCACGGGCCCAGCCTCTCCGCGGCATGTGGGATCTTCCCAGACCGGGGCACGAACCCGTATCCCCTGCATCGGCAGGCGGACTCTCAACCACTGCGCCACCAGGGAAGCCCGAGACCTCTATTTTTTAATGTAGAGGAGAGTATTGTTACACTTAGAAGGGCAGAAGAGTGGGTGGAAGCTGTGGAGGTGGAGACTGTGAGTGTAGGCCACGCTTTCAAGATATTTACGGGTGAAGAAGAGAAAGAAAAATAATTTGGTAGGGTAAAGAGATTTCTTTATTTAATCTGGAAGGATCTTGAGTAGGTTTGTAGATGGTGGAGGGGAGTCAGAGCTAGAAAATTTTTTTTTAAAAGGCGTATTTTATGAACTAACATTCCAAAGATGGTGAGAAGCCTGGGCTCCTGTATACAGTATGGTATGCAGTGTACTGAAGGAAGGATTAGCCTATAGTAAGGAGAAGGAGGTTAGGATTAGCAAATTTATAGGTAAATCTAGGGGCTGAAGGGAGACAGGGTGGGACTGCAATTGGTGGCCACTAATTTTTATATGATGTATAAATCAATATTATTAGTCAAATGAAAAGACAAAAGCAGAAGTAGGGCTAAGAAATTTTTTTTCTTTTTTTTTTTTTTTGCGGTACACGGGCCTCTCACTGTTGTGGCCTCTCCCGTTGCGGAGCATGGGCTCTGGATGCGCAGGCTCAGCGGCCAGGGTTCATGTGCCTAGCCGCTCCGCGGCATGTGGGATCTTCCCGGACAGGGGCATGAACTCGTGTCCCCTGCATCGGCAGGCGGACTCTCAACCACTGCACCACCAGGGAAGCCCTAGGGCTAAGAAATTTGACTTTATTAGGAATTATGGAGGGTGTCGTAATGGGGGAGGGTTGGGTTTACGAAGAACAATCTGGCATCCTTTGAAGAGTGGGTTTGAGTAGGGTGGGAGTAGAGACAGGACATTTAGGGAAGTCCAGAACTAGAGTGGGAATGATGTGAGAGATGCAAATAGGCGTAACAAATTGAATCAATACACATTGGGACAAAAATACTCTCTGGGGAATTATATATATAATTTAATAATAATAATAATGATAATAATAACCATTCAGATCTGTGGAAGATTAAAAAGTAGGAACTGCAATACCACAGTCCGTACCCTTGAAATTAAAATCTGAGAATGGAGCTCCAGAAAAGCAAAGTAAGGACACTGGGAATATCTGTCCTAGCAGGATCTGAAAACAAGCTGAGGTGAAGTGCCCAGGCAACAGGGCTAGATGGCAAGTCCCAGTCAACAGCTGGGAAAGGAGAGCTGCTTCTTGAACTGAGTATTGACCTAGGCTTTAGAGTGAGATGGTACATACCTTGCATGTTATGGATAGTGCTATAAGTTACTAAAGGAATTTGTGAAAATATATCTATTATGAATTGCTGATATGGGGCTGTCTGATTAATGACTGAAGGAGAAAAATAAGGAAGTATCTAGGTGCCTCTCAAACTCCCTATTAAGACTTTGTGTGCGTGTGCGTAACAGACCCCTTTTAAAACTTGAGGAAAAGTTATGAATCCTCTTCTCAGAAAATGCACAACACACAAAATATTGCCCATAATTTTAGGGGGGCCATAAACTTCTGAAACCTATCCATGGACTCCAAGTTAAGTATTGTTCTCAACGGTCTTTTCTCCCAATAAACAGCTCAACTCTCAGTCCTATTTTAGAAAATAGTAAGTTAGTAGATCGCAAGCAGCTTCTGGAAGCAGGTCGATTTTGGAGATTAGTAGGCGTTACTACACATTCTGTACTTTTCTAAGTATAAAGACATGGAAATGCGACGGAAGATGCCATATTCTGGATCTTTCAGGAGGCTGTTATGGACACTACAAATAATTGTTTCTGACCACAGATACAGCTGAATCATTCAGCAAATATTTACTGGGCGCCTGATATGTACAGGCACTGTGCCAGGGAGCGAGCTCACCAAGATAAAAAAGACATCATTTGTGTCCTTGATGAGACATTCACATGTAAAAGCGTGAATGTAGTTACTGGTGGCCGCAAAATAAAGATCACCTAAGACTGAGCGGCATTCTGGAGAGACGGAAAGGACTCTGAGCTCGTAGTTTGATTTTTGGCTTCACCATATTCTAGACAAGTGAGTTTGGCGTCCTCAATCTCAAATTGCTTCATCTATCAAATGCGGTTAAAAAAAGTGGGCGAAAATTGTTGTAAGTCTTCAAAAAGATAACCTTACTAAAAATGAACGTGGACAAATAAAAAATGAAAGTTCGAGGCTTATTGAAAGTGATAGTTGGGAGGGTCCCAGTCTCTATAACCACCGCGGCGCCCCGCACGCGGTCAGAATCCACTCAGTAAACCTTCCGGGCCGGATCAAGTTCCGCTTCCGCAGGCAGGTTTTCGCTGTAGGCAAGAGCGCAAGACGCCCAACGCAGCATAGCGTCGGACCTCCCCGATGCGCATGCTCTCTAGGCGAGGCGGAGCGCGGAGGGCGGGGGAGTGGCCAGGCGCGGCGGCTGGCCGGCTCCTTCTCCCTGCATCCCCGCGCGGGAGGCTGGGGCGCGCGCGCGCTCGTTCGCGCGGCCGGCTGCGTACAGTAGTGACGGCCGCGCGGGAGCGGTCACATGACCGTAGCGGCTGCCTGTACAGTAAGGACCCAATATGGCAGCGGCGGTAGCAGTGGTAACGGCAGCAGGAGGACCGGCCGCCCCATAGACCGCCCCCCGCGCGCCACCCCCGCCGCTTCCTCTGCTTGGGTGCTCCTCCGGCCTGACTTCCCCTTTCTCCCATCTTTCCCGGCACCGCGGGAAAAACAGCGCAGGGCAGAGCAGGCAGGGAGGGCGGCCGCAGCCCGGACACGGGAGCCTCCCAGTCAGTTCAAGACCCGACATGAGGGAAAAGGGCCGTAGGAAGAAGGGCAGGACCTGGGCGGAGGCCGCCAAGACGGTAAGGAGGAGGGAGCGGACGGGAAAGCTGGGAGGATTTCGTTCTCTCGCCGCCCGCTGGTTGTAGGGGAAGGGAGGTCAGTGGCCCTGCGACCCAGCTGAGGGGGCACAAAACCGCGCGGCGAGGGCGGAGGTTAGTGTCGGGTTTGTGGTCCCTGTGGGAATGGAGGCGCCCGGCGGAAGAGGGTCGCCGCGGGGCTGTGGCTTCTCCCTGCGTCTGCGACGAGTACTCTTGGTGTTTTGAAGCTGCCTCTTGGGGTCACGACGCTCTCGCCCCCACTCTGGTAGCCCCCGCCCCGGCATGGGGAAGTCTCTTGGGCTTGCACAGTAACCGGTTCTTCTCCCTTGTGTGGCTGAAGAGCCCCCATTGGATGCAGATAGGAGAATGCTTGTGCGTGTACCCAGCCCCGGAAAGAAGAGGGGAGCGCTGGAGCTGGGTAGAATTGACCCGCTATAGCAGACACGCCGCCTGACCCCGGGCCCCTTGCCTGTCTGGGCTCCCGGATCAGGCCGGAGGTCACGAGGCTCTTGTTTTACGTTTGTTGTTGGAGCTGAAAGTGCAGGAGGTGTTTAGAAACGAAGTAACAGGTGGGACTTGTAGAATTTTTTTTTCTGTTTCCGTAGAGACCTACTCTGAACAAGGCAGCAATGCATGGTGGGACCTGTAGTTTACCCGGCCTTGACTTTTCCGTAGCTAAAGTGATGGTGGCCTCATGAAGTTGTAATTCGTGGATAAAACCATCTTTTTTTTTTCCTTCTAAATTTATTATAACGAAATTTAGAGGTAGGTTTAAAAAAACAGAGTATTGAGGATGAATGAGAAGTTATGTTTTATGAAAAAGTTAAAAGCGTCCACTATGTGGAAATGAAAGGTTTGGAAAAGTAAGGTTTATTCCATCTTTGAGGGTGCAGCAGAAAAGTAATAGGATATAAAACAGCATTTTGTGCTGGGAAGTGAGAAGGACTGGAGGCATTATCTTTAATGGTGAATCATGTCAGTAATACTTATACAACATGGAGAGCCCTTCTAAATGAACCTTTATTATGTGTTGTGTTTTATTTTTTAAAGGGGAGTTTTCTGAATATAAAAGTAATAAATGTTCACTGTGGGAAAACTTGTGGAAAATTATAGAATTTTAGTATAAAGAAGGAAATAAATCATGTATTTCACTTCTCAGAGCTCTGTTAACATTTGATTACCGTCCAGTCATTTTTGTTTATTTCCCCCAATCTGGGTCCTATTGTTTATTCAATCTTACACATTTGTTTTGTAAACCTTGTGCATTTGTTTTGTAAATGTTTTGTGTTGGGGGGTTGATGAGTCTTCAACTTGTATGTGTTTTAGTTGGAACTGTGAAAAAAAGTGAATAAATAAAAGCACATTTTATTTGTTGAGTGTTTTCACTTAACCATATATCTTCATAATTGTGACTGCTGGTCGTTTCTCTCTAAAGAAAAAAACTCTAGAAATAGTTTTTTTGGGTGGTGGGGAAATTGGTCCTTCACAAAAGACTATTTTACTTTGTTCTACTTGATCAATACTACCTCAGGACCTCTTTTATTTAAGGAAGGATGGTAAATTTTATTTATAGGTAAGCAGATCCCAACTCTAATTATGTTAATTAATTTTAAGTCTCTAGAATGTCATGAGTACTTTTTGAATTATCTCTTTGGATAAAATAGTCATTGAGAGATTGTGACAGGAAAAATTTGTATCTACTGTTTAGATTTTCCTATAATAAATTAGTATATTTGCCCATTTATAATAAACATTTCAAGCCTTAACTAGTTATGTGAAAGTATTTAGAAAATATAAAGACTAGTTTAATCAATACAGCTCTGAGTTCTGAAGGGATTAGTATGTTAGTGGCTTGGTGTTTTTATTTGATTCTGGCAAATGTATAAGACTTCAGTCTAAATAAAAATGAATTTTAGAAAGAGGATGGTGACGCTAAAACTTTTTTTCTTTTTTCTAGTAGCCAAAATCTAGAAAACACTCTATTCTTTTCTTTCTTTTTTTAACATCTTTATTGGAGTATAATTGCTTTACAGTGTTGTGTTAATTTCTGCTGTATAACAAAGTGAATTAGCTATATGTATGCATATATCCGCATATCCCCTCCCTCTTGGACCTCCCTCCCACTCTCTCTTTCCCACCCCTCTAGGAGGTCACAAAGCACCGAGCTGATCTCCCTGTGCTAGGCAGCTGCTTCCCACTAGCTATCTGTTTTACATTTGGTAGTGTATATCTGTCAATGCTACTCTCTCACTTCGTCCCAGCTTACCCTTCCCCCTCCCCGTGTCCCCAAGTCCATTCTCTACGTCTGAGTCTTTATTCCTGTCCTGCCCCTAGGTTCATCAGAACCACTTTTTTTTTTTTAGTTTCCATATATATGTGTTAACATACGGTATTTGTTTTTCTCTTTCTGACTTACTTCACTCTGTATGACAGACTCTAGGTCCATCCACCTCACTGCAAATAACTCAATTTTGTTTCTTTTTGTGGCTGAGTAATATTCCATTGTATATATGTGCCACATCTTCTTTATCCATTCATCTGTCGATGGACACTTAGGTTGCTTCCATGTCCTGGCTATTGTAAACAGAGCTGCAATGAACATTGGGGTACGTGTCTCTCTTTTTTTTTTTTTTTTTTTTTTTTTGCGTATGCGGGCCTCTCACTGTTGTGGCCTCTCCCGTTGCGGAGCACAGGCTCCGGATGCGCAGGCTCAGCGGCCATGGCTCACGGGCCCAGCCGCTCCGCGGCATGTGGGATCTTCCCAGACCGGGGCACGAACCCGTGTCCCCTGCATCGGCAGGCGGACTCTCAACCACTGCACCACCAGGGAAGCCCCCTACATGTCTCTTTTTGAATTATGGTTTTCTCAGGTCTATGTCCAGTAGTGGGATTGCTGGGTCATATGGTACTTCTATTTTTAGTTTTTTAAGGGACCTCCATACTGTTCTCCATAGTGGCTGTATCAATTTACATTCCCACCAACAGTGCAAGAGGGTTCCCTTTTCTCCACACCCTCTCCAGCATTTATTGTTTGTAGATTTTTTGATGATGGCCATTCTGGAACACTCTACTCTTTTTTGTTTGTTTTACCATCTATAAAGTGAAGGATTAAAGTAAACCTCAGTGTTGAAAAGGTTTCTGTTTGTAGGAGGAATAGGTAGAAGTGAATATGAAAGGTATAGATAAAAGTATATCTTTTAATATTTTCAGATGCAGAATAATGAGATCAGAAAATTAGTGGTTTGACAAATGGAAAGTTTAACTTTGACCTAAATTAGGAAACTGTGTATGTTTATAAGATCAAGAGGACCAGGAGAAGTAAGTCTTAAACTTATTTCATAGGCATTAAGGTCATATGTTCTAGGAACAGTTTCGGAAAGGATATATTAAAATTATTTACGGAGTATAGGTAGTATCTGCTTCTTATTTCATTGTGTTCTTGGCACCTGCATTGTAGAGCTGTCCTGTTTTAGGGAGCATTATTAAAATGGGGTTGTATTCCTGACCAATGATATAGCAACAGATAAATAAAATTATTCATTCAATAATATATATGTATATATACATACATGATTTGGAGTGTTGTGTATATGTGAGAGAGCTATACAAATTGATGTAAGATAGCTATGAACAATCTGAAAAAGCAAAATAAGATTCATAATTATTATATAATTATAAAATTATGCCAAAAGGCTGATTAAATGTAGAGTGTAGACTTCCAATAGCTAAGGACACCAGACAGAGACATAATGGGGTTGAGATTCAACTGAACTTGAATGCTCATTCACATTCACTACACTGGATTGTGTCCCTACTGATCTTATATATGTCTCATATAAATACACTAGTTATAAAAAGCATTATTCAAGTATTTAATTAAGTCTTACATTTTATTATGATTTTTTTTTTTATTTTTGGCCACGCCCCATGGCTTGCAGCATCTCAGTTTCCCAATCAGGGACTGAACCCGGGCCATGGCCGTGAAATCCTGGAATCCTAACCACCAGGCCACCAGGGAACTCCCATTACATGTTTTAAATTTTAAAGGTGGCAGTGATGGTGGTGATGAAGTGATTTGGATGAGAGATCTGTAGTATAGTGTTTGGTGCAATTTAAATAGAAAAATTTGTAGTAAGCCAGAGATATTGAGAACCATTACACTGACTTTAGAACTATGTTCAAAGTTCTGCTCATTCTTTTTTTTTTTTTTTTTTTTTTTTGCGGTACGCGGGCCTCTCACTGTTGTGGCCTCTCCCGTTGTGGAGCACAGGCTCCGGACGCACAGGCTCAGCAGCCATGGCTCACGGGCCCAGCCGCTCCGCGGCATGTGGGATCTTCCTGGACCGGGGCACGAACCCGTGTCCCCTGCATCGGCAGGTGGACTCTCAACCACTGTGCCACCAGGGAAGCCCTGCTCATTCTTTTTAAAAAAACAAAAGAAAACATTGTATCATGTAAACATTTGGCGACATCCCTGAGGAATTTAGCTGTTTTTGCAAAGCAGAGCTTTCGAAATAGTATAATCTTGATGATACCATTTTCTTTTTGATTTTTCCCTTGTCACCCACCACAACTAGGGCAGCATTAAAAGGGAAAAATGTCTTTTTAGGACAAGTTTGTTGTGATTGCAGATGCAAGGGGCAGAGAGGCAGACCTTAGAGATTGCACTAGAGGTACCTTTGCATATCTTTGGGGAGTGAAGTGGTCAAAGTATAAGTGAAGTATGGGTGTTAGAGATGAGGAGCACAGCAGATCTTTAGCATGTGATTTGTAGACTGAAGAAAAAGTGGTTTTTATGTTTGTGTTTCTATGTAGACTTCACTTAGTGGTTAATACTATTTTGAAAGCACATAGGTTTTTATTTATGTTATTTACCTGAAGTCATTTAACTTTAGGGAATAAATTGGAAAATAGAAAGTTTCTATTAAAGGAGTAACTCATATGCTAATTATTTTATGGAGGAAGTATCGAAAACAAAAGAATTACTTAAAAGTAAAATGATAAAATATATGTAATGATTAGAAAGAAAACCATCTGAAAATACACTTTAGAAAAAACAGACGTATTAAGTTAGAAATTTTCAGTACTCTTAATCTTTACCATGAGTAATTTTCTTCTGCTAGGCGTATGGCTGGGCCTGGTAATATCTTCTTGGATCTATATTGACTAGGCCAGAGTCCTTGTATGTCTGTATTTGTATTATATTTATAGTTGTATTGGAATCTCCAGGAGAGAGTGTGCATCTTGGAAAAACATATTAAAGAAATCTATTCTTTTGTAATGTTGTTTGTTTGTTTGTTTGTTTATTTTTGGCTGCATTGGGTCTTCGTTGCTGCTCATGGGCTTTCTCTAGTTCCGGCGAGTGGAGGCTACTCTCCATTGTGGTGTGAGGGCTTCTCATTGGGGTGACTTCTTTTGTTGTGGAGCATGGACTCTAGGCACGTGGGCTTCAGTAGTTGTGGCACGTGGGCTCAGTAGTTGTGGCACGTGGGCTCAGTAGTTGTGGCTCGCGGGCTCAAGAGTGCAAGCTCCGTATTTGTGGTGCACGGGCTTAGTTGCTCAGCAGCACGTGGGATCTTCCAGGACCAGGGATCAAACCCGTGTCCCCTGCATTGGCAGGCAGACTCTTAACCACTGCGTCACCAGGGGAGCCCCTACATTATTTTTAATTTCAGCTTTATTGAGGTATAATTGACATAAAATTATAAGAGATACATTTATGAAATTGCTATCTGCAAGTCTGTTTGTGCTCAGTGATTTGATGTAACATTCTTTGCTTGAGTGATTTTCATTCTTGCCTTAATGCTGAAGTAAAGTTCCCCTGTGTTTTGCTCTTGAATTTTGTATTATTTTCGGTTCATCTTTCCTTCTGTCCTGTTCTCATGATCCTGTCTTGAAAGCCCAGAAACTAAGGAAAAGGAAGGGAAAAAAACATCTTTTTTGAACACATATTTCTGTGAGAGGTGCTGCTACTGCAACTCCTAGAATTATGACAGGAGCTGAGAAAATGATGTCAGATTTGCAGAAGACCTTGCTGTTTCCTCATCCACAAAATCTACTTTTAAAAGGCTGTGCAATTTTGCTGTCTGTGAAAGGGCATTATATTTTCACTACAAAAGCTGTCTGGGAGGAGGCCACTGTGTGTGGAAGATATAACTACAGGGAACTGATCAGTAAGGTTTGTTAAAACTTGCTATCTTTGTCCTTTTTACAAAAGCCTCTGAATGCCCCTCTAGTTCTGTTTTCTTTCTTTCCATATCTCATAGAGGCCATCCTCATAGTTTGTAGTATTGTGCAATTTAGTATTTTTAGTACAGTTTGATTTATCCTGTTTTTAGTGTTTTTTAAAAGGTTATTGAATATACTTAGTTTTAGAACTCTTTAGATATGACTTAAAAACAACAGTGTTTAAATTGAGTTACTGTTACAGTTATATAGGCTCATTATTTTTTAAAAAGTAGAACAGTATGTAGAGATTTAGTCTTGGATGAGCCACTGTACTGAAAATAGGGATTAAGTGAAAGTCTGCCTACACAAATATTGAAAATAATTTAGTTACCAAACAAATTAACTATAGTTATAGTTGATAGTTTGAATACAGCTTTCTGGACTTTTAAACTTGTATGTAGAAATATGTATAAACATGTATACCTATCTATATTTTATATACAGTTCTTCAATTTGCATTCTTTATGAATGTCAAGAATGCCTTTTAATGCCACTACTTATGTATCTGTTTCATTCTTCTTAATGATTTCTTAATGTTCCATTGTTTTTAGATGTACCATCATTTAAAATAGTCATTTATAGTTTTTTTTCCCCTTTTGTAACAGATACTTCAGTGTATATATCTGGGCGTATGTGTATGCACATTTGTGTGAATGGAATAGTTAAGATAAAGAGTTTGTGAACTTGAGTTAGTGGCAGTTTATATTCCCCTCCAAAATTTTGAAGGTTCTTGTTTTTTCCCACTTTTCTCTGTTATCCAAGAAATCTATCAGTCTTTACTCTTTGCCATTTTGATATATTAACAAAGTATTTCTTTCGTTATTTTGTTCAGTAGAACTTGATGGAAATGTTCTATATCTGTGCTGTCCAGTGCACTAGCCACTAGTCACATGTGGCCATTGAGCACTTGAAATGTGGCTAGTTTGACGAAGGAACTGAATTTTGAATTTTATTTACTTTTAATTCATTTAAGCGTAAATAGCCACATTTGTTTAGTGGCTACTATTATAGAGTAACTTCCTACGCTTATTGCCTGTTTGTATATTTTTCAGTAAACTTGTCTGTTCAGATCTTTTGCACTTTTTTTTTTTTGCCTCCTGGTTGTTTTTTTACTAATTTCTAAGAGTGCTTTGTAGGTTAAGGAAACTGGCCCTTTGTCATATGTGCCACAGATCTCTTTCCCATTTTTGGCTTTTGACTTGATTTATGTAGGGTTTTTTTAATTCTGCCAGACATTTTTTATGTTTTTAAAATATTTATTTATTTATTTATTTATGACTGTGTTGGGTCTTTGTTGCTGCGCGTGGGCTTTCTCTAGTTGCGGCGATCGGGGGCTACTCTTCGTTGTGGTGCACAGGCTTCTCATTGTGGTGGCTTCTCTTGTTGCAGAGCACGGGCTCTAGGCGTGTGGGCTTCAGTAGTTGTGGCACGCAGGCTCAGTAGTTGTGGCACACAGGCTTAGTTGCTCTGCGGCATGTGATATCTTCCTGGACCAGGGCTCGAACCCGTGTCCCCTGCATTGGCAGGCAGTTTCTTAACCACTGCGCCACCAGGGAAGCCCGACATTTTTTCTGTTAATGTAAATAAATTTACCAATCTTTACCTTTTGCGCTTTTCTAGGTTTTGAGTCCTATTAAGAAAAGCTTTCTCAAAGATTATAAGTTGAGTGCTTTTAAAGAAAATAGCCGTGAAGGTATATCTTCCCCAAATAAAATACATATTTTACTGTGGACAAGTAGGAGGAAATTCAGTTTATATATGTTAGTAAGTCTGTGCTCCTTGAAGGCAGAGACTTCTAAATGTTTCTACCTGCAGAGCTTAACTTGCTTTCTTGTACATAAGTGCTAAATCTTTGTTCACCATTTTTTATTGGATATGAACGAGAAGACACTGTTCTCACATTCAGGAGAGCACAATTTGAGTAAAATTAGTCAACTATATTAAGTATTGTTTGCCAGGAAAACTGGTTGAATATCTTTTTTGTGAAAAAAAGAAAGAAAGAAAGTTATTTCAAGACACACCAAGGTATTTGCCTCCCAAGACCCTTTTGAATTACATTTGGACATAGGGAAGTTTCTGTGATAATTCTTACTTCTGACCTTGCTTGACAAAAACTAAAATAGGTTAATGTTAAATACAGATGTACTTAGTCCTGGGCATCAAGGGACATTGTAAACCTTATTAATTATAGCGTCTTCTCAGTAATTTGATCTGTTTTAGTAAAAAATTATGTTGTGAAAGACTTTTCACTTGAAAATTCTTTGGCTGCTGACATTTAGCAGTTGATACTACATTTAGAATGGACTTTCATTGGAGTTCACAGCTTGGGATGGCCCAAATCATCTTGAATCTTTAACCCACTGATGTCTGAATTATTCAGTAGCTGGTTTAGCCATATTCAGTTTCAAATAAAGTGCTTAATGGTGTTAGTAACTTATTCTAAATAGTAACATAAAAATTTTAATGTGTTGCTATTGATTTATAGTGATTAGTTTCCTATATGATTTGAGTGGTTCTGACAAATTTTGTAAGTTTAAATGGATGGTACCCATGAAATGGGTTGATACTTTAGGAAAGGTTTTCTCTTTTACATTGTGTGTGGGGGAGAGAGAGAGGGGGAGAAAGAAGATGTCAAAAAGAGATGGATTACAAGATAAAGATAATAGAAGAACACTTTTCATGTATATCATTAATCACCTATGAAAGACATAATGAGGAATATAGGACTTTTTTTGGCTGAGCCATGCAGCCTGAGGGACCTTATTTCCCCAACCAGGGTTCGAACCTGTGCCCCCTGCATTGGGAGCGTGGAGTATTAACCACTGGACCACCAGGGAAGTCCCAGGACTATTTTTAATAGCAACTTGGGGATAACCTTAACAATCTGGATCTGATCTTGGCTGTTTAATTTATTGAGTTTATTGTGTCAGCTTGAATAAGTTATTTAAACCAGTGCTCAAACGTTAATGTGCAAAAGAATCATCTGGGGAGCTTATTATAATGTAGATCATTATTCAGTAGGTCTGCAGTGTAGCCAGAGATTCTACATTTGTAACAAGTTCACAGGTGATGCTGGTGGTTTGGTCTAAGAGCCACATTTGGAGTTGTAGGGATTACACTAAGTGTTCTCAATTTCCCCAAACTGTAAAATAGAGATAATAATAGAATTTACCATTTGGAGTGTTAGGTGATTAGGCTAGAATGTGTGAAAAGTTCTTTGTACAATGCCTGGTATGTTGTAAGCACTGTTTGTTAATATTACTGAAAAATTAGTAAATGTAGATCATTTGATGTTTCTGAATGGGAGAACTAAATATTGTAAAGATGTTATTTCTTAGCAGATAGGTGCAGAGATTTGAAACAGTTCTAATGAAAAGCCTTCTAACCTCAGGGACCCCATTTGCCACTTGTTTCCCAAGGTCAGTGTGGAATCACACAGAGATCTAAACTAGCTATGGACAAGTTTGGGAACCTACTGAAAGATCCATCTCATGCTTTAGGAGATTCTGCCCCAAATCTCACTCTCTTGACTTATACTTTGTGAACTGCTGTGGAGAAAGGCATGTGGCAAGGAATGGCAGGCAGCCTCCGGTTGCTGAATGGCTCCTGGCCAAAAGTCAGCAAGAAAACAGAAAGGGACTAAAACCTGCCAACAAGTAAGCTTCGTGGTAAGCTTGGAAAAGAATACAAGCCCAAGCCTCAGATAAGTTCACAGTCCCAGCTGTCACTTCAGTTTCAGCTCAGTGAGACCCTAAGTAGAAGACCCTGTTAACCCATGCCCAGAATCCTGAGGCAGAGAACTGTGAGATAACTTTGTATTGTTTTCACCTTTTATAATAAAATATAATCAAAAAATAAATTTGTGTTGTTGAGGCTGTATAATAGCAAACTAAAAGTATTACTGAAATTTGGTGGAGGAGGGAACATGGTAAGGTTGGTCTCTGGGAGGGTTTGGCCTGGGTATTCAGGGGTGAATATGGATAAGGGTATTCCAGGAGGAAGAAAGACTGAAAAAATGCAGCATATGTTTTATGCATGCTATTTACCTTTGAGTATTGTGAAGTGTAGTAAAAGAAAAGGCCAGAAAAGGTAAGCTGGGACTAAAATGTGGTGAGTTGTACAAATTGGGCGGACAAATATTTTTATTCTAGGAGTTGTAGAGAGTTTTTATGCAGGCAGTAACATCTCTGTTTCGGGCCATTTGTGGGGTATATTGTAGAGAGCTGAAGAATCTAGCTATGGCGAGGTTATAAGGGTTAGAGTGAGACTCTCTTGAGTTAGAAGGATGGGTGGGAGTATACTTTTTCTTTTCTCCTCATTTTATACCTATTCTCTGTACATCTATCCCACTTACAGGTCTCCAACAGAAGCCTGTAGTTAAGTTCTGCCAGTCTCCTGAAGTTTTCATAAATACAGGAGGTTCTGGAATGCTCTTCAACACAACAGAATTGTATGATTCTTGAGAGGAAAAAACAAAGTAAATTCTTTCCCCAGTTATTCTAGCTCATGTTGATTTTTCTTTTCTCTGAATTCTCATACCACTGTTCTTTCCATTCTACTATCCTACGTGCCGCTGGTCTTCAGGTTTGTTGAGGCGGTGGAATCAATCAGGAATCTGTGTTGCACAACTCCAGGGGGATCCATTCATATTTACATATTGTATTTATGTGAATATTGCTTCCTGGAGTTGTGCACCACAGTGGCTCTGGGTTCCATGATGCTTTTTGTGAAAACATCATTAAATATTTGTGACCACACCATTAAATATTGATATATTTATTTCTGATAAAAGGTGAGAATAGTTTGGCCAGGAGAAAACCTATTACAAGTTTGTGATAGGAAAGTCACACCTTGAGAACAGATGGGTGGGCTGCAAGAAGGGCATCTTTTCCAATCTTTCATTTAGTATTGGATTTGCTTCATGTGTATTTCCCAGGTCTGTTTCCTGGCAGACAAGAGGTGGTAGCAAATGACAGAGGTTTAATGAAAATGTTTCCTATTAGCTGTATATTTTTTGTGAACACTTATTACCAGGTTGAGAAAGTTCCCTTTTATTTCTAGTTTGCTGAGAGTTTTTGTCATGAATGGATGTTGAATTTTGTCAAATGCTTTTTCTGAATCAATTGATCATTTGCTTTACTTTTTAGACTTTTAATATGGTGGATTACATGGATTTTCAAATTTTGAATTCCCTTGCATTCCTGGGGAAAGAAACCTCACTTGGTTGTGGTGTATTACACTTTTTATACATTGCCAGATTGGATTTGTTGAGGACATTTATGGTTATGTTCACGAGGGATATTAATTTGTAGTTTTCTTCTATTGTCTCTGTCTGGCGTTGTCTCTGTCAGGATAGTGCTGATGTCATAAAAAAGGAAGTCTTCCTTCCTATTCTATTTCCTGAAAGAGATTATAGTTGATCATCACTATTCATGGATTCAGTACAGTTGACCCTTGAACAACTCAGGTGTTAGGGGCGCCAACCCTCTGCACAGTCAAAAATCCTTGACTAATTTGTAGACGGCCCTCCATATGAGCGGTTCTTCCATATCCATGGTTCCTCATCCATAGGTTCAACCCCCTTGAATCGTGTAGTACTGTAGTATTTACTGTTGAAAAAATTCCACATATAAGTGGACCTGTGCAGTTAAACCTGTGTTGTTCGAGGGGCAAGTGTATTTGTGAATTCACCTGCTTGCAAAAATATACTCCTAACCCCAGACAGCACTCGGCACTTTTGTCCATTCACGGACATTTGCTGCGTGGCAAAACAGTTGTCACCTGACACTGAGGTCTCTGCTGAAGTCGAACAAGGTGATCTTCTGCCTTTTCATTTCAGCTCTCATAGTGAAAATGTGTCCTTTTTGTGGTCTATTCAGTGCAATGGTGTTTGCATTTTTGTGCTTTTTGTTGGTGCTCTCACTATTTAAAATGGCTCCCAAGTATAGTACTGAAGTGCTGTCTAGTATTCTTAAGTGCAAGAAAGCTGTGATGTGCCTTATGGAGAAAACACCTGTGTTAGATAAACTTTGTTTAGGCATGAGTTACAGTGCTTTTGGCCATGAGTTTTAAGTCAGTGAGTCAATAATATGTATTAAGTATCTTGAAACAGAAACACACATAAAGGCAAGGTTATGTATTGATCAGTTGACAAAAATATGGCCAGAGGCTTGCAAGAACCTAACTCTGTATTTCATCTAGGAGTGATGCTTCAGTATTTGCTAATTTAGTGTTCATGGTGACTTTATAGAACATAACTGTTGTGAATAATGAGAATAGACTGTATGTACAACTGGTGTTATTTCTTCTTTAAATGTTTGATAGAGTTCACCAATGAAACATTCTGGGGTCTGGAGATTTCTTTTGTGGAAGCCTTTTAACTATGAATTCAATTTCTTGTATAATTGTAGAGCTATTCAGGTTATCTGTGTCTTCTTGGGTAAGTTTGAGTAGTTTGTGGTTTTCTAGGAATTGGTCCATTTCGTTTAAGTTGTTGAGTTTATGTCTGAGGTTTGTAGTATTTCTTTATCGTTCATAGAGTCTGTAGTAATATATCCCCTCTTTATTCTTGATAACTGGTAATTTGTCTTTTCCCATTTTTTTCCGCTAGAGATTTATCAGTTTTTTTTTTAACCAATTGAAAGAACCAGCTTTTGGTTTCATTAATTTTTCTCTCTTTTTCTATTTTCACTCTTTTTTTTTTTTTGCTGTATGCGGGCCTCTCACTGCTGTGGCCTCTCCCGTTGCGGAGCACAGGCTCCGGATGCGCAGTCTGAGCGGCCATGGCTCACGGGCCCAGCCTCTCCGCGGCATGTGGGATCTTCCCGGACCGGGGCACGAACCCTTGTCCTCTGCATCGGCAGGCGGACTCTCAACCACTGCACCACCAGGGAAGCCCTGTTTTCACTCTTATTGATATTTACTATCTTTATTATTATTAGTGGTCACTTTTCATTCTCCCCTCCTACCAGCCTCTGGTAACCACTAATCTACTTTCTGTGTCTGTGGGTTTGCCTATTCTGGACAGTTCATGTAAATGGAGTCATACAGCATGTGGCCTTTTGTGTATGTCTTCTTTCACTTGGCATAATGTTTTCAAAATTCATCCATATTGTAGCATGTATCCTTTTTATGGCTGAATAATATTCCATCATATGGATATACCACCTTTTATTCTCTTCATCAGTTGATGGATATTTGGATAGTTTATACTTTTTGGCTATTATGAATAATGCTGCCATGAACATTTCATGTACAACTTTTTGTGTCAACATATGTTTAATTCTTTTTGGTATATAGGAGTGGCATTGCTAGGCCATATGTTAACTCTACGTTTAACTTTTTGAGGAATTACCAAACTGTTTACCATATCAGCTGAACAATTTTACAGCACTACCAGCAATGTTTGAGGGTTCTAATTTCTCCTTGCCAACACTTGTTGTTTTCCTTTTTTTTCTCTAAAATAATTATATCCGTTCTAGGGGATGCGAACTGTATTTTCCTAATGAATAATGATATTGAGCATCTTTTCATGTACTTACTGGCCATTTGTATATATATATATATATATATATTTTTTTTTTTTTTTTTTTTTTTTTTTTTTTGCGGTACGCGGGCAGAGCTGTCACTGTTGTGGCCTCTCCCATTGCGGAGCACAGGCTCCGGACGCGCAGGCTCAGCGGCCATGGCTTACGGGCCCAGCCACTCCGCGGCACACGGGATCCTCCCAGACCGGGGCACGAGCCCGTGTCCCCTGCATCGGCAGGCGGACTCTCAACCACTAAGCCACCAGGGAAGCCCTTGTATATCTTTTTTTTGAGAAATATCTGTTCATATCCTTTGCCCATTTAAAAATTGGATTATTTGTCTTTTTGCTGATTTCTAAGAATTCTTTATATACTGCATACAAGTCCCTTATCAGACACATTATTTGCAAATATTTTTTCCATTCTGTGGGTTGTTCTTTCACTTTCTTGATACGTCCTTTGGCACACAAATTTTTAAATTTTGAGTAAGGGTTTATTTTTTAAATTTAATCATTAGATAATTTCTGTTTCTCTATTTTCATGTTTACTCACTCTTTTGTTATTAATTCATCCAGTGACGTTTTGTTTTGGTTTGGTTATTTTTCAGTTCAAAAATTTCCTATTGGGGCTTCCCTGGTGGTGCAGTGGTTGAGAGTCCGCCTGCCGATGCAGGGGACGCGGGTTCGTGCCCTGGTCCGGGAGGATCCCACATGCCGCAGAGCGGCCGGGCCCGTGAGCCATGGCCGCTGAGCCTGTGCGTCCGGAGCCTGTGCTCCGCGGAGGGAGAGGCCACAGCAGTGAGAGGCCAGTGTACCGCAAAAAAAAAAAAAAAAAAAGTTTCCGTTTGGTTTTTCTTTATATCTTCTACTTCAATGAAACTTTGTATCTTTCCCTTCATTTCAAGCATGTTAACCCTTGGAGCATTTTTATAATAGCTGCTTTATTTATTTATTTATTTGGTTGCACCGGGTCTTAGTTGCAGCAGGTGGGCGTTGCGGCTTGTGCTTTTTTTTTTTTTAATTGAAGTATAGTTGATTTACAATGTTGTGTCAGTTTCTGGTGTACGGCAAAGTGATTCAGTTATCCACATCTATATTTAAATACTTTTATTTATTTTATTTATTTATTATTTTTGGCTCCATTGGGTCTTTGTTGCTGTGTGCGGGCTTTCTCTAGTTGTGGCTACCCGGGACTACTCTTTGTTGTGGAGCACGGGCTTCAGTAGCTGTGGCTCACGGGCTCTAGGGTGCAGGCTCAGTAGTTGTGGTCCACTGGCTTAGTTGCTCAGTGGTATGTGGGATCTTCCTGGACCAGGGCTCAAACCCGTGTCCCCTGCATTGGCAGGTGAATTCTTAACCACTGCGCCACCAGGGAAGCCCTATATTTATATATATTCATTTTCATATTCTTTTCCATTATGGTTTATTACAGGATATCGAATATAGTTCCCTGTGCTGTATAGTAAGACTTTGTTTTTTATCTACTTTATATATAGTAGTTTGTATCTGCTAATCCCAAACTCCTAATTTATCCCTCCCTTACCCCCTTTCCCCTTTGGTAACCAGAAGTTTGTTTTCTATGTCTGAGTCTGTTTTGTAAGTAAGTTCATTTGAGTCATATATAATAGCTGCTTTAAAGTCTTTGTGAAACATTTCCAGTAGCAGTGTTATTTTGTTTGTGTCTTTATTTTCTTTTCCTAAGCAAGTTGAGATTTTCCTTGTGTACCAAATTTAGATTGTATTCCGGCCATTTTGAATATTGTATAATTGATGCTCTGGGTCTCGTTTAAGTTCTGTGGAGAATGTTAATAGTTTTGTTTTAGCAAGTAGTTGACTGAATTGGTCAGGTCAGGTTCTGACCTGTGGGTTGTCCGTTCTGTGGGTTGTTGTTTCAATGTCAGTTAAGTTTTCAAAGCCTTTTTAGTGATGTTTGGATTTGTCCCTGTGTGTACCATCAGTGGACTGTCTGGGATTTGGGTGGTGGTCTTGCCCATGGGTTGTGAAACCATGGCCTGTGGGCTAAATGCAGCCCACTGCCTGTTTTCAAAAATAAAATTTTACTGGAACGCAGCCATGCCCATTTGTTTATGTATTTTTTGTGGGTGCTTTCATACTATAGTAAGCAGTTGCAACAGAGACTGTTGGGCCCACAAAACCTTAAATTTACTATATGGTCCTTTATAGAAAAGGGTTGCTGATCCCTCATCTATCCCATAGTCAGTTCTCAAAGACTTTCTGTACTTTTTAGGGTTCAATCCATGTATCCACAGCTCAGGTGTTAGCCAAGGAGTTCATAAGCAACTTTAAGGGATCACTTTCCTGAGTTCTTTTCTCTGCAGTCTTCCCAGTACTTTCAGATTCCCTGGGGGCTCCCCTTTTTCATTTATTTGGCCAGAAATTTGGGGCTTTCTTTATCCCACTCCTCTGTGTACTTCCTACAACTATGCCTCCCTCAGGCCAAGCAGCAGGAGACGTGAGAGGGGAAAAGAGCATAGTTCCTTTGATTGGAGGGGAAGATTTCCCTCCTTCAGAGTTTTGGGCATCTGCTTTCTCCGTTGCTGTTGTTGCCACAGGATTACTTGGGTTTTGAGGGACAAGAGAACGGAAAAATTAAAAATAGAAGAAAGAAAGAAAATGCGGAAGCTTCTGTTCTGTCTCTGAGCATTTTGAGACACCTGTCCTGATGGAACACTCCCTGTCCACACTGATGCCCATTTCCAGGTTTTGGGCTGTGTTGAGTTCGGATTGAGATACTGGAGGGGAAAAATTGCTAACATCATTGCCAGTTTGGAGGTACTTTGCATTCAGGTGTTTCTCAATCTGCCTGCTACTATTTATTAATACTTTGTTGGGACTTCCATGGTGTCCCAGTGGTTAAGAATCCACCTGCCAATGCAGGAGACACGGGTTCGAGCCCTGGGCCAGGAAGATCCCACATGCTGCGGAGCAACTAAGCCTGCGAGCCACAACTACTGAGCCTGTGCTCTAGAGCCCGTGAGCCACAACTACTGAGCCCATGAGCCCTAGAGCCTGTGCACCTAGAGCCCGTGCTCCACAACAAGAGAAGCCACTGCAATGAGAAGCCCGTGCACTGCAACAAAGAGTAGCCGCTGTTCTCCGCAACTAGAGAAAGCCTGCATGCAGCAGTGGAGACCCAACGCAGCTATAAATGAATGAATGAATGAATGAATGAATGAATAAAACATACATACATACTTTGTTGGATTTGATTTACTAATATGTATTTTGTTGAGGATTTTTGCATCAGTGTTAACGAGATAATTGGTCTGCAGTTTTCTTTTTTTATAATGTCTTTGTCTGGTTTTGATATTAGGTTATTGTTGGCCTCAGTTGAGTTAGAAAGTATTCCCTCGGGTTCTGTCTTCTGGAAAAAAAATTGTAGAGAATTGGTATAATTTCTGCCTTATAATGTTTGGTAGAATTCACCAGTGAATCTATCTTAGCCTATTTTGGAGCATTATTAATTAATCATGGATTTTTTTAGATTGTCTGTTTCTTCTTGTCAAGTTTTGACAGATTATGTCTTTCAGGAAATTGGTCCGTTTTATCTAGGTTGTCAAATTTGTGGGCATTATATTCCTTTTTATTCTTTTACTGCACATGGGGTCTGCAGTGATGTCCTCTCTTTCACTTCTGATACTAGTAATTTTTCTTTCTTTTTTTATTTTATTTTAAAGCTTTAGGCTTACTGACTATATATAACTTTTCAGAGAACCAGCTTTTAGTTTTGTTGATTTTTCTCTATGGTGTCCTGTTTTCAGCTTCACTGGTTTCTGCTCTAATTTTTATTATTTCTTTCTTCTGCTTACTTTGGATTTAATTTGCTCCTCTTTTTCTAGTTTCCTAAGATGGAAGCTTACATTATTGAATTTAGATCTTTTTCTTTTTTAATATGAATTCAATGCTGTAAATCTCTTTCTATGCCCTGCCTTTCCTGCATCTCACTAATTTTGGTAAGTTGTATTTTCATTTAGTTCATGATATTTTAAAACTTCTCTTGAGATTTCTTAACTCATATGTTATTTAGAAGTGTGTTGTTTAATGTCCATATAGTTTGGGTTTTTTCCAGGTATCTTTCTGTTACTGATTTCTAGTTTAATTCCACTGTGGCCTGGGAGCAGTCATAGCACGATTTCTGTTCTTTTAAATTTACTGAAGTGTGTTTTTTGACCCAGAATGTTCTCATTCTTGGTGAATGCTCTAGTGATCTTGAGATGAAACCATTTACTTTGCAGAATCCTTAGCTGCTCCATTCAGGTTTTATAGCTACATTCTTTGGGAGTGATAGGGTGGAATATGCTTACCCCATCTTACCTGGAATTGGAACCCATCCTATATTTTGGAGTATTTCCTGTGGAAAGATTAGAAATACAGTTACTTGTAATTTGCTATGTGGTATACTGCTTTATTTAAGGGTTGTACTAATTTATAATGCCACCAGCAGTACGTGAGATTAGTTTTGCCCCACATGGATACATTTTAAAACTAACATTTTTTGTGTAGAAGTTATAGAGAGATAGCTGGGAAGCTCATCTGTAATAGAATAATATTGCCTTACACGGTTAGGAAAGTTTAAAATATAAGTACTTAAACATATACATATTAGTCTGAAGTTTTCCCTATAAAATTTGGATTTCTCCCTGTGTTTACTTTGTCACCGCACCCTCCCTTTACCAACCTCCCTTTGTAACATGAGGTTTTGTTTGTTTGTTTTAAAATTTCCTTTGAAAGGTAGACAAAATGGAGATGAAGAAGACATGGCTGTTGTAAAGTGAAGGAAGGCTCCAAACTAATGTACTCTGGGGTGGGGTGGAGATAACATTTTCTTCTGAAACCTTTTCTGACTTTCTCCATATAGAGACCAAGGGACATAGTATTGTTATAAATATTGTCAATTTAAAAAAAAATCAGGTTCTTAGCTTTGTAAGCTAATGGAAGGAGTGGTTCTTTGGTGAGTGTCTTAGGTTGGCTTAGGATAGGATCAGTTTGCAAACACCAAATCTCAATGTCATATCATTGGAGATTCAATATATGGAACATTTAATTTAGTTAAATGTTTATTGAGGACTTACTGTATGCCAGGCATGTGGATGTAGCAGTGAAAAAATCAGGAGAAAAGAAAAGATCCTTGTCTGTATGGAACTTAATTTGTGGATGGGGGTGGAAGACGGACAACATGGTAAATAAATAAATTATATGTTTTGTTAGAGGTAAGTGCTATGGGAAAAAAATTAAGCAAGATGGCTGGGGAATGCTGGGCGAGTTTGAAGTAGTTGCAATTTTAATTGGGTATTCAGGCAAGGTCTCACTGAGAAGCTGACTTTTGACCAAACATTTGAAGGAGGTGAAGGAGCAAACTTTGCAGATAGTCAGGAAAAGAGCATTCTACACAGAGGGAGCAGTCAGTATAAAGACTGAGGCAGGGCCTCCCTGGTGGCGCAGTGGTTGAGAGTCCGCCTGCCGATGCAGGGGACACGGGTTCGTGCCCCGGTCTGGGAGGATCCCACATGCCGCGGAGCGGCTGGGCCCGTGAGCCATGGCCGCTGGGCCTGCGCGTCCGGAGCCTGTGCTCCGCAATGGGAGAGGCCACAACAGTGAGAGGCCCGCGTACCGCAAAAAAAAAAAAGAAAAAAAAAAAAAAAGACTGAGGCAGGAGTGTGCCTTTCTTGGTCTAAGAACTGTGAGGAGGCCAGCGTAGCTAAAGTAAAGTGATTGAGGAAGAGAGATGTAGGCGATGAAATCAGGGAGGCAACGTGTTTATTGCTAGGGCTAGACTCTGTTGCCTAGAATTCTTGGTAGATTTTCCTATCTTCTTGTTACAATTTACTTTCCAGCTCCTCATACTGAATGTCCTGCCTAGATGACTCAAGGACTTCTGGAATGATTCTGGATTGGCACTGGCCTGTGGAAAGGTAGTTTCCATGGGGTATCATCCTTCTCTGTTGCAGGGAATAGCCAATGTTTTCAACAAAAAAATTTGTAAAGTCCTTCAGAGGCTTTTGGAAAATTATGACATTTTTATATTAAGTTTTAACACAGCCATTATTCAGAATATATTAGCTTCCTGGTTTGTTCAGTGTTCTTTATGCTGTATTTCTACAGTAAATTACTTCTGTCTGTATTACGGCAACTAGTATCTATATGTCTGTTGGATCAAGTATTGTTGAAATTGTGTCTGACTTCCCTTCTGATGGGATAGCAGTTTTACTGTTAAAGTATTGAACACCTACCACATATATAGCAGAAGTAATGGTAGCTAACTCAAATCAAAACATGATAACAAATAGGACAGAAAAAAGGAAAACAGGCTAATTTTACTAAGCACTTGTGTATGTAAATTGTAAATACAGCAATATAATAAAACAACACACCATGATTAATGAGAATTAATTATTCCAGGAACACAATGCTCCTTTCTTTTTAGGAAATTATCATCAAATTATTAGGTCACAAATGAGAAAACTATATGTAGAGATGTCAAAAATGAGAAACTATATGTAAAGATGGGTACTTGCCCAGCTCCCTAAGCAAGGATTTTATTTTCTAGACTCCCTTGTATGTAGGTGGTGCGAAGTGATGATTTTTAAAGTGAAATGTCAGCATAAATAATGTGTGTCACTTCTGGGTCAAGGTATTTAAGAGCAGGGTATGCCTGCTGAATAGAAACCAGCTGCACTGAACTGTTAATAATTTAGTTCACAGCTGAATAACTGTTTATAACTGAATAATAACTTGTATTGTGTTAAGCTAATGAAATTTTGGGATTTGGTTATAGCACCTAGTGTTACCTAACAGGTATGAGCTATATGATTATCTCACATGTCAAAAAAGCAGTTATTTAAATTCAATATCTGTTTAAAACCTTTCAATTAAAAGGAAGTGTTAGGGGCTTCCCTGGTGGCGCAGTGGTTGAGAGTCCGCCTGCCGGTGCAGGGGACACGGGTTCGTGCCCCGGTCCGGGAGGATCCCACATGCCGCGGAGCGGCTGGGCCCGTGAGCCATGGCTGCTGAGCCTGTGAGTCCGGAGCCTGTGCTCTGCAGCGGGAGAGGCCACAGCGGTCAGAGGCCTGCGTACCACAAAAAAAAAAAAAAAAAAAAAGGAAGTGTTAAAACACATACATACCCAGGCAGGTAAGCTTAAGTAGAATTTCTTTCTCTATATGGGTGACTTAGATATAATTGACTCTGTGTTTGGTTTACTTAAATTTATTTTCCTCCTAAAACAGTAGTCTTGGGAATAGTGGAAATAAACTCAGCATATTGCCCTTTAAAAAAAAAAAAAAAAAGACATAACAAAACTTCCATTACCTGACCACTTTTTTTTTTTTTTTGAGTTTGGGCAGAAAGATGCTTTTATAACATAAAGACTGTTTTTTAGCCTAATAGCCAGCATGATAATGGTGGTGAAACACTAGAGACAAACAGTGGAAAAATGAGAACTACGACAAGAAAACTTGCTATCACTACTTTTATTTAGCGTTGTTTTAGAAGTTGTAGCCAGTGTAGTTAGGCATGAAAAATAAATGAGGTGTAAGGAAGAAAAAAAGTATTGCTGTTTGCAGTTATTATGATTGCTTATTTAGAAATCCAAAAGAATCAACTAAAAATCTGTTAGTGGTTTACATAAGAGTTCAGAAGGGTGATTGTTAAGTAAACATATAAATAGAGTTCCTGTATACCAATAATTAACAAAAATATTATGAAAAATATATTTAGGAATATGTTGAATAAGAAATACACAGGGTCTAGGTGAAGAAAATAAAAATCCTGGGAAAGGATGGAAAAATTGAAGAGAGCCAGTTTACACCTGGATTGGAAGAATCATTATGATGAAGATTTTAGTTTTTGTCAAGTAAATTTGTAAATTTAAAGCAATTCCACTCTGACAAAACAAATCAAAAGTTCATTTGGGTTAGAATATATATATATATATATATATATATATATATATATTTTTTTTTTTTTTTTTTTTTTTTTTTTTTTTTTTTTTGCGGTACGCGGGCCTCTCACTGTTGTGGCCTCTCCCGTTGCGGAGCACAGGCTCCGGACACGCAGGCTCAGCAGCCATGGCTCACGGGCCCAGCCGCTCCGCGGCATGTGGAATCTTCCCGGACAGGGGCACGAACCCGTGTCCCCTGAATCGGCAGGCGGACTCTCAACCACTGCGCCACCAGGGAAGCCCTAGAATATATTTTTTTAAAGAAGTGTAGTGAGGCTTAAATTATATTACTAGAGATTAACATGTATAGCAAAGATACAGTGATTAAAGCAACATGGCAATGATGTGGAACTAGAAAAGACTGGTGAATAGTATAGATGTGAAAGCCCTAAGGCAGTCAGGTATATCTAAGAATTCAGTAAACAGGTAATGTTGAAATCTAATCATCTTGAGAAAAAAACTTATATCCCTGCTTCATACTGTACATTAAAACAAATTACAGAAGGGTTGACATTTATAGGGCTGTATAAATGTATATGTATACAAGTAATGGGTGCGTGTGGCAAAAATCCCCAGTACTTAAGGGTATAAAGACTTTTACCTCTCCAACTCTCTTTCCAGTGGAAAACACTGATAATGGTTTCTAAGATAAATGGCTAGAAAGTTGCTTCACATATATGTAACACCTCCTCCCACAAATTGAGTCAGATGGTATCAGTAATTCTGCAACTTGCTTTTTTCACTTAATAATGTCTGAATGTCTTTGCATATCTGCACATAGAGTGCTACATTGTTCTTTTTCCTCATAGTATTTCATTATGAAAAAATTAAAACAACAAATTTGAATGAATTTTACAGAGAATACCCACCATATACCCACCACCTGGGGATTCTACCACTAACATTTATTATCTATCCACATTGCTCTTTAAAAAAAATTGTGGTATAATACACATAACATGAAATTTACCATTTTGATCATTTTAAAGTGTACAGTGTTAAGTATGTGCACATAGCTGTGCATAAACTCTAGAACTTTTTCATCTTGCAAAACTGAAACTCTACCATTAAACAACTTCCCAACCCCCGCTTCCCACAGTTCCTGACAGCCACTATTCTACTTCCAATTTCTTTGAATATCTTACCTCATATAAGTGAAATCATGCAATGTTTGTCTTTTTATAACTGACTTATTTAGCGTAATGTCCTCAAGGTTCATCCATGTTGTATCGTGTCAGAATTTCCATTTTAAGTCTGAATAATTTCATCATAGGTGTATACCACATTTTAAAATCGATTCATCTGTCAATGGACAGTTGGTTTGTTTCTGCCTTTTGGCTATTTAATAATACTGCTGGGAACATGAGTGTACACAGATCTCTTTGAGATCCTGCTTTTGATCGTTTCAGATATATAACCAGAAGTGATATTGCTAGATCATATAATAATTCTATTTTTAATTTTTTGAGAGGAACCACCAAACTATTTTCCATAGCAGCTGCACCATTTTACGTTCCCATCAGCAATGCACAGGGTTCCAGTTTCTCTACATCCCTGCCAATAGTTGTTATTTCCTGTTTTGTGTTTGTTTTTCTTTTAATAGCAGCCATCTTAGTGGGTATGATGACATCTTATTGTGGTTTTGATTTGCATTTCCCTAATGATTAGTGATTATTATTTTTTTTTTTTTTTTGCGGTATGCGGGCCTCTCACTGTTGTGGCCTCCCCCGTTGCGGAGCACAGGCTCCGGACGCGCAGGCTCCGGACGCGCAGGCTCAGCGGCCATGGCTCACGGGCCCAGCCGCTCCGCGGCATATGGGATCCTCCCAGACCGGGGCACGAACCCGTATCCCCTGCATCGGCAGGCGGACTCTCAACCACTTGCGCCACCAGGGAGGCCCTAGTGATTATTTTTATATGATTCTTGGCCATTAGTGTATCTTCTTTGGAGAAATGTCTTACTCAAGTCCTTTGCCCATTTTTTTTGTTTTTTCTTTTATTAATTTTTATCAGAGTATGGTTGCTTTACAATGTTGTGTTAGTCTGCACTGCACAGCAAAATGAATCAGCCATATACATACAGATATCTCCTCCCTTTTGGACTTCCCTCCCATTTAGGTTACAACAGTGCATTAGTTAGAGTTCTCTGTACTACACAGTATGTTCCCATCAGTTGTCTATTTTATACATAGTATCAATAATGTCTGTGTGTCAGTCCCCGTCTCCCAATTCCTCCCACCCTTTCCCCTTGGTAGCCACGCATTTGTTCTCTATGTCTGTGTCTCCATTTCTGCTTTGCATATAAGATCATCTATATCTAGATTCCACATATATGCATTATTATACGATACTTGCTTTTCTCTTTCTGACTTCACTTTGTATGACACTCTCTAAGTCCATCCACATCTCTACAAATGACCCAATTTCATTCCTTTTTATGGCTGAGTAATATTCCATTGTATATATGTACCACATCTTCTTTATCCATTCCTCTGTTGATGTACATTTAGGTTGCTTCCATGTCCTGGCTATTGTAAATAGTGCTGCTATGAACATTGGGGTGCATGTGTTTTTTATTTATTTATTTTATTTTTGGCTGTGTTGGGTCTTCGTTGCTGCATGCAAGCTTTCTCTAGGTGCGGTGAACGGGGACTACTCTTCGTTGTGGCACGAGGGCTTCTCATTGCGGTGGCTTCTCTTGTTGCAGAGCACGGGCTCTAGGCGTGCGGGTTTCAGTAGTTGTGGCACGTGGGCTCAGCAGTTGTGGCTCACGGGCTTTAGAGCGCAGGCTCAGTAGTTGTGGCGCACGGGCTTAGTTGCTCCGCGGCATGTGGGATCTTTCTGGACCAGAGCTCGAACCCATGTCCCCTTCATTGGCAGGTGGATTCTTAACCACTGCGCCACCAGGGAAGCCCTCTAGTTCTCTTTTAGATAAAACCTTGACTGTTTTGTCTCTGAATAAGTGCATTTCACTATGTGTAGACAAGAGTAAGAGACTAAAATAACTAGGAATGATTTATATATGTATACACACATACATATATGTATATAAAATAAATTGCTGAAATTACCCTTTTTAAGTACCTAAGGTAATTGAGAAGGAAGGGTGTCATTGAAATGCTAGCAGACTTCTTGGATGAGGAGAGATTTTTATCTGAGCTTGGTTCTTTTTTTTTTTTTTTTTTTTGCGGTACACGGGCCTCTCACTGTTGTGGCCTCTCCCGTTGCAGAGCACAGGCTCCAGACACGCAGGCTCAGTGGCCATAGCTCATGGGCCTAGCCGCTCTGTGGCACGTGGGATCTTCCCGGACCGGGGCACGAACCCGTGTCCCCTGCATCGGCAGGCAGAGTCTCAACCACTGTGCCACCAGGGAAGCCCCTGAGCTTGGTTCTTTTGAGCAAGGATGTAGAAGTCCAGATTCTGTTCGACATTTGGGAAACTCTACAGTCCTAAGACAATTGCCTTGTCTTGGTAGCTTCAAGGCGATGCTTTGGCTAGTTTCTGGGAATATTTTGTCACATAGTTCTGTAGTTTACAAAGCTTAAATGAAAAATATCATGTGAAATTTTTGTTGTTGTTTTTGGCTATAGTATGGTTAAAAGCTTTTTGTGAGTAGTAGGCTAATCGTTGCCAGTGTTCACCATAATTTGCTTTACTGTTATGAACCCATTCATGTGTATGGATTCAGAATATAGATTTGTCATTTACTTCAGGAGTTCCTAGTCTTGATCTAGGAATGAGTTCTGTCTCAGGACTGTTTTGAAAGTAGTAGAAAACCTATCCCAAAGTAGTAGAAGGAAGAAAAGGGAATTTATTGGTTTATTGCTGAAAAATAGGGAGGAAGAGCTTCAGGTATGCTTGCATTCAGTCTTTAAATAATCGCATTGTCAAGATTTTGTTTCTCTCTCTCTCTTTCCCTCTCTCTCTGTTTGTCTTGGGGGCGTTAGAAAGCTGTTAGCTTCAGTCTCACACTATTCAAGTTTAAGTCCAGTAGTTGCTGGGGCAAAAAAAAAAGTCTTTTACCTGTTACTCTGCTCCTTTAGCCTTAGTTTGAGTGTTGTCCCCATTTCTAAACCTGTTACTGTCAAGAGGTTGGTTTCCTGCTTTATTGTTAGTGTTGGCTCCCACCATACAGATTGAGAATGGAGGAGGGGGTGAGTCTCCAAAAGAAAACCAGGGACTTTTACCAAAGAATGTTGAATGGTAGGTAAGTTGCTAAAAACACAAATCTACCTTAGTCTTCATGGGGTCTGTGGACTCGCAAAAACTAACCATAAAAATTATATATATTTTTTCTGAGAAGAGTCTTCATAGCTCTCATCAGACTTTCAAAGGGGTCTGCGCCCATGAGAAAGGTTAAGTATTTTATGGGTCTGGGGAGAAAAGGGCATTTTAACTGAAGATAGGTACGTTACCAAAGGTGTACATGAGAATCATTTTTGAAAGACAGTGGAATTGGATTAAACTTAATCCAGTGAAGATAGTATGTTGAGAGTAGAGTATAAATTTGGATGTTGTAGATGACTTTCAGGTGATGGAAGTATAGAATATGTTCAGATATTTGTTGAAATCAATTAAATATGGTAAAAAAAAAACCAAGTAGTTTAAGAGAATAAGTGAAATACATTTACATATAATAAATTGCTTCCTTTTTCATAATTATACCTTTCATTTACTTCTTTGGTCTAGTATTAGAGTTGTGCTTTCCTTCTTGGTCCAAGATTTTTTTGGCATAGGGATTAAAAACAATTTTAATGACTTTAGTTTTTGTTTTGTTTTGTTTCGTTTTGGGGGCTGCACCATGAGGCTTGTGGGATCTTAGTTCTCCCACCAGGGATTGAACCTGGGCCCTGGCAGTGAAAGCGCTGGACTGACAGGGAATTCCCTTATTTTAGCTTTTGTAATTTATGGTTTTATTGCATAAGAATCAGAACATGTTTGAACACTTTGTGGTTTTTGTAATTATTGAGGTGTCCTAATACATAGGCAGATTTCCTAACAATTCCATTAGTGATTGGGAGAAAAAGTAGACTTTTTTGAAGAGTTTAAAGTTTGATATATCTTTGAAATCATGCTTACTGGTTTTATTATTCATATACTCCTATTTCTGTCTTGTAATCATAAGTGAGAATTGTAGTAGATAGGAAGTTGAGATAAGAGATGCACCCTAACTTTAATTAGGATCTATGATTGCTATCCCAATTCCATTTTTTAGTGAATGGTTTAGCCCACTTAATTTTATTGGAAAAATTTTCAGGGATGGCCTAATAACCCTAGAATTTGGAACCGACTTTTTAGCTTAGACATAGAATTCTTCGATTGAAATTCTTTTGTAGTAGTAACACGTTGTATTTATAGAGTGCTACTACCAGCCTTGGTTTCCTCCTCCTATTCCTTCTCCTTTGTTGGCTGAACCCTGTATGAAATCTTGATCCTCCAATGTGGACAAGAGTTGGGCACATTAGAAATGTATATAAGCAAAGGAAAATTACATGGTTTTTTTTGTTTTGTTTTGTTTTGTTTTTTGCGGTACGCGGGCCTCTCACTTTTGTGGCCTCTCCCGTTGCGGAGCACAGGCTCCGGATGCGCAGGCTCAGCGGCCCTGGCTCACGGGCCCAGCCGCTCCGCGGCACGTGGGATCTTCCCAGACCGGGGCACGAACCTGTGTCCCCTGCATCGGCAGGCGGACTCTCAACCACTGCGCCACCAGGGAAGCCCGAAAATTACATGTTTTGAGCTGATAGAAATGTTTTAAGGAAATGTCTCAATATGCAGGTCTTTTAATTTTTTGGTTAGGGATTGTTTATTTTTGTGAACTATGGACACTTTTAACTAATTTCCCCTTTTCTTTCCCCTTGATTATCTGGCTAGTAATGTACCTTGTGGAAAGTTTAAAAACAGAAGTGTAAAGAAGCAGGAAAAAAAATATCTTAAAATTAATTCTATCACATAGAGGCATATTCTTAGTCATTTCAGGGTCAAAGTTTCCTTTTGGAATTTAATGAAAGCTGTGAATCTTCTCTCCAGAGAAAGGTACAGACACTAAATACATAACTCCAAAGGAGTTCATGGAATCCTGAAGCCAGCTGTGTATCCTATGGGCCTAGACTGTAAGTTAATAACTCTGATCTAAGGTAATAGCATCAACATTTTGACATTTATTTCTAATCCTTGTGTTTTTTCCTTAACTGAAATCTTAATTGTGTAATCAGTTTTGCTTGTGGTTTTTGTATATCATAAGCGTTTCCTCATCACTGAAAGCTCTGCTTACAGATACCTTTAATGACAACATAATATATCATTGTTTTCAATTTAGAAATAATTTATTGGGTTCCTCTTATGTTTCAGGTGTTGTCTAACTGGAGGGCCATAAAGATAAAAAGGCTTGTGGTTTCTGCTTTGCTCTTGAACTACAGATCTCTTTATGAGGGGAGTTAAGTTGATTTGCTTTATTATCTTAACATTGGGAATTTAAGTTGTTTATTTTTACAACTGTTAGAAATAGTACTACAGTGATCACCTTTGTGCCTAGCTCTGTTGTGTATTTCTGTTATTTTGCTTTTGTAGATTGCTAGAAGAAAAGTTGCTGGGTAAGAAGATGTCACTCTTTGAAAGACCCTTCAAGTCACATGTTCACTAAATTGCTTTCCAGAAGGTTGTGTTAGTTTACTTTCCCAGCTGTGTAGTGTGTAAGTGCCTGTCTTACTCAACCCTCGAAGGATTGAGTATCACCAGTTTTGAAAAGTTTTGTTGTTTTGTTAGATGACAGATAAACTTTCAGATATAGAAAGGAGCGGAGAGTTATGTCAGGTACAGAGAGCAGCATGTGGAGAGGTGGGACATTGGCAGTGTGGGTGTTGCAGGACACTGGAAGACTCTGTTATGGTTTATTCCTTACACAGCTAGCGCTCCATATTAAACCCACTCTTGTTACCAACTTCTCAAGATAGAGGCTGGCAGCAGTCTCTAAAAATGACTTAATATAGGATGTTTAATGGAATAAGCTATAGTCTCTGCTACAGTGCCTGGTTCCAAGGCCATAGGTTCATCATTTCCCTCCAATTCCATGTGTTCTAGATTTCCTTCACCCTTGGCCAGACTTCAGCTAATCTAGGTTGCTTGCCTGGTAGGGTGACCCAGACGATCGTTCCTGAAGGGACTGAGCCCCTGTTTGCCTTTCCCTTATCATGCCTTTGCCTTATGCTGCTGTTGCCTGTTATTACCAGGCTTGGAAGCACTGAGAAGCACCTAACTAGTACGGTTAGTTATGCCAACATTATAGTAACTCCTTTTTTTTGCCTCCTGGTCCATCAGCATGAGGAGCCCAGAGTGACCAACAGTTGTTAACTTCAGATTCAGATTAAAAGCCCTCTGACTAAAACTGTTTCCCCATGGGAATAAAGATCTCTAATTCTAGCAGAGCCTAAAGTTGCAGGAATGGGAAACGAGTTCTTTTATTTGCTCACTAGGGTTATAGGAACCAATCCTATTTCTGTTCACACCTCTGTACTGTATTTTGGAGGCCATTCCAGTGTTCTCTCAGACTTACTTCTTCTTGGTGATATAGTGTATGGTGAGATCAGTGCTCACTGCCCATTGTTAAATTTTGTTCATTGTAAAAGAAGAGTCACTTGGTCTGAGGCAGTGTTTGCCCCATGTTTGTAAACTAGGTACATTTGGATAGTGGTGCTGGCTGAGGCACTGAAGGCAGGGAAGGCACACTTACCAGAATGGTTGTCAGTGCCAGTAAGGCCAAATTGCTGCCCCTTCAGGGTGGAGGAGGTCCAGTGTAGTCAACTTGCCATCCAAATGCTTAGCTCATCTCTTTGAGGGATTGTAACAAATAGGGGGCTCAGAGTTTGCCTTTGCTGATGACAAGTTGTGGACACTCAGCAGCAACAGTAGCTAAGCTGTGTCAGTTTTGAGAGAAGAAGGCTATGCTGATGGGCTCATGCATAACCTTTATCCTTGTCACCATTTGTGGGCTTATCATACATGTACGGGGTGGTTTAAGATAGGATCTGGAACATTTATTCAATAGCAACTCCACTTTCCCCAGCAGTTGGATTAAAATTGCTAACTCCAGTAAGGTTGCTAACTCCCTTGCTCTTCTGGACTGCCCTGTTGCTTTTTGGGCTCCCTTGGTGTAGGAGAAGTTCCTGAGGCAGGAAAGTGGAGAGACTTATGGAACCTTGAGATAGGCTACTATCAGCATGAGGTGGACACTGTGAGTTTAAGTGGGAATTGCCTACAGCAACTGAGGCTGAGTTCATCCATGGGCTGAGGAGTCGTGATACAGGGTACCAGTTGTTTCTGCTGTATACTATACAAAAGAAGGGAAGCAGCCCCCCAGTCCATCATTAGAAGACTGGTTGAGGGCTTCCCTGGTGGCGCAGTGGTTGAGAGTCCACCTGCAGATACAGGGGACACGGGTTCGTGCCCTGGTTCGGGAAGATCCCACATGCCGCGGAGCGGCTGGGCCCGTGAGCCATAGCTGCTGAGCCTGCGCGTCCGGAGCCTGTGCTCCGCAACGGGAGAGGCCACAACAGTGAGAGGCCCGTGTACCGCAAAAAAAAAAAAAAAAAAAAAAAGAAGACTGGTTGAATAAATTGTGGTATTTTCATATAATGGAATATTATACAGCTGTAAAAAAAGCTTTTTATATAAACCTAAAGACCTCCAAGATGTATTTAATGAAAAAGGTCATGTATTGGAATATTGTATATGCCTTGCTGCCTTTTGTTTGCAAAAGTGAGAAAAAAATATATTTGTGTTTGTTTATGATTGCTTTAATGCTAGAAGGATACACAGGAAACTAATATGTGTCTGAGGAGGGGATGGGCGAGAATGGGAGGGAGATGGGACATGGGGGAGGAGCTAGGGGAGAATGGGAAGGGATGGAAGATGAGGGGAATGAAACATTTTACTTTATGCTTTTTTTTTTTTAACATGTTACCTGGTTTTTGTTCATTTGTTTTGTAAGTGAAACCACCCTGATGAAATACTTATTATTAGGTTTGAATTTTATTTTCCATGTGACTACATAAACTAAAACTTCTTTGAGCTAAACTAATCAAATAGATATTAAATATTCCCATGCCTGGCAACTTGTCAATCAGTTCTCAGCTTAAATGTTGCATGGTCATTGAGCCTGACTACTCAGTTGAACCCTCTCTCTTCCCATTCACTGTCAATTGTCACCCTGATTTATTTTATTGTACTTACCACAATCAGAAAAAAAATTTTTTTGCATACATATTTATCATCTGTTTCTACCACTAGAATACTAACCTCTAAAAGCAAGGACTTGCTGTATATTTTCCACCATTTCGTGGCATCCTATTTTTATTTTTGTTTGTTGGATACAATGGATGCGATATCTTTTACCCTAAGGATTTATTTATTTATTTAGCAAGCAGAGAACTTACATTCTTTCTTCTCCTCACTTCCCCTACCTACCAGCCCCCAACTCTCTTCACTGCCTCTGTTGTTTTGATCATTTAAGGTATTAAAACAGTCTGATTCTCAGATATGAGTAAGTTGAGTTTAATACAAATCATAACTTCCATCCTAAACCGTTTTCAAATTTATTTTTCCCTTAATTTGTGCTTCTCTTGAATTTCAGGGAGTGTGGTAAATTTTTCACTATTCCTACATTTTGTTTTAATTTCTTTAAATATCAACTTATTGAGGTATATGCCAGCTTTATTGAGGTATAATTTCCGTGTAATACAATACATTTTAAGCATACAGCTGACTTCTTTCTGACAAATGTATACACCCGTGTAACCACCACCTAATCAAGGTATAGAACATTTCTACTCATTTCCGTTTGTGGATTTGACAAAGCTTGTTAGTTGATACATAAGTGTTTTATTATTTTGTAAGTTTCCTGTGTTTGAAATATTGCATAATAGGAAGAGTTAAATCTTCTTTACCTTTGTTTCTTTATGTATCTTTTCAGTATTTCTTCTCTCATTACAGTTGTCCATTTTTCCCTTCCCCTGCTTGCTCTCTACCCTAGTTGTGAACTGCAGGGCTTGTTTCTTATTCATCTTTGTATCTCCAGTTTTTGGCACTTACGAAGCACTTAGTAAATGTTTGTTACAGTAAGAGTTAATTTTAGGAGTAGTATGGATATAATGGATGTATCTGATTGAGAGGCGTATAGCTTAATGCTTAGGAGCAAAGAAGCTTGTCTTCCATCACTTATTAGCTGATGTGACCTTGGGCAAGTTACTTATTTTCTCTGTGCCTCAGTCTTCACATCTGAAGAAAATGCCATAATGGTTATCTACCTCATAGATTTATTGTAGAGATTAAATGAGCTAATATATGTAAAGTACTTAGAACAGTACCTGGCATTTAAATGCTAGATTAGTATTAACTGTTACTATTATTAATTCTTCAGAGTTTTGGGAGAATTAGGTGCTGAGAATTTTTTTTTTTTTTTGAACCAGGGAGTGTGCATAACATTGTTGGATAATCAGGTGAAAAGAATCTAAGCTAGCAGATCAGAATGACTTGATAGAGCTGTTCAGAATTGAAGGACCTTTAGGTAAAGCTATACCCCTGAGCTTACAAAGCCAGCCTCTGTAATCTCTGGATATCCGTAGCTACCTTTCTGTATAGATATGTATTTGAATAGTCTCAGTCCATTCTTACATTCAAGTTTCTGCCCCTGAATCTACAAACATATTTGCTTTTGCACTCACCTTTCAGCCTTCTTTTTTGTTAAAAAGAAAGAAAGAAAGAAAGAAAGAAAGAGGCATTTTTACTCTTGTCTAAAGCCAGTGTTGCTTCCTGTGTTCCTAATTCCACCAGGCAACCATCACATGTTTTAGACCTATCCTGTGATAGGCACTAAGGGGTGCTAGGTGAACAAGACAGGTGGTCCCAGTCCTCGTGCAGTTTATGTACCAGTGGGCAAGACAGATGATTTAAAATGCAATTATCATAAATACAGTGTGATAAGCACTACTGGGGGGTATGGAATTCTGCTGTAGGAGCATAATTATTTTTGGAAACCATGGGAGGATGAAAATGCCCAAGGAGAGTAGAAATTGAGACAAGAAGAGAATCTTGAGAAGGATCAACATTCAGAGATTGTGGAGAATGAAGAGTTGCTGGTGGAGAGGTAGGAGGGAAACAAGGAGAGTCTGGTGTCACAGAAGCTGAACAGAGGAGTGCATCTCAGGACAGAGGTAGTTAGTGATCAACAGATACTGCTCAGCAGCCAGGTAAGGTCCTTTTCCCTCTTTCCTTTTCAGATATTTGGCTCTATCCGTGTTCCTTACGTCTCAATTCCATGCTTCCTTATTATTATCTGTTCAGCTCCTGAACTCCTCCTAGTAAGTTTTGTTTAGTGAGTTAGGTAGGTGAGGGATACTGCATCCTCTGAATTCATTTGTTTCCTAGTGTCAAATTATAAGTAGCACAAGTTTGGATAAAGAGAGATTTGTCAAACTCTGAATCTGTTTGCCTCTGGTATTGACATGGGGAGAGTCGGTATAGCTAGGGATACCTCTGTTTCCTTTTATCCTGGTTCAGTGAAACTTGTTCAGGTCCATTTGACAAAACAATTATTCTTTGATTCCATGTTTTCCTTCACTGTTCTGGGAAGAGTTGTTTTAACTCCTTGTTGCCACCTCTGGACCTCCCTTGAGTGCTGACATCCCCCCGCCGCCCCCGCCAATAAGCTTGATTTCTTCCCACCTGATTAAATGGAATCTGAACTTGTAAAGCGAAGAGCTGCTTGTTGCTAAATACAGTAGACTTTGAAGTTGCTATCTCAACCTCTGGCAGTTTTTGACATTGTTGACCACTTTATCCTTTTTAAAATGCTTTCGTCTTTTCTGAGGCACCATATATTCTCTTTTTTCTTCCTATTCCTCCTTAGTTTGTTTGCTAGTTTTTCTTCCCTGACTTTTCAACATTGGCACATTTGTTCTGTAGTATAGTCTCATCACTTCTCATTCTGCATGTTTCCTGGGGGACCTCGTTCACTACTGTGACATTAAATTAAAGCTTTTGGACAGTAAATAAGTCATATGACACTGATGTAAATCTGTAAAGATTACCATGTCTGTTTTTTAAGATTTATTATTTATTTATTTATTTAATTTATTTTTGGCTGTGTCGGGTCTTGGTTGCTGCACGCTGGCTCTTCGTTGTGGTGCGCAGGCTTCTCTCTCGTTGTGGCGTGTGGGTTTTCTCTCTCTAGTTGTGTCACTCAGGCTTCAGGGCACGTGGGCTCTGTAGTTTGTGACACACGGGCTCTAGTTGGGAAGCGAGAGCTCAGTAGTTGTGGCACGCAGGCTTAGTTGCCCCACGGCATGTGGGATCTTAGTTCCCCGACTAGGGATCGAACCCGCGTCCCCTGCCTTGTAAGGTGGATTCTTTACCACTGGACCACCAGGGAAGTCCCAAGATTACCGTGTTTTTATATGTATATTTTAAATGTAAAATAAAATTTTCCAGACTACACAAAAGTTAGCTTCTACATATCTGTGTATATGAATGTAATGAACTCGTAAGTGCAGCAGTAATTGAAATACTGCTGTTATTTAGGCGAGAATCGAACCCAAATTTAGGAGCTGTTTACATTATTCTTGAATACTCAGGAAGTATAAGTTTTGTATCCTTTTCTTAGCTGGATGTAAGAATCTACAAGTAAAGAAATAGTTGTATTAGGTACACTTAAAAAATTATTTTATCGTACTTTAATTCTGTATAGTGTTGATTTTAATTCTTCTGAACAGTTATTCAGTTTGTCATAAAATAGTTCCTAAAAATTGTTTTGTAGATTAATGAACAATTCCAATGGAATGATTTTTTGTTTGATAAACACTGCCCTCCTGTGGTTAGAGTAAACTAAATGTTTTGTGAAACTACTATAGTCTTTCCACTTAAATTAACTCCTGGTAAAATAATGTAATAGTAATAGCTATACAGTAATAGTATTGTAATGGTAATGGAGTATGGTATTTTTGCTCAGAAATACATGTGGCCGTTTTGTTTTCCTCTCCACCTCTCCCTCTTGGGTTTCTCTAGTGTCTCTGTACATTTTTTCTCACTGTTTATGTACAATTTCTTATAATTAAAAGAGTTAATTGTAAATGGAAAGATGGAGGAATATTAAGCTATTGAAGGGAGGTAAACTGCACTTAAACATAGACATGCTAAAAGAAATCAAAAGAAAAGACCAGTGAGTTATAATACATGAAACTAATAAAAGCCTCCATGGAAAAAACAGTAATGAAAAGGTGAGAGTAAAAGGGAAAAAAGTATTTGCAGTAAATGTGACAGTAAAAGTTTTAATATATTTAATAATTTAATATGAAAACTAGAGCTCATACAAGTGGTATTATATACAAGCAGACAGTGGTTATGAATAACCAGTTTACAAGTGAGGAGATACAGTAATTAAAGCACAAAAATATATTAAAATTCATAATGGTATTCCATAAAATGGTATTCATAATATTCCTAATGGTGTGTCAGATAAACAAACAAAAAAGCCCCGTTCACCTTTGGAGTATACTAGAAAAACTAGCTAATTATTCTGATAATTAATAAATAGGACAGAATCAAGCACTTATCCTGCTTTTTTCTATATGAGCTGTATGTACTTCAGATAACCAACTAGTAGATGGAGGAAAGCATTTATTTTTAGAAGGATTCTAGCTTATAAATGAAGAAGGAAAGATAGGCTATCACCATTTTCAACACCTAAATAATGAGTCTGAATAATGGCTACTAATCAGTGGTTACTAAAGCAATTAGGTTGGAATGCTGATGGGAAATTTTGTAATGGGTGGATCAGGAGGACATCTGTCCGCCTGATTCATCTTGACATCTCAAAAAAGAGACCGCAGATATTTTGTGTGTTCTCATGTGTGTGGGGTGGGGGGAGGGGGATGGGAAGTAAACAACACTGTCTGTGAAGTTCTTTTGGTAAAATAAAATCTGATTCTGAGCAGTCCTCTAGGTAATTCTAATTTTCAGGAAATGAGGGACAGAGTACCATACAATTAGCAAAATACAGAATGTGGGAAACTACAGTACAGTTTTCTTGGTTTCTTCAGTAAGTAAATTGGAAGAAAACAAGGAGAAATCCATAGATTAACAGAGACTTTAAGACATGTGTTAACCAAATGTGGTATGTATGGGTCTTCTGTGGATACTGATTTGAACAAACTAACTGTTAAAAGTGTTTTTTCCCCCCATGAAAATTGAGGACATTGTGTAAATAATTTGATAATGAAGGAACTATAGTTACATTCTAAGGTATAAAATGGTATTTTTATTTTTAAAAAAATGAGTCCTAGGGGCCTCCCTGGTGGCGCAGTGGTTGAGAGTCCGCCTGCCGATGCAGGGGATACGGGTTCGTGCCCCGGTCTGGGAGGATCCCATATGCCGCGGAGCGGCTGGGCCCGTGAGCCATGGCCGCTGGGCCTGCACATCCGGAGCCTGTGCTCCGCAACGGGAGAGGCCACAACAGTGAGAGGCCCGCATACCGCAAAAAGAAAAAAAAAAAAAAAAAAAATGAGTCCTTATCCTTTTTTAGAGATCTGTACTAAAGTATTTATGAATGAAATATTTGAGATTTGCTTCAGGATAATCCACTTTTTAGAGGTAGAGTGGCTGGAGCTATAGATGAAACAGAGTAAGCCATGTGTTGACAATTGTTGATTGCAGTGTTCCCAATAATTTTTTTTTTTCAAAACAATTTTTTTAAAAAATTTTTTGGCCGCGCCTCAAGGCCCGTGGGATCTTAGTTCCCCAACCAGGGATCGAACCTGCACCGCCTGCAGTGGAAGTGCAGTCTTAACCACTGAATCGCCAGGGAAGTCCCTCTCTACTTTTGTATATGTTTTAAAATGTTCATACTAAAAAGTTAAAAAGTAGAATACTTAAGTCTTTAATTGAAAAACATTTCTCTTTCTCTCCCAAACTAAATGATTTATAGTTTTAAATATTGAGAAAATTTAGCATAAATAATTTTCTAAATTAAAATTAATTTCAAATGCCTAGTATGTAAAGGTACTAGTCATAAACTTTTTTTTTTTTTTAAGGAAAGTAAACATCCCTTAAGCAGTTTTAACTAACTGGTTTCTTCTATTTTATTTCTTGAAAAAATAGTGTACCTAGAAAATCAATGAAATTAATTTTCATTAAAAAGGCACACAGATAAAAGCTTTTGCACAGCAAAGGAAACCATAAACAAGACCAAAAGACAACCCTCAGAATGGGAGAAAATATTTGTAAATGAAGCAACTGACAAAGGATTAATCTCCAAAATTTATAAGCAGCTCATGCAGCTCAATAACAAAAAAACAAACAACCCAATCCAAAAATGGGTAGAAGACCTAAATAGACATTTCTCAACAGAAGATATACAGACTGCTAACAAACACATGAAAGGATGCTCAACATCTTTGCTCATTAGAGAAATGCAAATCAAAACTACAATGAGATATCATCTCACACCAGTCAGAATGGCCATCATCAAAAAATCTAGAAACAATAAATGCTGGAGAGGGTGTGGAAAAAAAGGAACACTCTTGCACTGCTGGTGGGAATGTGAATTGGTACAGCCACTATGGAGAACGGTATGGAGGTTCCTTAAAAAACTACAAATAGAGCTACCATATGACCCAGCAATCCCACTACTGGGCATATACCCTGAGAAAACCATAATTCAAAAAGAGACATGTACCAAAATGTTCATAGCAGCCCTATTTACAATAGCCCGGAGATGGAAACAACCTAAGTGTCCATCATCAGATGAATGGGTAAAGAAGATGTGGCACATATATACAATGGAATATTACTCAGCCATAAAAAGAAATGAAATTGAGCTATTTGTAATGAGGTGGATGGACGTAGAGTCTGTCATACAGAGTGAAGTAAGTCAGAAAGAGAAAGATAAATACTCTATGCTGACACATATATATGGAATTTAAGAAAAAAAAATGTCATGAAGAACATAGGGGTAAGACAGGAATAAAGACACAGACCTACTAGAGAATGGACTTGAGGATATCGGGAGGGGGGAGGGTAAGCTGTGACAAAGTGAAAGAGCGGCATGGACATACATACAATACCAAACGTAAGGTAGATAGCTAGTGGGAAGCAGCCGCATAGCACAGGGAGATCAGCTCTTTGTGACCGCCTGGAGGGGTGAGATAGGGAGGGTGGGAGGGAGACGCAAAAGGGAGGGGATATGGGAACATATGTATATGTATAACTGATTAAATTTGTTATAAAGCAAAAAATTTAAAAAAAAATTAAAAAAAAAAGGCACACAGAAACTTTAGGTCTCTATTTCCAATAGCTTAATGTCCTATATCAGCATACTTAAGTATTTTTATTATAAATAGTAAAATTCAACCATATTAAAATAAAGTAATTCCTTGCTCTAGATAATAAATCAAAATATTTTTATTATTACCATTACCATGGATAATATAAATGTTTTAAATTCTAAATAGAGTTCATTCTGATAGTGGATTAATAGTTACCTTTCAATTAAGGTTTGATATGCCAGAGAAATTTTTATTAATTTCCATTTTGTAGCTTCTTGGACAGAAAGCCACCGGTTCAGATGCACAGTAGGGCAGCCACATTCCCCAGTTTGCTCATCACCACTTTCTGGTAGAGTTGGGATTTGAACTCTGATATTCTTCCTCATTATGATGAATTAATCAAAATATTTTTGCATATGAATGTAAGTACCTTATTCTGTGATATTTTATGCTTGTTTTTCTTGCAGAATAGCTTAATATCTAGTCTTTATATTTGGATATCTGTAATGTAAATAGGATTTAAAGAACATATAAGTGACTTCAATCCCCTGTAGGGACTGAAGTCTTGGCATTTAACTTAAAACTGTTCCATACTTTTGTAAATTTTAGTTTTTGTCTAATGTTTAGTATTATTGGCAGTATAGGGCATTGTTAACTACTTGTGAAAAAAATAGTGGAAAAATCAAAGGGGCAGCCGGAGAAAAGCATGCTATCTTTTGTATTTTTCATCCCCCTTAAGAACACTGGTGAAATTTTAGATCAGGATATCAAATGTGAACTGGAAAAGATCTTTGTCATATAATTTATTAGTAATAACAAAAGCTACCATTTATGTCACTTGTGCTAAGTTAAGAATACTGCAGAATGTTTTACTTCATGTTCCTATCTATGAGGGTGTTACTACCCTCATTATACAGATGAAGGATTAAGATTGAGAGCTTTTAGTCATCAATATTATGTCTTAGAGCTATTATGTGCAGGCTATTTGAGCTCTATACACTTTGAAGCACTTTCATATTTTGCTTCGATTAAACTTTTCCCCCCAACTGAAACCCCTTGATTATGTTAATAACATCCTTTACAGAGGCCACCAAAACTGAGTCTTAGTCAATCCATTGTATGCTGGTATGGAGTATTTGTTATAAAAACTTGATATGTGGAAGAAAATAAAGCAAATCCCACATTTGTAGTATTACGTAAATTTGTGTCATACATTTTAGTATTCAGGATTTCCTAATGATAGCAACAGAGTAAAATTTAATTGCCAGGTGGATGATTATATCAGTTTCCCTAGAAATCCCTTCTATTTTTTGATTAAGGCAAGCATAACATCTACTGCACAAAGTGTTTTTCTTGTATCAACTCCAGTGTTTTTCAGTATGGTTTACAAAAACCTCTATATCTTCCCACTTTTCCTAAGCAGAAGTTGTAGCAACAGAGTTCTTAGACTCCAGTGGTAGTATGTTTTCTTCCAGTAACCAAATGGGCTGTTTGAGAAGGAGTTGTGTGTTGGAAGTGAATCGGCCTGGAATAGCAACTAAATATAAAGCCTCACTTATACCCACACCAATGCTTTTTAAGTCTTTTAAAAATTAATTAATTAAATTAATTTTTGGCTGCGTTGGGTCTTCGTTGCTGCGCGCGGGCTTTCTCTAGTTGTGGTGAGCGGGGGCTACTCTTCATTGCGGTGCGCGGGCTTCTCATTGCAGTGGCTTCTCTTGTTGCGGATCACAGGCTCTAGGCGTGCGGGCTTCAGTAGTTGTGGCATGTGGCTTCAGTAGTTGTGGCTCGCAGGCCCCGTAGTTGTGGCGCACGGGCTTAGTTGCTCCACGGCATGTGGGATCTTCCCAGACCAGGGCTCGAACCCGTGTCCTCTGCAATGGCAGGCAAATTCTTAACCACTGCGCCACCAGGGAAGCCCTGAAAAGTGACTTTTTTTTAAATTGTTAGTGAAGTCAGACATTCAATATCGTTTTTCCCATAAATTATTATTATGGGATATTGAATGTGTACACAAAAACCAACAATAATATAATAGTATCTTTGTACCCATCTTGTAGCTTCTGTAATTATCAACTTATAGCCAGTCTTGCAATACTTAAACTCCTATCTAAATTTCTTCTTGTATAATTTTGAAGCAAATCCCCAACATCATATAATTTCATCTGTAAGCATTTCAGTATGCAAATATTTTTTCATATGTCTTTTATCCAGTTGTTTTAACTCTTTTATGAACTATCTGCCCATGTCCATGGTGTATTTTTTTTCATTTTTAGTAATTTTACACAATTTTATAATAGTATATAGACAGTAAATACAGGTCCAGTTTTCTTTATGGGCCTTAATTTGGATAAAGGTAGTAAGTTAAATTTTGGACATGTTACGTTTGAGATGGAACATCCAAGGTTGATGTTTAAAAGCAGTTGTAAACAGACTGTGCTGCTTCTTTTCATTTATCAAAATAGGGATGATTGATGAAGTCTTGGGAATGGATGATTTTATTCAGGGAGGGTTGGAGTGAAAAGCAAAAGTTGCAAAATGATGCTTGTAAAGTATTTAAGGGATGGCCACAGAAAAAGACCAAGAAGAAACATTTTGGAAAAAAATGTCTAGAGAGAGCAGTGTCTAAGGAGGGAAAGGTTAATAACATTTATCTGATGTAGCATACATAGAGCTCAGGGAAGATGACAAACAAATATATTTGCTGGATTTTATGATTAAACAAATGAAAAAAGAGATGCAGACCAGGACACAGTGAGCTGTAGGATGCAAGATACACCTGAGTTTGAATTCCGACTGCCACTTGTCTTGCTGCATTATGTTTGGAAATTTGCTTATTGAGCATTAGTTATCCCACTTTTTAAATGAGGGTAATAAGGCTTGTCTTTTAAGGTTGCTTAGAGGTTTAACTGAGAGAATGATCAGCACTTGTTTGTGTCTTCTTTATAAATGGTAGTTGTTGACATCACATTTTGATACCTTACTGGCTGATCTAGGATATCTGACTTCAAGTGTTTTCTATTACACAACTCCTGTATCTGTTGTCTTTGACTTGCTGTACTAATGGATATTCTTTTGATAGTATAGTATAGATTCTTGAGAATTGGTTCAATTTTAGCTTTCACTTGCATTTATTAATTGCCAAGGGTTCTAAGAATAGAAAGTGATTTAGGTATAAGAGAGTTTCTGCCTAAAATTTGGATTTAAAAAAGAAAAAAAAGGAAAGAAACCAGAATTGACTTATAAGAAGTCAATTTAAAGTAAGCCTGTTAGGACTCCCCTGGTGGCGCAGTGGTTAAGAATCTGCCTGCCAGTGCAAGGAGACATGGGTTCGAGCCTTGGTCCAGGAAGAGCCCACATGCCACGGAGGCAACTAAGCCTGTGTACCACAACTACTGAGCCAAAACTACTGAAGCCTGCACGCCTGGAGCCCGTGCCCCACAACAAGAGAAGCCACCACAATGAGAAGCCCTCGTACCACAACGGACTATAGTCCCCGCTCACTGCAACTAGAGAAAGCCCGCGGGCAGCAATGGAGACCCAACACAGCCAATAAATAAATAAATAAATTTAAAAATAAATAAAATAAAGTAGAAGTCTGTTAGTGGCAAATACTCTTCGTTTTCCTTTAATCTAAGAATGTCTTGATTTCCACTTCATTCTTGGAGGATATTTTTGCTAGATAGGAATTTTGGAATTAAGTCCTTGTCTTTCAGCACTTAAAAATGTTCTTCCCTGTTTCTGCCTTCCATGGTTTCTGATGAGAAACCCACAGTCACTGGAATTGTTTTTCTCCTAAGTGGAATGTTGTTTTTCCTTGGCTGCCTTCAAGATTTTAAAATTTTCTTTAGTTTTCAGTAATTTGATTATTGATGATGTAATTAAATTAATTTGATTACTGATGATGTAATTTGATTACTGATGATGATGAAATGCTAATTAAAAATTATCTGGGTACAGGTTTCTTTGAATTTATGTTGTTTGAGATTCATTGATTCTCTCGAAATTGTAAGTGTATATCTTTCACCAAATTTGGGAAGTTTTCTGCTGCTATTTCTTTTTTTTTTTTTTGGTAGGCGGGCCTCTCACTGTTGTGGCCTCTCCCGTTGCGGAGCACAGGCTCCGGACGCGCAGGCTCAGCGGCCATGGCTCACGGGCCCAGCCGCTCCGCGGCATGTGGGATCCTCCCAGACCGGGGCATGAACCTGTGTCCCCTGCATCGGCAGGCAGACTCTCAACCACTGCACCACCAGGGAAGCCCTCTGCTGCTATTTCTTTAAATATGTTTTCTGCGTGCCACTCTTTATCTTCTCCTTTTGGGACTCTGATGACATGAATGTTAGACCTTTTGATATTGTCCCATTGGCTCTGTTCATTTATTTTTTCTATCATTTTTCTTTCTGTTCATCAGATTGGATAGTTTCTATTGCTCTGTTTTCAGGTTTACTGATTCTCTCCTCTGTTATCTCCCTTCTACAGTCAAGCCCCTCCAGAGAATTTTGGGTTTACTTTGGATATTGTGTTTTTTAGTCTTAAATTTTTATTTGCTTTATACACCACACAGGCACACACACAATAATGTAATGAATCTGACTTCTCTGCTGAGACTCTTAACTTTTTTTTTTTCCCCCCAAGAATCATCTTCCTGGCTTCTTGAAGCATGGTTATAGTAGCTGCCTTAAAGTCTTTGTCTGAAAATTCCAGAGTCTGTAGCATCTTGGGTTTGTTGTGTGTAGGTTGTCTTTTCTCTTGTGAGTTATTGAGATTTTCCTGGTTCTTCATATGTCAAATAATTTTGGATCATATATTAGACATTTTGTTGTTAACGTTATGATACTCTGTCTCATTTAAATGCTATGGAGAATGTTGTTGTTGTTATTACTTTATTTTTAGGGATGGGAGGATTTTTTTAAGTGGGCATTTGGTCTTGTTAGGTTCAGGTCATAAGTTTCTGCCTACCTTTCTGTGCACTAAAATTCCAATGACTAGTTTTCAAAGCCTTTGTTTCTATCTGTCCTGCATGTATACCACCGAGTGGCAAATTTGGGAACCTGATAGTATGTTTAGGGTCAGATCCACATAGGCATAGTTCTTGGGTGACCCCAGGAGTGTTTATAGAACTTCATGGTGTCACTTTCTTGAGCTCCTTTCTCTTTGCAAGTTCCCTGACACTTTCTGGCTCTTAGAGACCCTTCTTCCTTGTCCTATGGCTAGATAACTAAGGTTTTCATTTTGGTGTTTTGCTGCACACTTCCACAACTGCATCTACCTTTGATGCCAAGCAACAGGATGGTGGAGAAAGAATATAAACCATGGGAATTCCCTCCACACTCATGGGATTGGAAGGGATCCGCTTTCTTGAAGTTTTAGGTCCCTGTCCAGCCACTGCTGGTATCATCACTGCCACAGCTGCTGCCTTTGGCTTGCTTGGGGGCAGCGTCTGAGAGAAAGGGAAAAAAACCCTCAGAGGATCGTCCTCCCTTTTAGGGGCCCCCTTTACTGCTTTTCAGACCAAAAAAATGAGAAGACTTCTCTTGGAGCAATTTCTGTCTGCACTTACTGTGCAGTTCTGAGTTTGGACTGCCCTTGAGTCTAGGCTGAGTGATCCTAGGGGAAACAAAACCAGGAAACTCATTGCTGGGTTAGTAGTACTTCTAATTTTGGTTTCCTCCCTGAAACCAACTGCTACCATTTTCAGAGTCCTCAGATAGCTGCTCCATGCATTCTGTCCAGGTTTTTAGTTGTATTCGGGAGAGACAGGATAATTTATGCTTATTACATCATCTTTACCAGAACCAGAACACGGTTACCGTTTTAATTTAATTATAACTGTATTGTTCTTTTGTTTTGGTTAAGAAATTACTGAGCAACCAAGATGTACTAGGCTTTGTTTGGAGATGTAATAAAGATGGATAATCTTTAAGGTGCTTCCAGTAAGTCCACAGGTAGTCATGTGATGAGGGAGTGGAGGCAGAAAGTAAACATAATTTCATATTATGCATTAATAATAATTGAAATATTAATCTTATCTTTTTTGATCAATTTCTGCTTCAGGATTTGACTTACGGTTTGTGACTGAAGGAGAGAATATCCTATTTACATTTCATTAATTTTCCACTTATTATCCGAAAATTTAAGGGATGAAAAGTCTCTGGATTTGTATATGCTGGAGGAAATTAATACATAGCTATAATAAATATAATTTATATATGTAATTATAATAAGAAATTAAAATAAGAAATAATTTACTATTATATACTTGTTTCTCAGGTCTTAGAAAAATATCCCAATACACCCATGAGTCATAAAGAAATTCTTCAAGTTATCCAGAGAGAAGGACTAAAAGAAATCAGGTGAGTTATTTAAGTATTATTAGTAATGATTATAATACTTGATTAGAATATTTTGTAGTATATAGCAGTCTACTTTAGTCCTGAAGATTGATTATTTAGTAATAACTGCTTTGTTAATTTATGATTTATTCAGCTCAGATCTTTGGAGTTTTTAGTCATAGCACAGTTACAAAACCAAAAGTAAGTTAGAAAAAAATTCTTAGAAGGTAGCTATCTCCACACCCATGCACTTTAATTCTTAGGAAGGCCTGGAGCCATCTTCAAGCCTTCATCTATCAGTTCAGGCTTTTGATTTAATAAGCTTAGTCATTAGCAAATTAAAAAGTCCTCTAGTTCAGGGAGAGTGGTAGATGTAAACATTCTAGGAAAAAATAACCTTGGCCAAAAAGAATTAAATGGAAAAGATACATAAAGCAGTATGTGTTTCAAGTAATAGTCTTACTGTGTTCAAATAAAACAGCCTGAGGTCAATTAATATAGGACCAAAGATAAAACACACTTTAATTTCTAAGAGCTTTATTATATTACAATAGCACATAATAGTCACTGTTCATAGTCAAGATCCTCTGCCGTCAAGAAATATTAAAATTATGTTCAATATATTTTATATGTTAAGGCAGAAATCCTGGTGTCTACATTAGAGATACTTTCATTAAGAGAAAAAGGTTACAGTGCTACTAGTTGTTCTCCCCTGGAGGTGGTGTAGTGCAGGGGTCCCCAACCCCGCGGGCCACAGACCACTAGTGGTCCATGGCCTATTAGGAACTGGGTCGCACAGCAGGAGGTGAGCGGCGGGTGAGCGAGTGAAGCTTCATCTGTATTTACAGCCACTCCCCATCACTTGCATTACCGCCTGAGCCCTGCCTCCTGTCAGATCAGCTGCGGCATTAGATTCTTACAGGAGCGCGAACCCTACTGTGAACTGCTCATGCGAGGGATCTAGGTTGCACGCTCCTTATGCGAATCTAATGCCTGATGATCTGAGGTGGAGCTGAGGCTGTGATGCAAGTGCTGGGGAGCGGCTGCAAATACAGATTATTGTTAGCAGAGAGGTTTGACTGCACAGAGACCATAATAAATCAATTGCTTGCAGACTCATATCAAAATCCTATCAGTGAGTGACAAGTGAAAACAAGCTCAGGGCTCCCACTGATTCTGCATTAAGGTGAGTTGTACAATTATTTCATTATATATTACAATGTAATAATGGAAATAAAGTGCACAATAAATGTAATGTGCTTTAATCATCCCGAAATCATCCCCCACCCACCCCACCCCCTGCCCCAGTTCGTGGAAAAATTGTCTTCCATGAAACTAGTCCCTGGTGCCAAAAAGGTTGGGGACCCCTGGTATAGTGTAATACCCATAGGGAAAGTGTTTAGGATTTTGGGGGGCTATTTTTGATTGTCACAGTGATGAGAGAGGAGGGAGCACTATGACATTTGGTTATTACTCTGAGGAACAAATTCTACTAACGTATTCTAATATTTTTTTATAACACTATTGTGTTTTATAGAACAGGAATGAGCAAGAAATTTCATTTCTTTTCATAAAAATTTCATAAAATTTTCTATTCCTAAAAATACCCACTGGGGAAATAGACCAGGAAATCTGATGTAAAGAGATCAGACTCCATCAGTGCCCTAGGTCTAAATGACAATTGCAGGATCATCCATCTCTCACACAGTAAGGCTCTGACTTTAAACTTGTCATTATTATTTCTAGAGAGTAGGCAAGAACAGTAAATAAGAAAGAATACTAAATAAATAAAGAACAGAGGGGGAAAAAAAGAAGAACTTAAAAAAAATGTAGCAAGATGGTGGAGTCATCAAAAATAGCTTCTGGCTTCACTTAGTAACAACTTACAAGAAGCTATTCTTGGTTAAACTATATTGTGGTGATACAGTTACGTTTCCACAAAGCAGTACTTTTGAAGTCACCAGTGACTTCCATTTTGTCACCTCCACTGGACTTTTAGTTTTGCCTCTCTTGTTACCTCTCAGCATTATTTAACACAGATGACTACTGCTTCCTTTTTGGAACTCTGTATCATTACCTGAAGTGAGCAAACATTCCTTCTTTCCTTCCTTGCTCTGCAAGCTCCTTCTTGTTTTTTTTGCTTATTATCTTCTCTCTAACTGAAGTGCAATCGACATTCCCATAGCTTTTTTGGGGTCACTTTTGCTTTGTCACTTCCCAGTTGTGTAGAGAAGCTAATTCCCACCTCAGCCTTTGTACATGCTGACCCCTTTACTTAGTTAACTGTTGTTTTTTTCAGGTGTCAGCTTGAATATGTCTTTTCCAGAGAACTTTGGCTGACTTCCCAATCTAGATCACATTTTCCGTTTTTAGTTTGGTATAGTGTTCTGTGTTCTTTCTTTATAGCACTTAAGATTTGAAATTACATATCGTTTTGGTCTTTCAAAAAAATCATGTAGCTTCTCTATAGCTTACATTAAGCTAGTAGCTCCGTGAGGGCAGTGACAGTTATCTCCCCCCCTCCCCCCCGCCCCCAGCTTGGCATGTAACAGGCATTGCAAACCTACTTGTTAATGAATATATGAAGTATCAGTGATTGGAAGATGACATTCAAATGTAGTTCTAGCTTATCTTGCTGCATGATGTGTCTTAAATTGTAGTTTTAAAATCTTTAGAGTTTTCAGGTACATTATGGAACGAAGTAACTATGCTTATTGAAGATGTGCTCTTTTTTTTTAACCAGTCTTAGGATTTAATTAACCAGGAAGGGGGATTATTGGGAGGGGCACCCCTGTAAAAATGTACAAAAGGTCTGTGGGGCTATGTGGAAGGGGAGATAAATATGTACATGGAACCTCGCCTTCCTTTAGCCCCTCCTCCCCCAGCCCTGAGAGGGCATGAGGACTTGGGTGGTAGGTGAAGAGGAGGGGGGGCACTATGGCCTCTGGTTTAGTGAGCCTTTGGGGAGGCAGGCCAAGGGCCTAGGGCCCTCAGAAGCGACGATGGTAAGATGTGCTCCTTTTTACAGTTTTATTTTCATTCCTTAATCCTCAATACAAGGCTTTTCAACTATTTTTCCCTTTGCTGTTTTCCCTCTGCTCCCCCATTTTGAAGATTCTCGCTTGATTTTGATTACTCCATACTATATTGTTTTATTCTAAAATGTATTAAAATGGAAGCAGCTCAAATGTCCATCAGAAGATGAATGGATAAATAAAATGTGGTATATACAGTCAATGTAATATTATTCAGCCTTAAGAAGGAATGAAATTCTGATACATGCTACATAGATGAACCTTAAAAACATGCTAAGTTAGTATATGTATAACTGATTCATTTTGATGTACAGTAGAAAGTAACACAACATTGTAAATCAGTTGTACTCCAATAAAAATTTTTTAAAAATATGAAAGAGAATGTATATATGTATTAAAAAGAATGCTGAGTGAAATAAGCCAGACACAAAAGGACAAATATTGTACAAGTCCACTTACATGAGATACCTAGAATAGGCAAGCTCCTAGAGACAGAAAATGGAATAGAGGTTTCCAGGGGCTGAGAGTAGGGGAGAATAGGGAGTTATTGTTTAATTGGTAGAATTTCTCTCTGGGATGATGAAAAAGTTCTAGAAATGGATAGTGGTAATGGTTGCACAACATTGTAAATACTTAGTGCCACTAAATCGTACACTTATACAAGTTACCATTTTAGCCATTTTATTATGTATATTTTGCCACAACCAGTCAACAAAAAGAAGTATTAAAAAAATTAAAAAGAAGTATTAAAAGAAGCCAAGTGATTGGCTCCTGGCTGAGAAAGATTGAGGTACTTAGTCCCTTTAAGAAGTTAGGTGAGGGCTTCCCTGGTGGCGCAGTGCTTGAGAGTCCGCCTGCCTATGCAGGGGACACGGGTTCGTGCCCCGGTCCGGGAAGATCCCACATGCCGCAGAGCGGCTGGGCCCGTGAGCCATGGTCGCTGAGCCTGCACGTCCGGAGCCTGTGCTCCGCAACAGGAGAGGAGAAGTTAGGTGATAAGATTGAAAATCATTTACCCAAAGTATGGAATTTTGAATGAATTCATTAGAAACGTACAGTATTCTTAGAATATTATAACATTTAAATTAAATACTGTTTTATAACTGTAAAGCATATCAGCATTTTAGAAAACAGGGAGAAAAGAAAAAGGGTCCCTTGAATTTTCCCCCTCATAATAGCTTATGACTTCGTGTATTCCTTTTTTTTTTTTCGGATACCTAAACGAACTCCTTTTAAAGATAGAGTTTCCCATGGGAGTCATAGGGAAGAAAGAAGATATGGATTTTGTTGTTTCAGGTGAAAGGAACGTTTTGAAGTGTTCTAAAAGTAGCTTAGTTCTGTTTAGAACAGATAAGAAGATGTGAAAAGGGTTGATGTAGCCCCTAGGAAGAAGAAAAGATAGAAAGGTTTTAAAAGAAAGAAGAATTTGGGACTTGTAGGTTGTAGCAGTTCTTGGTAATTTAGATAGATGCTCTAACTACGGTATTCGGTCGTTCCTAAAGAAAAAGAATTTAGTTTCTGTACTGTTTGCCAGTAAATAGTTATTTCAGAAAATTAAAAATGGTTTTTGAACAATTTGTTGTTACATCTCACTTCCTTGTTCAATTTTCCATGTCTGAAATATAGCCTAATTGTTCTTTCTCTTAACTTACATAGTAATGATAACTTTGCAGTAGTTCCCTAGGGTTGAGCTCTTTGACACAGAATTGCTAGTTCCAAATGTGAAGTACTGTTAGAACCTTTTGAAAAAATTCTGTAAGCTTTTAATCATTTGTTTTTACCTAGACAGTTTCCTTTTTAAAAAGTCAGTATTGTTGACTGAGTAGAGATTTTTTTCGAGTTTACTTGGTTGAAAAACCCCCATTCACATTATAGCTGATGTGTTATTGAGTCTAGATCATGCTGTACATTTATGTGAATGTAAATATTGAAGGAATAGTTAGTTATTTTTGTTTCCTTCTCAAGATACTACAAATGAAATCAAGGGTTCAGAGAGACAGATGTATCCACTTCATACAGTTTGTGTACTTCAGTTTCTTTCTAAGGGAAATTATTCAGGGTTTTATTTTATCTTGAATCAATGTAACTTGTACAGCAAGTGGCTGTCATTAGCCATCAGTGTTTAAAATAGCCTTTCAAAAACTTAAGATGTTTCCTTTTTGTCTGATGATGTCTTAAGATATTTACAGTTTACAGGAAAACTATCTCAGCGCCCCCCTTTATTCCTGTTTTCTCCTGATTTGAGTCCATACTTCTTCCTGTGATTACAAACTATCCCATCGGTCATGAATACAAACCCGAGAGGTAATTCAAACTCCAGCCTCCCGAATATACTCACACAGCTTCATGGAGCTGTTTCTGGACTTTGGGGCATTCTTTTTTTAATCTTTTAAAATTAAGTTTGTAAAAGATCTCTGCATCTTTGAGCTATAGTTCTGTAGTTCTCAGGGTCCAGTCAGCAGACAGAAGCTACATGGTTTGAACAGGGAAGTTATTAACTGGTTAATTTATTAACTGGAAGTTAATAACTGGTAACCAAGAATTAGCTATTGAAAGGTAAAGATAACACAAAAGAATACAGTAGTAACAGATACGGGAAGCAACTGCTACCTGTAGGGCTGAGGCAGCGTGCCCCAGGAAGGAATAACTTTCAAGGAGGCCCCTCCATGTCCATAGGGGTTGTGACTCAGCTCTCCCTGGAGAAGGTGGGGCTCTGGTCCAGTGGATGACAAACTTCAGTGGTGCCATAGCCGGGGGTGGCACATAGAAAACTGCCTTCTGGGTAGTAGAAGAACTTGCTGGAAAGCCTCCTGCTGGGTTCTCAACTGGGGAGCCAGCTGAGGCAGCAGCAGGATTTTCTGTGAAGGCACCCACAGGCATTCTGCTGAACATTGCTGAAGGGTGAGCACCATTGTGTCCCTCATATTACTGGTGCTGCAAGCCATGAGAGCAAGCAGGCAAGAGCACACTAAAACTGGAAAGAAAAGGCCCCCTTTTTTCTTTCTGCAGTGTTCTCCCAGCACTATACTGACAAAACTTAACAGTGAGCCAGCTGGCAAAGGAGAAATGTTTATGGAATCCAACTCCATTGTCACAGAGAAGGGCAAAGAAGGTTGGATTTGGAGCTAAAAGTCAATAAATCAGTAACTGGCACAGAAGACTTCAGTAGTTTTTCCATAGAATAACTGAGGTCATTGACTGGTCCCGTGTACCACTTTTGTTTACTTGATTTCTTTCCATCTGCACCCCAGCTAAACTGATGCAGTGCTGTTGCGTGTATAGGATCTGAGATTTCTTATCTTTACTCAGGACATTAAGCCAGCATTTATCCTCCTCTCTTTATGAAAAAATCTTGACAATCTTTTAGAATCAACTCAGTTATTACCTCCACAAAGCTGATGGCCTTTTCCTCTGCAGTTTAACATATCTTCCCCTTCTCAATATTTTTCTTTTTTAAAGGAGAATTATCACCTTATATTTTAATATTATCCTCACTTCTCTTACTAGATTAATTTTTTATTAAGATTTATGATCAGTTTCCATCAGAATAGGCTCTCAATACCAGAGACAAATGGGACTTCACTATTTTAATTATTTTATTCATAGAATTACAGAGAAAATAGACAAGAAATATAGTTATGCTTTTAAATGGAAAATTCAGGTTCTTTATACTTATGGTTTAAAAAATTGAGTGATAAATTTGTACATGGGAGAAAGTAAAAAAACTTAAGAACTGAGATGACTTTAGAGATTATCTGATTCCAACGTATAATTTTGGATAGGATGAGGCCCCAAAAGCCAGTGTCTCCAAATCGGAATTTGCTTTTTCTTGAAATCCTCTCCTATTATTGTTTTGTTCTGAGTTAAGCTACAATTGTATTATTCTAAACTTAGAATATACGTAACAAATACATAAATTATGAAACATGATAGTAAAAACACTTGTGAAATGTCCTTATCACCAAATATCATTGGAGTTGCCTCTGTGCTTCTACACTATCCCATTCGCTTCTCTTATTTTGCTGTTAAGAACTCCCAGTATTATGTTGAGATAGAATGGTGAGCACACACTTCTTTGCCTGCTTGTTCATAAGGGGAAAGCATTTCCTCTTCTGTATTCTGGAAGATATTGTGTAAAATTGGTGTTAGTTCTTTAAATGTTTGGTGGAATTCTCAACTGAAAACCATCTGGACTTGGAGGTTTCTTTTTCAGGAGATTTTAAGTAACAAATTTGATTTCTTTAATGGTTATAGGACTATGCAAATTATTTGTTTCTTATTGGTTGAGTTTTGGTAGTTTGTTGTTTCTGAAGAATTTGTCCATTTCTTCTAAGTTGTCAAATTAATGAGTGTAAAATTGTTTGCACTGTTCCCTCACTGTCTTTTTTATGGTTGCAGAATATATAGTGACATCTCTGTTTTTTTCTTTTGTTTTTTTGGGGGGTGGGTGGGGCTGTGCCACATGGCGTGTGGGATCTTGGTTCCCAACCAGGGATCGAACCGCCAGCAAAGTCCCCTGTTTTGTTCCTGATATTGGTAATTTTTATTTTCTCGCCTGTCTTTGTCAGTCTTGGTAGAGATTTGTTAATTTTATTGGTTTTTTTTTTTTTAAAAAAAAGAGACCAGAATTTTGTTTCACTGCTTTTTTTTCTATTGTTTTTGTCTTTTTTTTTTTAAATCATTTTATGACTCAGGTTATGGTCTATCTTGGTGCATTAAATATTCCATACAAGCTTGAAAAGCATGTGTATATGTTTTCTTCTGGGGTAGAGTGTTCTGTAAATGTAAGATCATTTTGGTTAATAGGGTTGTTCAGATGGTCTATATCCTTACTGATTTTCTGTCTACTTGTTTTATTGATAATTGGAAGAAGGGTGTTGAAGTCTCCAGGCATAATTGTGTATTTGTTTATTTCTCTTCTGTTATTTCTGTTTTTGCTTCAAGTATTTTGAATATTTGTTGTTAGGTACATATGCACTAAGGGCATTAAGTTTTCTTAGTCAATTGACCCTGTTTTCATTCTGTAATTACCCTCTTTATCCCTGATAATAGTCTTTGTTTTGAAGTTTATTTGGATACTAATAGAATACCTTTTGTTTTGTTTTGGTGGTGAGGCGGGAGGCTTGCAGGATTAAGGATCTTAGACCAGGGATTGAACCCAGGCCCTTGGCAGTGAAAGCACGGGGTCCTAACCACGGGGCCACCAGGGAATTTCCTAATAGAATACTTCTCATTAGTGTTTGTGTGATATTTATTTTTTCCATTCTTTTAATTTATCTGTCTTTTTATTTTTATTTTTTTATTTTACTTTTTAAAATAAATTTATTTATTTATTTTTGGCTGCATTGGGTCTTTGTTGCTGTGCATGGGCTTTCTCTAGTTGTGGTGAGCAGGGGCTACTCTTCATTGCGGTGCACGGGCTTCTCATTGCGGTGGCTTCTCTTGTTGTGGAGCACGGACTCTAGGCATGTGGGCTTCAGTAGTTGTGGCTCCTGGGCTCTAGAGCGCAGGCTCAGTAGTTGTGGCGTACGGGCTTAGTTGCTCTGCGGCGTGTGGGATCTTCCTGGACCAGGACTCGAACCCGTGTCCCCTGCATTGGCAGGCAGATTCTTAACCACTGCGCCACCAAGGAAGCCCTACTGCCTTCTTTTGAACTGAGTATTTTGCACTGTATTTTATTTATTGACTTTCTGTCACTCTCTTTGTGTGTGCGTGTGTTTAATGTGGGTGTTCTAGAGATTATAATACATATCCAACATTTCACAGAATTCTTGGGATTGATATTTTACCATCTTAAATAAAGTGTAGATGCCTTACAACCGTTTAGGTCCCTTTATCCATCCTCTATATGTTACAGTTGTCATATGTGTTCCATCTCATACATGGAATTACCCACCAGACAATATTATTAGTTTTGCTTTCAGGCCATAAATAGTTGAAAGACTATTTTTACCCAGATGTTTACCATTTCTTTTGCTCTTCCTTCTTCCCTTAAGTTCCACATTTCCCTCTAGTATCATTTCCCTTCAGCCTGCAGAACTTTCCTTTTAGTATTTCTTTAAGAGCAGGTCTGCTGGTGATGAATTCTCTTAGTTTTCCTTCATCTGAGTATGTCTTTTTTTTTTTTGAAGAATTTTTTTGTTGGGTATAGAATTCGATATTGATAGTTCTTGTCTTTCAGTACTTTAAAAATGTTGCTCCACTGCCTTCTGGCCTCCATGGTTTTTGATGAGAAATACATGCGGTTTGAATCATTGCTCTCCTGTAAGCAGTACATGGTTTTCTCTGGTTGCTTTCAAGATAATTTCTTTACGCTTAGCTTTCAGCAGTTTGATTTTTAATGTGTCTAGGTGTGGGTTTCTTTTGTTTAAATCTGTTTAGCATTCACTGAGCTTCTTGAATCTGTAGCTTTATGTCTTTTGCCAGATTTGGCAAGTTTTCAGCCGTTCTTCAGATATTTTTTCTTCACCACATTCTTTCTCTTCTTCCAGTGTCAGGATTACCTCTGGGTATTTTACCACAGTTCCCTGAGCCTCTGCTCATTTTTTCCCAACCTTTTTTGTCTGTATTTCAGATTGGATCATTTCTGTTGCTCTCTTGTCACATCCCCTGACACTTTTCTCTGTCTTCTGCATTCAGCTATTGAGCCCACCCAGTGAGATTTTTTTCAAATTTCTGATGTTATGTCTTTTAATTCCAAAATTTCTGGGTTTTTTGTTTGTTTGTTTGTTTGTTTTGGTTTTTTTTGCGGTACGCGGGCCACTCACTGTTGTGGCCTCTCCCGTTGCGAAGCACAGGCTCCGGATGCGCAGGCTCAGTGACCATGGCTGATGGGCCTAGCCGCTCCGTGGCATGTGGGATCTTCCCAGACCGGGGCACGAACCCGTGTCCCCTGCATCAGCAGACGGATTCTCAACCACTGCGCCACCAGGGAAGCCCTGGGTTTTTTTTAATAGTTTCTGTTTCTCTGCTGAAAACCTGTCTTCCCATTCATTTCAAGTTCATTTATCCTAACCTCATGGATATAGTAATAATGAATGCTTTAAAGTTTTTGTCTGATAAGTCCAACATCTGGGTAATCTCAGGATTGGCAACTGTTGATTGTCTTTTCCCTTGAGAATTTGTCACATTTTCCTGGATCTTTGCTTATTGAAGAATTTAAGGTAGTATTCTGGACATTTTGAATATTATGTTGTTTTATGTTCTGTTTTTCTGTTAAAAACTTCTGGAGAATGGTGATTTCTTTGTTTTTTTAAAGTAGGTAGCCCAGCTATTCTCAGTCTATTCTCTTACCTTCTGTAAGTTTTAGTTTGATAATCAGTTCAGTTTTCAAAGCCTTTGCTCTGCTGTTCTGCATCTGTTCCATGCATGTGCCACTCAGGGTGAGTCTGAGATGTGAGTAGTGGTTCAGTTCTTAAAGCCTTTGCTGTGTTAATTGGGAATGTCCTAAGTATACACAGCTCAAGGGTGAGCCCAGGCCTCATGTGGAAATTAGGGGATTCCCTTGTCTGGTTCTTTTCTCTCAGGAATTCCACGCCTTCCCCCACCCCCCAATTCTTAGAATTTTATCTGTCCCCTACAGTAGTGCATCTCCTCAACTAGGACCTGCTTTTTAGTCAGTGTTGAGAAATAAACCCCAGAAAATTCACTCTGTGAGAGTTTAGCCAACTGAAGTTAGAGGGTATAGTCCACATGACTGCCCTCACTTATTATACCAACTGCATAGTTCACGGGTTTCTAAGACTACTCTCAAGGCTTGATAATTTGCTGGAGGAACTTGTATAACTCACTGAAAACAAACACTTGGTTTTGGGAAGGATAGAGATGAAGATTTGTCAAGGGAAGAGACACATAAGGTAGAGTCAAAGTCTGGTACCCAACACAGAGCTTCCAGTCATCCTGTCCCCGTGACTTAGGACAGTGTTAATTGTCAACATCAGTGTGTGACAATAAGCACAGAGTATTGCCCCCAAGGAAGCTTACTTGAGCCTTGATGTCTAGAGTTTTTATTGGGGGTCCATTGCATTATTCAGTTTTCAGTGTCTAGCCCCTCTAGTGGTCAACCGATACCATGTGACCCAAGCCCCCACCCTAAATCACATTATTGGTATGTCTCAAAGCCCCCACTCCAAATTACAGTGTTACTATCTGGCTGGCCCAAGGCCCTCATAGGGCCTAGTAATTACCTCTTAGAAGCCAAGGGCAAGGCCAGCCTTCTCTATGGGTATGGGTAAATTCTATACTATATACTCTCATATGAGTTAGGTTTTGACTTCCCAATGTGCCAGCTTTCTTAATTTTCAGTGTTTTAAGTAGTTGCTTTTAAAAAATTGATGTATAAGTCACATACCATAGAAGTCACCATTTTAAAGCGTACAGCTCACTGGGTTTTTTGTTTGTTTGTTTTTTAAGTATATTCACCCAAAACATTTTCATCACCCTGAAAAGAAACCCTGCACTGATTAGCCACTCCCCTTCTTTGTCCCCTGCAACTCTCCCCATGCCTCAGCCATAGGCAGTCACTAACGTACTTTCTGTCTCCATGGATTTGCCAATTTTGGATATTTCGTGTTATGAAATCATACACTATGTGGTCTTCTGTGACTGGCTTCTTTTGTATGTTATAATGATTTGAAGGATCTTTCATGTGGTAGCATTTGTCAGTACTTCATTCCTTCATTACAGAATAATATTCCATTGTATACATATGCCACATTTTGTTTACCCATTCATCCACTGATGGACATTTGGTTGTTTTCACTTTTTGGCTATGATGAATTATGTTACTGTGAACATTCATATATAAGTTTTTGTGTGGGAAGTTGCTTTTTACATTTTTGTCCACAGTCTTTCGTTGTAACTAGCCAGAGAGAGAGAGAGAGAGACAGATACAGGCGGACAGGCAGACAGACATGGGCAGGCAGGAAGACTGGCTGGCTATTGTGGGCCTGCTTTGTCTTCACCAGAACCAGAAATTCCGGTCAATTTTAAATCATGAAATTGGACTGAGCTTTAAATTCATGGAATCTTCCATGATTAACCACAAATTTCAAGTCAGAATCATGGTATTTTTCTTTGGCTTAGAATAGAATTCTAGATTTTGGTGTAGCCTTTGTTAAATTGCAATAAGGGGTGGGTATCACAGTCTGGTGTAGGCCATTTAACACAGGTGTTTTATGACTAGGTGTTTGGAACCTCAGTGTTGACTAGTTCCATAATTGGAGCCTGTTTTTTCTACCAAATAAGTAAGTGGATGTGAATAGTACACAATAAACCAGTATGAATCCATTGGCATGGTTAAATGTTTAAGCATTGCTCTGTCCAAATGTGTAGTCAGTCCTCAAATGGAAATAAACCTACCTCAAATATTTACATCTGATAATTACTTTATATCTGATAATTACAAGATGATATGTAGTCTGACATTATTATTATTTTTTTGTGTGTGGTACGCGGCCCTCTCACTGTTGTGGCCTCTCCTGTTGCGGAGCACAGGCTCCGGACGCGCAGGCTCAGCGGTCATGGCTCACGGGCCCAGCCGCTCCACAGCATGTGGGATCTTCCCGGACCAGGGCACAAACCCGTGTCCCCTGCATCGGCAGGCAGACTCTCAACCACTGGGCCACCAGGGAAGCCCCTGACATTATATATATATATACACATATGTATATATATGTGTATATATATATATATATATATATGAAGAATGCACTGCAGCATTTAGGAGTTGAAGGGATTAAGGAGATGAATAAAGAGGATGTTTTACTAGATTATGCAAGATGTGGTGGTTTGGATTAGGATGAAGAGAATAGACAGATTTGAGATCATGTTTCAGGACTTGCTGATAGATTGGATATGGGAGGTGTAAGGAAGGAGGAAATAAAACATTATTTCTAGGCTTCCTGATTGTACAGCTGCCATTTACCATAGAGAGGAAGAACAGAGGAATAAACTGGGAAAGTGAAGAGGGTTGATTAGTAAAGAATTCATTGAATATATTTTGTGGATTCAGAAAAAAAGGTTTGAACCTCATGAGGGGTGAGGGGACGTATTCAAGTGTGGGGACTGGTTTTGTTATACATGTCAGGACAGCAGTTAAAAGGTAGTAATGATCTGGAGCTGTAGAGTAGGTATCTGTTTTCAGAGATTAATATCTAATACCTGTTTTGGATGTTGATGAATAAATAGTTCCAGGTATGTTATAGAATCTAAAAATACATTCTTTTCCTTCTGTGGTAATAAACTTTAATTTACGTTATAAGTCTAGGTTTGTAAGTTAGGTACCGAAGACAGTTTTTTTAATGTAAATTTTTACTTTGGGAAAATTCCAAACTAAAACAAAATTATGTATCCTCCAGCATAAATTATATAGTCCTCTCACTCCAGACTGTTTTGGGGTGAATTTCAGGTATTTTATTACTTCAGCATTCCAGTATGTATTTAACAGATAAGAACTAGAGAGACTATTTATGTACAGTTTGATATTCTGGTTTATTTTTAAAAACAGAGCAACTAAACATACATGTTAAGCATACATACTATTGATAAAACATACACAGAATAGTACGTAGTACATAAATCAAGTGCTTATGTACACTTTGAGACCATTCCTGCTAATCCTTAAAACGTTATCACTTGTTACTACTTCTATCCTTAGTCTCTTGTACAGCAAGTTTTTCCTGCCAGTCAGCTGTGGCTGCCATTATTGTTTACAAATGTGCTTTTACAGCGTTAAGTTTAGGACTTCAAGCCTTCCTTCTGAAGTAACCATTGCTTTTAATAACTACCACCACGCCCCCCACCCCCCCAGAGTTCTTTTACCTGCTTTGCTCATTCTGTTGGCTGTATTATCTTGACTCTTTTTATATCAGCTAATAGAGAAAGAGTTTTTAGGAAAGAAGAAAACGGTATTCATTTCCTGAGACCCTGTTCTTTTACTGTTTTTTGTTTTTGGTTTTTTTTTTTGGTCTTGCCATTCATGAGTAGAAGAGGAAAGAGAAAGAAAAAAGATTCTGGGTGTTCATGAATTTATTATCCACAGATAGAGTATATTCTGAATTAGACCTTTTATGAGTAGTCCCAAGGGTTCAAGATACATAATAATTAGTAATTTTAGTGAGGCCCATATGAATTTGAATCCTTTACACCATAAAATTCGTGTGGGTGAATAAGTTGTGCAGCTAATAAATGAGTATAGCCAACTGCCTAGTTTTTAAATAAGGTTGAGCATTACTTATTTGTCACCTCTGAAACAAGTCAGGAAGTATTTAAAAGCATTGGTTCTTTATGGGAGAAGACCTGGAAAGGAAGACTAAGTGCTAGTTATATAGTAGTATTGGCAGATTTGGGGACAAGCACGTGACTTGGATGTGCATTCTTTACGAATGAAGCCTACCTAGTTCTATTACAACATTATGCCCCTGATTAATGACACCCCCAAATGGGTAATCTCTTTTGCATTCCTCATCTTCTTCTCCCTCCTCAACCTCTTTTCCAAACAGGTCACGTTATTTTAGTCACAGAATGATATAGCTGGAAAAGATAATAAGGATATTATAGTCATACACCATTTTATTACTGAAGAATTATGGCCCATGGAGATTGAGACTCAGCCAGGGTAGAACAACTAGCTTAGTGAAACTAAAACTCAGGCTTATTACTTACTCTTGTTCTTTTCTTCAGTATATACTGCCTCTACATCTATAGTTCTCCCTTCCCTTCTGACTAGTATATTTGCTCTATTGTTTTTCAAATAAAATTTATACCATGTGCTAACATAGAACATTAGGTTAGTTGCTGTCTAACTGTAAATTGCTTTCAGGAAGAATTTGAAATAAAAACCCCAGCCATTATAGTAACTTGGCTTCTGAAAGGGCCAGTACATTTTAAAAGAACTTATTGGAACGTTTAAATAGATCTTTATATTGTTGTCTTGCAGAGCTCAAAATCGTTATCTAGCAAGGAGTTTTTCTTATGTCTCAGTCTTGTATCCCAAGCAAACTCCTTTAGAGTTGGAATTGTAAAAATCTCTGGGAACCATTTAGCTAAAATCATGCTCAATAAACATTTGCCAGATTAAAACTTTACCTCTTTGGAGGAGTCCCAGCTGCATCTGATTAGTATTAAATGCATTTACTTAGGAACAAAATAATCTCCCTCACATGGTATTTAAGTATGTTTTAGCTCACCTCCCACCAAAAACTAATCCAATTACCTAATTTTTTCCCTCACCTCTTCTTATATAAAAGTATATAGCAAAGGAAATAAAGTCAACATTCTCTACTACTTTTCAGCAGAAATCGTCGCCACAGAGCAGATCATTTGACTGTCTGCAAAACTGAATTGCCTTGAGGTGATTTCACTAGAAAGAGCTCAGTTTAACAATAAAGATCATTATTAATTAAATTGATACCATATTTATCTAAGGTTGGCTGATACCTTTGAGTTCGGCCTGCATTTTCTTTACCTGCTAGTTGCAGTCTGCTTTCAAACCTGCAAACCTTGTAGGGATGTCAAAAGGATTAATTATGAAAAAACAAACACAAAATGCTTGGATATTAACAGAAAAGAGTATTCTTATCTATTGTTATTTAGCTTCATAATGAGTTCCATTATGGAACAAAGGGAAGCTAATAAACCTTAGGGTCTATAGCTGATGGCTTTATGATGGCTCCTTGAAATTTGAAATGCATGGGAAGGATATTTAAGAATGGGGAATATTCACTGGATCCACATTAACTTTAAGCTGCTGTGATAGTTTTACTCTGCGACGTAATTGAGGTACTGCAATTGTTACCTGAAATGGTTTAGACTATTTAGTTGATGTATTTTAGACACTGATATTTGGGACTAACTTGTAAATTCTAAAGAAGAAATTAATGTTTTATGTAGCAAAGTGTTGGGGAGGGTACTAATTTGAAGAATTGTATATTCTGGGAGGGGAAGGGAGAGTTTATTTTTTGGCTTTATTGTTGCTTTGTAAAGAAAAATTAAAAGCTCTTTTTTTTTTTCTTCTTTCATTTTCTTGGGGTGCATTCCAACTCCAGAAGGTAAGAATTACTTTATTCTAAAGAAGTATTATACAGTTATAAAGCACTCTTTTACAAGTTTAATTGAACTTTACCCTTGGTTGCATGATTTTTACTTTATAAAACTAAATAATTAGTCTAGAAACTATTATAAATAAGAGTGATATTACTATGTAAATATTGGTTGTATGTGCTTTTTTGTTGTTCTCACAATTTATAATAATCATTGTTTGGTCATATTCTTAGAAACCCAATCTACATTTAGTTTTATTAAAATCATTATTTGACTTTCTAGCATTAAGATACCTAATATTATACAGATTAATAAATGAAAATATTTCAGAGATTGGAAATGTGTGAGCTAACACTTGCCGTTTGGCTATAAGGTTGAAAATGTATGTTTCTGCTCTTAGTGATTGAGAGAGAATATTGGTAAATCCTTTACGGGATTGACACATACGTAAAACAAGGCCCAGAACAGGTTAAAATTCATAGTCTGGATCTTTACTGAATTGGTTTTTTGTCTGTGTTTCTGTAACATTTTAGGTACACCTCTGTTATAGCAGTTCTCATGTTATATTATAGTTACTTCTTTATAATTATCTCACTTGCCTGTGATACTAGACAGTAGAAACCAGATCCATGTGTTTTCATTTCACTTGGACATGACATGCTTGGGTTTTAGTTAGAGCTTAATAAATCTTTATAACTCCAGTAAATTTGTATTCCATTAAGTTTGTTTACAAGAACCTATTCATTTTTGAGTATTAGTTTATGGAGGAAACCTTAATTCAGGTCATACAAACAGAATTATAATTAAAAAATTTTAAAGTAGGTAAGAAAAAATTTTTTGTTTTTGTTTTTTGAGGGGGGCTTATTCTTGATTAGGTTCTTTAGGTATGAATAATAGGAACCAAATGTGAATAACTTAAGCAAAATGGAAGTTACTTGAAGAATGTGGGGTAGCTCATAGGCTCAAAGGAAAGAAACAAGCTCTGAAATAAAGAGAACTAAGGTAGCTGCAGAGATCTGGTAGCTCAAACTAATGGATGGGCTCATCAAGGCACTCCAGCTGGGATGAATTAGTCTATGTCTACTCTGCTCAAGGTTAAAAATTCAAAGAAGAGTGAACCTGGCTGGCCTGATGTCCAGGGATGGTGAGGCATCCTGATGGACAGTCCTACAAAGACTGTTTCCAGTGGGGTAAGGCATAGTTCCCCAAAGCAAGATTGCACATTCTTTCCAGAGGAAGAGAGAATATATATTGACCAGGCAGAAACAACAGATGTCCACTATGTTGCTTACTGTAGAGATAAGAGTACAGCAGAAAAACTTAAGCCACAAGCAATTGTAAGAACTCGTTGGGTTGTTTTTAAATAAATTTATTTATTTTATTTTTATTTTTGTCTGTGTTGAGTCTTCGTTGCTGTGCACAGGCTTTCTCTAGTTGCCGTGAGCAGGGGCTACTCTTCAAGCTTCTCATTGCGGTGGCTTCTCTTGTTGCGGAGCACGGGCTCTAGGCACACAGGCTTCAGTAGTTGCAGCACGTGGGCTCAGTAGTGGGGCGCACGGGCTTAGTTGCTCTGCGGCATGTGGGATCTTCCTGGACCAGGGCTCGAACCTGTGTCCCCTGCATTGGCAGGCAAATTCTTAACCACTGGCCCACCAGGGATGTCCTTAATTATGATATGTCTTGGTGTTGGATTATTTTGAGTTTATCTTATTTAGATTCACTGAGCTTCCCACATATGTAGGTTTATTTTTCACCAAATAAGAGTTTTTCAGCCCTTAGTTCTTTGAATACTCTTTCTCCTTTCCTTCTGAGACTCTGATGATGTAAACTTTGAATCTTTTCTTATTATCCCACAACTTCCTGAGGTTCTGTTAAATTATTTTTCTCTCTGTTGTTCACATCAGGTAAATTTTATTGATCTGTCATTAAGGTCATTGACTCTGTCCTCTGTCATCTCCATTCCACTATTGAGCCAATCTAGAAGTATAATAACAATTTAATTTTCAAAGCCTTTGCTGTGCTATTTTGGTCTTCTTGTTTTATTTGGTGACACAGAGTCTCTTAGTGTTCTCTGCTGCATCTTTCTGAAGGAGTGGGAGGAGTTTCCACAGAACAGGCTGCCTGATGGCTCTAGATGTAGGGAAAAGGAAGTCTCCAGCTTGTAGGGACAGAGAGGCTTCCTGGGCTGGGCTGCTTCTTATGGTTTGATCCCACTCGCTGGTGCCACCTTGCCCTTCTTATTTTAGTCTTTATTTTTGAGGACTGAGGGAAGATACTCGCAGTCAAAGCCATTTAATTATATGAGCTTTACTGTAACTCTAAGTTACTTCTGTGAGTTGGAAAATACCAAGAATTGGTAAAATTCATGGACCAATTGACTACTCAAAACTCTGAATCTCAACATGAATGGCTATGTCAAGACTGACAGCTCTTGTTCAAAAGCAGAAAATAATTGTAATTGATAGCTTTGGCTATTTAGGTGTATAAACTACATTGCTAAATGAACAAGAATACCAAATAGACCAGAGATAGAAAATTAAACAAATTCTTATTTTTGGATGTACCTAATCAAATTTGTTAAATTTTTTTCTTTCCCTAGCTCATTTCTTTCAGGACTATTTCTATAACTTATGCTGACAAGTATTTTGTTTTCAGTTCCTGTTTTCCTCACTAATTCTTCTTTTACCTCAGATAATATGTCCTCACATGTAACCCTCTGTACCTCTTTAGTTCAGAGATATATAGCTATTTAGGAACTTGGCTCAGCCAGTTAAGAAATGTTAGCATCCTGATCAGCTGAAATAAAGGCAGTTGGTATTTCTTTATATGCAGTAGTTAGAGTGACAAGCACTATGTTTGTCTTAAAGTCTACTTTTTCTTACCTGTTTCTCATTAGACTGAAAAGCAACATGATGTAGTGAACGAATAGTGGAAATGGCCATGGACTAAATAAGATAGGAGTCAAGTACTTTATGTTCCATATATTTACTTTAAAATAAGCCATAGAAGCACTGGACTTTTTTTTTTTTTTCCTCCACTTTTGAAGCGGTTTTGCTCATTTCTTACTGGTAGTGGACAAGCCATGCTTTTTAAAAAACAGTAGTGGGGAAAAAAAAGACAAAAATAGGAAGGTGAAGAGAATGGAGATTTATAGTGAAGTATTAAAAGGATAGAGAGAGTATATAAGCACAGTTTCTGGAGAATCTTTTTGTTTCTATGACCTCCCTCTCCATGCTATTCCTAGATTACTCTTACTTGTTTCGTGCCCTTTCACTACTCTGTTAATCCAAACTTCTCATTTTGTGGTCCCAACTGGACCTCCTTCTCCCAGAATGCCTGTTTGAAAGTTTTCCTGCATACCCTTTTACCATTTCTCCAGTAGGTTTATTTCTGTTTGCTTCATGGCATGTTTGGGGAGGAAAATAATGTGAAGAAACTAATTCACTAAAGGATAGATAAGTCGGATGCTGCTTTTTAAATTTAAAAACTACATTTATGTTATTTCTTTTTAAAAAATAGGTTAGTTGTTAACCCAAATGAACTTCTCATTGGAAGAATTGCAGGTAGTATGACCAAGGGAAGGCAAGCAAAAGGTTTTAATGAAAGCGTTTCTAAGAATACAAAAATTTTCAGTGAATTTAAAGCCTACCAAGACTATTAATCTAATGATTTCTAAACTCACTATGTTCCGTCATAAGGGTGCTGTTGAGTTCAGTTTTGTTTTGTGTACTCTGTCAGGTAAGCATGCCACAAATCAGCTGTTGATTTTAAAGTTATGTGGTGCTGATTTGTTTTAGCTAGTATGTGGATAATGATTACGCTAGTATGTGGATAATGATTACTGTGTGTGTGGGTAGATACACGTATATCACATGAATAAAAGATTCTTATAAGTTTATTGTCTTTTTACATTTAATATTGACCTGAAATAGGGTTTAGTCAAGCATCTGTTTGGGGAACTAGATAATTCTGCATTTCTTTTAACCTTGAAAGTCTGAGTCCATTATTTAGTCCTACTGAAATTTAGGGAATTGAACTTCGAAGGACAGAGTGTATAATAGTTGAGTCAGGGATAGGGAAGCTGATTATGTCTTAGTTTTGACAAGGCTATTCTGTAGGAAGGAGTACAGAAAAATGAACAAGAGATTGGGATTAAAGTCAAGATAAGGCAGGGTTATCTATTGCAAAGTGTAGTATGTCTAGGACTAAATAAATTAGACTCAAGATGTCCCTTAAAGCTCTTTATCAAAGGCTTGAACTGGGGATAATAAATGTTGGAAGACATTGGTGAATTTTGAGGATGGATTGTAAAAGTTTTTTATATTAAATTTCTTTAGCTTGGTTGCAGGGGTGTAGATGCCAATGAGAAGAGAGACCAAAAATCTGAAAAAAGACTTCAGGGTTTCATGAAGGCTGTCATATGGATTAGTGTCCCCCACTTACAAAGATAGTTTATTACAAGGTCATTTTAGCAAATTTAGACAGTACAGAAAATCACAGAGAGGAAAGAAAAGATCTTCCTAAATTTTTCCACCATGATAACCACTGATTTACATCATAAAATCAGGGCTAAAAAATGGAGTTAGAGGAAGATGTATTTGGCTTAACTTAAGGAAGAATTTATGAATATTTGGAAATGCTTGAGGACATAGTGATTCTCCACCACATTATATGCTTGTGCAAAAGACTGGATGATTAACCTGTTTATGACGTTTTAGGAGGGGATATATAAGCATCTGTAGGTAAATGGACTAGATGACCTATGAAGCTCCTTGTCAACCTGTGGATTTTATCTGATTCTTGTCTGTAGGTATTTGCACCTGAGAGATGGTTATGTAAAGTGAGAATAAGATAAAGAATGATTAAAAGTTGTAGGATTTTGGGCTTCCCTGGTGACGCAGTGGTTGAGAGTCTGCCTGCCAATGCAGGGGACAGGGTTCGTGCCCTGGTCTGGGAAGATCCCACATGCCGCGGAGCGGCTAGGCCCGTGAGCCATGGCCACTGAGCCTGCGCGTCTGGAGCCTGTGCTCCGCAACGGGAGAGGCCACAACAGTGAGAGGCCCGCGTACCGCAAAAAAAAAAGAAAAAATGTTGTAGGATTTTATTCGACCCAGTAATTCCACTTCTGGGTATATACACAAAAGAATAAAAAGCAAGGACTTGAATAGATAATTTTACACCAGTGTTCATAGCAGCATTATTCACAGTAGGCAAAAGATGGAAGCAACCCAAATGTTTATTGACAGATGAATGGATAAAGTGTGGCATATACATTCAATGGAATATTTTTCAGCCTTAAAAAAGAAGGAAATTCTAACATATTCTACAACATGCATGAACTTCAGGACATTATACTAAGTGAAATAAAGCAGACACAAGAGGACAAATATTGTATGATTTCACTTACATGAGAGACCTCAAGTATAAGTCATATTTATAGAGACAGTAGAGGGTGATTGCCAGGGGCTGGTGTAGGGGGGAAATGGGGAGTTATTTAATGGGTGTAGAGTTTCAGTTTTGCAAGGTGAGAAGAGTTCTGGTGCTTGGTTGTGTAACAGTGTGAATGTACTTAAGTGGAAGTGAACTGTACACTTAGAAGTGGTTGAGATGGTAAATTTTATGTTATCTGTATTTTACCACAATAAAGTTGTAGGATTTTGTTGTAATTTGAGTAGGGTACATTTTTATCTAATGTGGGAGAAACAACCACTGTATTTTATTAGTAGGAAATAATAAGACATTTGCCTAAGGTAGAGGGGATGAGCAGAGGTACTTCTTTAAATTTTTGTAGAAGGTAGTAAATGTTTATCTTGCCCTGTTAAATTTAAAATCTAAGCAGTGATAGAAGATTGTAGAAGAATGTGAGTGTGAATTTTTTTTTTTTTTTTTTTTTTTTTTTTTTTTTTTTTTTCGGTATGCGGGCCTCTCACTGTTGTGGCCTCCCCCGTTGCGGAGCACAGGCTCCGGACGCGCAGGCTCCGGACGCGCAGGCTCAGCGGCCATGGCTCACGGGCCCAGCCGCTCCGCGGCATATGGGATCCTCCCAGACCGGGGCACGAACCCGTATCCCCTGCATCGGCAGGCGGACTCTCAACCACTTGCGCCACCAGGGAGGCCCCTGTGAATTTTTTTTTAATTTCTGCCTACAATGTGATGATACACAATTGGTGTAACAAGTGAGTAAATTCTTTGAGAGTGCCAGAAGGACCTATAGAATTAGGAGAGCTGTAGACGAGATAAAGAAAGCTAAAGATTTTTACTGAGAGTTGATGGGCCTTGTATGTTTATGAACCCTTTTGCAGACTTCACTTACAGTTTTATTTGTATCCTCAAGCTCCAGAAAGAAACTAAAAATGAAAGAAAACAATAGTGAAAATGTCCAGACTTTCAGTGGAGAAATTTGGCGTGATTAGTTATGGGAATGGTTATCAGTTAATTTTTAGAAGAGATCTTTAGTAAGTTCTAAACCTAAGTTTCTGATTTTGTTCAGTTCCTGAATTGATAGCAAATTTGCAGTTGTGGCTAAAATTTTTACATTACTGAACATTTAAAATCTGTACCAACTTGCCTCATCTTTCTGGTGGGAAGGAAATGTTAATTAATCATAAATTAAATGATAATATAGTGTGTGTGTGCACATGTGCGCGCACACACACCCTAGGAAATAGAGTCATATCATTTGGCTGCACTCAGTCCCAGTTCATTTATTTTTGCATTAAAATGTAAGAATGTGTGCTTACGGAAACTTCCACTTTTTTTTTTTTTTTATATCACCAGCACTTACCCCTGTGCAGTTACACGGTAGCTATTCTGTAAATGTTCAATGAATGAGAAACCAAGTTCGCTTCTTTTCCACATCATCTTTTTAAAAAAACTTTATTGAGGTGTAGCGTACATACCATAAATTTCACCCATCTTAACTGTACAGTTCAGTGATTTTTAGTAAATTTACTGAGTTGTGCAACTATCACTGTAATCCCCAGTAAGATTTTCCATACGTGTACACACTTAATACTAGTTCCCACTGCCAGCCTCTAATCTACTTTCTGTCTCTGTAGATTGCCCATTTCTGGATATCTCATATAAATGGAATCATATAATATGTGGTCTTTTGAGGTTAATCCATGTTGTAGCACTTACTAGCACTTCATAATTTTTTCATTGGTCCATATTGTTTTTATAGACTTAAATATATTGCATATTTTTAGCTTTTTATTTATTTGGGTTATTAATTTTAGACTTAAAAGTTGCAAAAGCAGTGCAAAGAATTTTTATATAACTTTACCTAGATTCCACAAATGTTAAAATTTTATATACTTTATCTATCTACCTATCTATCTAATTTGTGTTTCTGAAATGTCTGAGAATTGTAGACATGCTGCCCCATTCACATTTAAACACTTGAGTATACTATCTAAAGGCAATTATATTATTTTATATAACAACAGTGTAACTATCAAAATCAGGATATTAATATAATATTACTTTCTAATCAACAGGCTTTATTTAAATTTGATAATTCTTCCACAGATGTCCCAATCCAGGATCACACATTGCATTTACGTTTAGTTTTCATGTATCTTCACAGTCTCCTTTAATGTGGGAACATTCTTTTAGTCTTTGTCTTTCATGAGCTTGCCATTTTTGAAGAGTTCAGACCAGCTATTTTGTAGACTGTCCTTCAGTTTGGATATATCTGATGTTTACTCATGATTAGATTCAGGTTGTACATTTTTGGCAGGAATGTCACAGAAATGATATGTCATTTTCACTACATCATATCAAAAAGTGTGTGATTTCAGTTTATCCCATTATTGGTGTTGATTACTCCGATCCCTTATTTTATGTGATGTCTGCCAAGGTTCTCCACTATAAAGATATAATTTTTCCCCCTTTGTAATTAACATCTTGTGTGTGGAGGTAGATACTTTGAGACTGTGTAAATATCTTGTTTCTTATTGTATCTTTGCCCACTGGTTTTAGCATCTCATTGTTACTTATCTGTTGCTGCTTAACAACATTATCATAGATTTAGGAGCTTAAAACAACACACGTTTATTATCTCAGTTTCTGTGTGTCAGCAGTCTGGGCGCATGGCTTCACTGGGTTCTCTGCAAGGCTGCAGCCAAGGTGTTGGTTCTTATCTGAAGGCTTAATTGGAGAAGGAACCACTTCTAAGCTAGGTGGTTGTTGGCAGGATTCAGATCCTTGGGGTTTATCAAAATGAGGTGATTCAGTTCCTCTAGCTGTTGGCTAGAGGCTGCCATGGGTTCTTTGCCACTTGGGCCTCCCCAACCTGTATACTTCCTTAAAGCCAGCAAGGGAGAGTCAGAGTCACTTTGCAAGGATACTGGAGTCTTTCTCGTAACGTAGTCACTGTTCTGCCCACTCTCCTGTATTCTGTATTGGTTAGAAGCAAGTCACAGGTTTCACCTACATCAAGGGGAGGGGAGTACACAGGATATACCAGGAAGTGATGATAATTGGGGGTCATTTTAGAGTATGTCCACCACAGCGTCCACTGATAATACTTGCCTGCAGTGTGGTGGCCACATATGGTGATTTTCTAATTCCATCATTTCTTCTTTGTTAGTTGGCATTACACTGCAAAGAATTCTCCCCCATTCATTGATTTGTTCATTTATTTATATTAGTATGAACTCATAGATTCTTCTCTTATTCTGTGGGTTATTATTTTCTACTATATTCATTTATTTTATTGCTTAAGTAGAAAGTAACAGTTTAATCCCTACACAAACACCGTTAAGAGAAGTCTTTAGCATGGGTGCCTAAACAGGTTTGTAGTATAATGAATCATTTATCAAACATACTTTAGATTAAAGGTAAATTTTAACATGTAAGCTGTTGTGTCATAGGTTTGCAAAGCCTTTTTAATTCTATTTGAAAATATACTTTGATGTAACAAACTTTTCGTGTTATTATCAAAATGTCATGATTGCTTTTATGTTGATATTCTTCAAGGGAATAGCTGATTTTCCCCCTAAAGTTCATTACCCTATAATTGAAATGATTAAAAGTTTTGGTGATACAATCTAAACATACTCATTCTAAAACCACTGAATCCTCCCAGCTCCTTCATTTTTGGCTTGTCTCTTGATCTTTAAATGTTACATATAGGTATCCCTATCCTTTGCATTTGTGGACATCTGTGCCTGACTCTCTTTTTGAGTGTGTCTCTTCTTGTACAATACTTGGTCAACAAATACCTTGCTATTCATTGTGTCTTTTCTCTTTGGAAGTCTTGCACTTCAGTCTATATATAGTCTCCCTGCCCCCTTAACCTGCTGTTCTAGTTTTTGTTTTGTTTTAAATAGCATGCCCTGTGAAAAGGAAGTGATTTTGAAAAAGAGCCTTACTGTTTCAGAAGTTATATTGTTTTAATAATTTATTCATATATTTTGGACTCTTTAATATTTTTGTAAAAATGACTCCTGATGACCAAAAAAAAGGTCAATCAGTAATGAAAAAAATGTACACTAGAAAAATATCCTGAAATTCACTAGCCAGGACTAACCATTGTTTATTGCATTTAATTGAAGAAACTAAGAAAATTGCTAATTTTTTCACTTAAGATTATAAATATACTTCATTTAGGATATTAAGTCCTAAATAATCTCTGAAGTTGAGGGAAAAGAAATTAGAAAAATTCTGAAGGTGTGTTGTCATTTTTAAAATGAAAGTTGAGGGCTTCCCTGGTGGCGCAGTGGTTGAGAATCTGCCTGCTAATTCAGGGGACACGGGTTCGAGCCCTGGTCTGGGAGGATCCCACATGCCGTGGAGCAACTAGGCCCGTGAGCCACAACTACTGAGCCTGCGCATCTGGAGCCTGTGCTCCGCGACAAGAGAGGCCACGATAGTGAGAGGCCGGCGCACCGCGATGAAGAGTGGCCCCCGCTTGCCACAAATAGAGAAAGCCCTCGCACAGAAATGAAGACCCAACACAGCAAAAATAAAATAAAATTAATTAATTAATTAATTAAAAGAAGGCTCAACATTTAAAAATAAAATAAAATAAAATAAAAGTTGAAAAAATAGAAAGCATTTGCTTTTCTCTTATATCACTATAATTGTAGCTGTTTACTTTTTTTTTCTCTAAACATTTCTCCATTCCTGAATTTTTTTATTTCTTTGTTGGCTAGATTTAAGTTTATGGGTGGTCTTTTCCCTGAGAGTTCTCATGGGCTTAATATCTTTCTGTTGCTTCTTTGTTTGAATGACATCTTGGTTGGATATGAATTTTTTACTGTCTGGTATTGAGTATTGCTAAGAAGGCACATGTTCCTTGCATTATACAGGGCTTATCAATCAGTTTTTGCTGCATAAGTCTTAATTTCAGTGGTTTATAACAACGAATAGTTCCTTTTCTTCTTCATGTCTTTAGAGGAGCTGGGGCTCAGTTATTGTTGCCTAGGCTTGGCTCTAGGCTGTGGGTTCTCTGTTCTGGAATCAGTGGCCTGATCTTGGGGCAGTCAAGAGTAAGTCAGACTATGCAAGCACATGTTAGTCGCTGTTTCTGTCATTTCTGTTATCACTTCATTGATCAAGTCTTATGGCCAAGCCCAACATCAGTGGGGCAGGGAAATAAATATATTTTCTTTACTGTAAGGTGGCATGATAGAGGGAGTGAATGATGAATTAAAAACAGTAATTCATTCTGCCACTTTTGCTTTTCATGCCTAGATCTCAGCTTGATTCTTTCTTAGTCTTTGAAGTTTAAGATTTAGAAAAAAGTTAAGATAAATATTTCTGAGCATCTTGGGTACTTGAGTTCGTCTGTACAGGTTTAGTAGCACTTTGCCTGTTCTTACATCATTCAGTATACACTGTGGATTCATAAACATAATATTTTCTCATTGGTAGGAGAGAGTTGTCACCTTTGAATATCCTACACTTTTCTTCTGCATCCTTTTCATATCTCTGTCAATATGAATGCTTTCGACCTAGATGCTTTGTCAGTTAAGGTATTTTCAGTTGTAAATAACAGGAAATGCAATGTAAACTGGCTTAAACATCAAAGGAAATTAATCGTGTGATGTAAGTGAAAAAAACCTGGCAAAACTTGATCCAGGTACTCTGGCAGTTTGATCAGTATCTCAGCTCTGCTTCCTTCATTTTTGTTCCATTTTCATCAGGCTCATCCATCATAGTTGCAGAATTATTGTTTGTAGGTCCTGGAGCCTATATGCTTTCGGGTTTGAATATAGGAGAGAAGAGAGAATCTGCTTCCCAGAGCTTCAGTGAAATCACATGCTGTTGAATCTGGCTGGCCCACAATGGAGTCACATGTTAAATTAAAACTTTTTCATTACAATATATGTAGTTATAAATGATATGTATTTAGGAAAGGTATTGGATTCTATACAACATTGGCATGGCTTCCTTAAACAGGGTACATTAAGGCTGAAATCTGAAGAGCGAATTAATTGGAGTTTGCTAGGAGAAAAGGTGAGGGTTGTCATTACAAGCAGAAGCATTAATTAGTACAAAGGCCAAGAAGTCAGGAGAATTGTAAGTTACAAAATGGAAAGAAGGCTAGAGTAGGCCAGAGTGGAGAGGGTGGGGGGGGGTCAGGTCACTTTGATAATTCTGGACTTTATTCTAAGAACATTGTGATATCATGGATGAATTTTAAGTTGGGCAGAGGTGGCACGATCATACTTGTTTTTATTTACTTATTATTTTTATTTTTTCTTTTGGCTGGTTTGGTTGCTGTGCGCGGGCTTTCTCTAGCTGCGGCGAGCAGGGGCTACTCTTCGTTGCTGTGTGCGGGCTTCTCATTGCAGTGGCTTCTCTTGTTGTGGAGCACAGGCTCTAGGTGCGCGGGCTCAGTAGTTGCAGCACGCAGGCCCTAGAGTGCGTGGGCTCAGTAGTTGTGCCATGTGGGCTCTAGGGCACGTGGGCTTCAGTAGTTGTGGCACGTGGGCCCTAGAGTGCACAGGCCTCAGTAGTTGCAGCACACGGGCTCAGTAGTTGTGGCTCACAGGCTTAATTGCTCCGCGGCATGTGGGATCTTCCCAGACCAGGGATCGAACCTGTGTCCCCTGCATTGGCAGGCAGATTCTTAACCACTACGCCACCAGGGAAGTGTCCCATACTTGTTTTTAAAAGGTCACTCTGGCTTCAGAGTGGAGAATTGATGGGGGTGAGTGAAGTTATTGTCACTCGAGATAGGTAGGGAACGCTGGAACATGATGAAACTGGAATGGGAGAACAATTTGTTAAGGTAACTACCACAGTTACTGAATCACTTCTCTGTGGCATACACTTTATATATGAATTGAGATTCTGCACAAATTACGGATTAGATGGTATTTCCTCAGTTTCACAGATGAGAAAATTAAGGGTGTTTACAGTGACTTGTCCATGGCCACACTCAGATATAAATTCACATTCGTATGAATACATAAATCTGGCTCTTTTGGCCACACAGTGATGTCTCTTTTCATAAGTTACTGTGTTGTTTCCTCTGAGCAGTGTGATTATAGGCCTCAGGTCTTTCAGCCCTGCTGGCTACTGCTAAGGAACCACTTTTACTGCAGAGAGAATTAAATAAGGCTGTTGACAGCATGACTGAAGTCATTTTTGTTCTTGGGCCTTGTGTATGTTTCCGTCGTGGGGTAGATCAGCATAAAATTACAGCACTGCATTTGTTCCTTTCCTTGAGAGCCGCCCCCAACCCCTGCCCCAACGCCAGTCTCCTGAGCATGTACAAAAAAATTAAAAGCTAAATTATCTCATGATAATTATGTAATATTTTGAGGTGTTCTTGCTTCAGCTGCTTCAGGTGTCAGGACTTAAGCCCATATTATATTTACTTGGCTTTACGTCAGTATGATCTCCTTAGTACCAGTGTTTTATCACTCATGAAGGTGATGCCTATTCCTTCAAGTTATTCAGTTATTTTAATTTAATTATATCATTCTGGAGTTACTTCCCTTGAAGGTATATTCCTGCCATCATGGGCAGTGTAGCCTATTTTACTTCTCTGCCATTGCTTCATTATTCATAAAAATAAACTCTGCAAGGATTCTCTGGTTTTTTATGTTTTCTTGAAATCAAATCTATATTATTGTTTTAAACAGTATAGTGTTCTGTGTATCTTGTGGGTTTTTCGAAACTTTATTTCCTTCAAAGGAAAATTACATCGGATTTGCAAGGAAAATATGATGGTGTCTTTATCTCTGTTACCACATCTTTTCACCAGATGTACATGTGTGCCATTTGCTTTCATTTTTATGGGCTTTACTGTAAGGAGTGTTTTTTTGTTTTGGTTTGGTTGAGTTGGGATTTTTTTGTTTGTTTTTTTGGCTTTTTGTTTGTTTGGTTTTGTTTTTGGTTCTAGGTACTAAGCCCTAGAAGAGATTGTTTCTTTCTCTCTGACCTAAAGTACTTTATATATACCAGCCTGTGTTCTCGATTCTATAATTCCAAAATCCAAAATGCTTGAAAAAGTTTTTTAGTCTTTTGGTACCAAACCTCATTTGTCAACAACACCTTCTCTTGAAACTGACATGAAACTATATGTAGTCTTTGTTTTTCCCACTTAGTGTGAATATTCATATGTTTCACTGTGTTTGGTTATGGGATTGCTGCCCCTAATCTCTGGTGATATTACATAGTATATGGCATATCATGTTGCCTTTCTAAAATCCAAACGGATTTTTATGTCTGAAACATTTGGCCTTAAGTGTTTGGGGTCAGGGACTGTGGACTTATGTCTGTATTGGTAACACTGGTTACAGGTGCTTGTGGCAGTTTATTCCCTTGTCTGTCTCTCCCATTAGACTTTGAACTAAGAAAGCTTTCCTCCTTGGCCCCACAGACCGTAGTTTATTGTGTACTTAGTAAACAGTACTAAACAGAGTTGGTACTTAATATTGAAATTGAATACCAAAAATTGGGGCAAAGCTTTACCCAGATAGGTTATTGAACTACAGATTATAGCATGTTTTCTTTTCACTTGATTATATGTTCTTTTTAAACAGTCTCTTTCCTGTTCTGCTTCTCTTTTCTTTCTTCTTACTGGAATCTTGGCTTCACCACTGACTAATCACTGTGTGATCTTGAACAGCTTACTTAACACCTCAATACATTCATTTGTTCATTTGTAAAAATGGTGTCATAATTTTGCTTACCTCAAAGGATTGTTGTGAGGGCTAACCAGGATGCTTCCTGGAATTTAGCACTCCTTTTGCTGTTAATGTTGCTGTTATTGATTCATATCCTGTTGGTTACCTTACTAACATATGGTGAACCATCCTCTTATTGACTTTGAGTTCATTTTTAGTGTTTTGACGCTTTTAACAATGCTGGAGTCAATCCTTGCATAGATGTCCATAAGTCTTTGTGGCCTTATTTTTGTAGGATAGATTGAAGTGGGATTGTTGCATCAGTGGCCCCTAATATTTTTAATTTTAGTGGATATTTGCATGTTACTTTCTTAAGGCAGAATTGAGAAATGGGGGGGTGGGTAGCAGTTTTCAGTCCCACCAACAGTCTATATAAGAGTGCTCATTTCCCCATAACCTTACCAGCAATGGATTTTATCAATTCATTTTTAAAAAGTAATTATAAACTCACGGGAGATTATAAAAATAGTCCCATGGATACCTCACCCCGCTTCCTCCAGTGGTAATGTCTTATATAACTACAGTACAATATCAAAACCAGGAAACTGACCTTAGTCCAGTACTGCTAACAAAGACCTGAATATATTTGATTTTTCCGAGTCTGACCAATGGTGTCTTGGTTTCATTTGTTTTCCTTTAACCACTGTAAAGTTTGGGCAGCTTTTCATGTATTCTGTTGGCCATTTATATTGCATTTTCATATCCTTTATCCATTTTTTCTAATTGGTTGTTTGTATTTTCCTAGAAAGCTCTTTTAGGTATGCTTAGTATAGTTTTGTTGATTATTGTTTTTCCTGTACAGAAATTTTTATTTTTATTTAGTTATTAAGGTTTTCTTTTGTGGTGTGGGGGTTTTTCTCTCTTATGTAGAAAGGTTGCTCTATCCTGTAGGTTATACTGTTTTCCTTATACTTTTTATATTTTGGCCTTTAATCCATTTGGAATATGTCTTTATATAAGCTGTGAGAATTAAATAATTATTTAATTAATTATTAAATAAACTATTTTATTTAGGACTCTCTCGGTTGCTTGTGACTTAAAACCTCAACAAAATTCCAAAGGTGGGACTGGCTTAAGGCAAGGCTGGATACAGTGGCATAACTAATATTGCTAAAAAAAATGATGTTGTTTTCCTCTTTTCTTAGCTTTGCCTTTTTGGGTGTTGAATTTTCCTCTATAATCCTAGCCCTTCCTTTCTCTGTCCTTTGTGTTGCTCCACCCAAATTCCAGATACTCCCCTCATGGTCATATGGCTGAAAGTCTTAGGTATTATTTTCTCATACTGCTCAGGGGAAGAGAAAGATTCTCACCACAGGTGACCGTGTCATAACTCAGTCTTCTTCCTGCTGCACAGAAATAGTACCTTTTATATTTATTGTGATCTGTTTCTATATTTTCTATTTTGTTCCACCAGCGGTCTGTAAGAGTGAACATTTGCCTATTTATCCTGTCCCAGAAACACATTGCTTCAATAAAACTCTAATTCAATTATTATTATTCAATAATTATTCAATTCAATAATTATTCATTATTCACTAATATTCTAATAATGTGCTTAGAGTACATTTTAATATCTTCTGAAGCAAGTCTCTCATCATTTATTTCCCAGAAATTTCTTGGCAATTTTTATGTTTATTTGATACAGACTTGGGGATATTGACTAGAATTGCATTATGTGTATTTTTAACATGGAAATATCTAAATTAGATAAACATAACTGAAAATCAGCCTGGAGATACTCAGTGTTTTTCTTTTTCTTTTTAATTAATTGATTAATTAATTAATTTTTATTTTTGCCTGCGTTGGGTCTTCGTTGCTGTGCGTGGGCTCTCTCTAGTTGTGGCGAGAGGGGTGTACTCTTTGTTGTGGGGCGCAGGCTTCTCATTGCGGTGGCTTTTCTTGTTGCAGAGCATGGGCTCTAGGCGAGCAGGCTTCAGTAGTTGTGGCTTGCGGGCTCTAGAGTGCAGGCTTAGTAGTTGTGGCACAGGGCTTAGTTTCTCCGTGGCATGTGGGATCTTCCCAGACCAGGGCTCGAACCCATGTCCCCTGCATTGGCAGGCAGATTCTTAACCACTGCGCCACCAGGGAAGTCCCTCTTTTTTAAAAAAAAATATTTTATTTATTTACTTATTTGATTGGCCCAGGTCTTAGTTGCATCAGGCAAGCTCCTTAGTTGCGGCTCACAGGCTCCTTAGTTGTGGCATGCAAACTCTTAGTTACGGCATGCACGTGGGATCTAGTTCCCTGACCAGGGATTGAACCCAGGCCCCCTGCATTGGGAGTGTGGAGTCTTAACCACTGTGCCACCAGGGAAGTCTCCTCATCATCTCCTCATCATCTCCTCATCATTTTCTTTAACAAAAGGTTTTCCTTTGTTTTCTTTGTTGTCCTCCATCTTTTCAGTTTATTTAATTTAATTTATTTATTTACTTATTTATGGCTGCGTTGGGTCTTCGTTGCTATTAGCGGGCTTTTTCTAGCTGTGGCGAGTGTGGAGCACAGGCTCTAGGTGTGTGGGCTTCAGTAGTTGTGGCACGCAGGCTCAGTAGTTGTGGCTCGCAGGCTCTAGAGTGCAGGCTCAGTAGTTGTGGCGCATGGGCTTAGTTGCTTCACGGCATGTGGGATCTTCCCGGACCAGGGCTCGAACCTGTGTCCCCTGCAAGGCAGGCGGATTCTTAACCACTGCGCCACCAGGGAAGTCCCCATCTTTTCAGTTTTTGACCCTCAGCACCTTCACAGTACCAAAGGACAGTGGTCCTGCTCTCTCCCACAGAGAACTCTTATCTTTAGATACCCAAGATATCTAGCAGCCTCTTCCAGTAGGCTTCTTTGGGTTATTGAGTAGTACCAGCAGAGAACTGAGAAGGGAGATATGGAAATGTGCAAATAAGTTTTTTTATCCCTCAGATACTGTCAGTTGTTTTTTTGTTTAAATTTAAAGATGCCACACATCTCCATTTATATTACTATAGGAAAATGAAATTGATTACAATTAGAAAGGAAAATGATATATGTATATTTTCTACAGATAATTTATTATATACCTAAAACTCTAGAAAATATGATAAATGTATATTAGAATTAGTAAACTTTTAACCAGGTTTCTACATAGAAGATGAATATTCCAAAGCCTGCTTTATGTCTTTTTAAGTGATCTCATGATAGGTCTAAATACAAGAGACCATCGTAATATAGATAACTATGGAATCATTATATTTTACACCTGACACAAATACAATGTTATATGTCAATTATATCTCAATTAAAAAAAAGAGAGCATGGAAATGTGTTCGTTCCATAACTCAGATTCAGTCTGGTGCAGCCGTATGCAGGGAGATTAATATTGTTTATTTCTCTGTGTGTTTTCTTTTTCTTCCCTGTTTTACTTCTGGACGTTTAAGGCTTGTGCTAAATGAAATAGATTTAAAAAAATTTTTTTCAGCTTTATTGAGGTGTATTAACAAATAAAATTGTAAGTGAAATAGAATCTTTAGAGAATATATTTGTGATACTTCTGTGAGAGAAATTTGTCTTGACTGAAATGTTAGATGCTGAATTGAGATTAAGAAAATTATAGAATTATTTTTTCTTTAGATAACTGGGAAGGAATTTTACATCCATTTTCTCCATGGCAACCTTTCTAGATTTATAGACTTTTTATAGTTTATAAAATGTGTTTATGTCAAATGAGTGTTGATTTGTTAATTTTATCTTAATTCAGTGTTACATAGGATATTCAGAGACAGAAACTAATCGTTGTGTTCTCTCTCTCTCTCTCTTTTTTTTTTTTGGCAGTGGAACTTCCCCTCTTGCATGCCTGAATGCAATGCTCCACACAAACTCCCGAGGTGAAGAGGGCATCTTCTATAAGGTTCCAGGTAGAATGGGAGTGTATACTTTGAAGGTAAATATTTTTGTTAGGGAGTCATTTTAAAAGTGAAAACAGGAAGTAACCACATGTAATAAATAATACTTGCATCATAGAGACAGAATTCTGTTCTTGAAGAGCTTACTTTCAGGAAGAGGTAAAATTTTCAATCCTGTATCCAATACATTTTTTTAAAATTAATCTGTAACCATCCGTAGGTAGATTGGAGAAGTAACTTCATTTTTCATTCTTTGCCATAGTATTTTTTTTTCATTCTTTGCCATAGTATTATTTTGAAAGAATGAAATGAAAATGACTTCCAGTGACTTTTAAAGGGTGTCACATATTTAAATAATAGTATTACTGTGGAGTATACAGCCTTGATGCTTTTTATTACTTTCTGATTTAATTCTCCATTACAATTCAGAGTTGTGGTTATTATTCCTTTATTATGATAGAGAAAGCCAAAGTTCATAAGATTGGATTTTCTTGCTCAGTGTTGGCCAGATAGTATCAGAACCAGAATATGAATCCATATCTGACTGAATTCCCGTGTTCTTTTACCATAACAGGCTTGCTAAGTTCTAATTTCTGCACTAAAAAGGGACCTTGACTTATCAGTGTCCTTTCAGTTACAAACAGAAAAACCAACTCAAATGAGCTTGAGTGAAACAGTTATTAGTTCACATAACTGAAAATTCTAGGGAAACTCAGCCTGAATTCAGGAGCTCAAATGATTGTCATCAGGGGTGGGTCTCTCCGCTTTCTTTTGGCTTCATTCTCAGGCAGGCCCTCTCCTCATCGTACATGACTTCACTCCCAACCCCCACTCTGCAACCTGTAAGTCTGGAGAGAAGGAGTCTCAGGAACTGAAGCAGGAGCCCTTTAGTTAGTTCTGATGTAGCTTAATTGGTTTGGCTTGGCCCATGTGCCTATACCAGAATGATCGCCGTTGCCAAACATATGGAGTCTTCTGATTGGCCACTCTTAAGTTCATGATCACCCTTGATGTGAAGGTGTGGTTAAGCCCTCTCAAGCCAGATGAATTGAGGCAAGGGTTGTTTCCCAAAGGAAATTTATCAGCAGGAGGAGAATTAATGCTTGGCGTGCAATGACTGTGTCCATGTGTATGTGGGACTCTGACCCCGCTTACCTTTTTAGTTTTGGCTGTAGTCATCACTGTGCTCACTGGTTGTGTGTAGCCCACTAACATTAAAAAGATCTAACTTACCCATAATACCTCCTTTTAAAACACCTTGTTGAACTTCACAGGGTTACAGGGATCTAGTCCCACATAGAGCTTTCTGTGTTTCTTTTAGGTTTTAGTTGTTCTAGACCTTCTATATTGTTAATAACATTTATTAAATGCCTATTCTATACCTGACACTGTAGAGGCTATAAAGGAGGACAAACTATGGTCCCTGATCTCTTGAAGCTCACATAGTTACTGAAATAATTGCCTGCTCACAAAACATACTGTGCTGTAAAGTACTGTGAGAGCATAGAGAAATAAAGATTAACCTTGAATAAAGGGATCTGGAAGTTTTAGTTTGTTTTTCTGTTGTTTTAAAGTTGTAAAATTTGAGTTGAACTTTGGCAGATAAATAATGGAAGGAAGGGCCTTCCAGGACAAGGGAATAGCTTAAGCAAAGGCACAGATAAAAGGATTCAGAATGGATTTGAAAGTAAACTGGAGTGGTTAGACCATCATCTGTGTGTGGGCTAGTGTGGTAAGGAGTCAGGATGGGGTAAATGTTAGGTGAAGAACAAACTTTGGAGGCTTTTGAAAACCTGACTGAGCGGTTAAGAGAGAGAAGGAGGGAGGGTAGGTATGTATTGAGGAAACGGCAGAGGTTTTTTTGGAGAACAGCATGATCGAATCATGTTTAGGAAGATAATTCAAGTAGGATACACTTAAGAGTTAAGCAAGAAAATTTGTCAAAAGGATGGTTATGATTGTTTGGAAGAGATAATTGGCCTAAACTGTGAGAGTGGTGAAACAGATGGAGACAAGGAACATTAGAGAAATAAAACGTAAACTATTTGGAGTGGGTAAAAGAAGGGGTGCAGTGATTCTAAGATTTGGGGCATGAGTTGATCCTGGAGGGAACACAAGTTTAAGAAGACAGTTAGAGGGGGCTTCCCTGGTGGCGCAGTGATTGAGAGTCCGCCTGCCGATGCAGGGGACACGGGTTCGTGCCCCGGTCTGGGAGGATCCCACATGCCGCGGAGCGGCTGGGCCCGTGAGCCATGGCCGCTGGGCCTGCGCATCCGGAGCTTGTGCTCCACAACAGGAGAGGCCACAGCAGTGAGAGGCCCACGTACCGGAAAAAAAAAAAAAAAGAAGAAGACAGTTATATTTGTATTTAAAGTACATGTTGAACTTACAGATCAAGAGGTCTTGTTTGCAACTAACTCTATAAAAGTTTCCTGTATTTTGAAGGAAAGGATATGTATTTTAAGAAAGTGTATAACATGTGAAATGGCCCTAGATATAAACATAAGTGGAAAAAGACAGTTCCTCATTAGATCAGAGGTTACTATCTTGACTATAATGTTGTGAGTACTAGTTATAGGTGGGAGGGTCATGTGTCAGAATTACATTTTATCTGATTATAAAAATAAATTATGTGGGAAAACAAAAAATATATTGAGAAGAAAAAAGAATCATCCATAGTTTTATAACTCAGAAATAACATTCACTAATGTGTTTATTTATATGTATATATTTTACATACTACATAAATACATAGTAGCTAATATTTATTGAGCTCTTATCATATACCATGCTTTGTTCTAAGCATTTTATATTTATTAACTCATTTAATTTCAGAATGATCTTTTAAAGTAGGAACTGTCACCCCATCTTATAGATAGGGAAACTGAGGCATGAGAGTTTAAGACTTTGACCGAGGCTACATAATTAGGAGAAGATAAAGCCAGAATTCAAACCCCCAAAGTCTTAATTTCCTAGTTCTTGATCTTACAACTACCCTGTTATATCTCTCACATACCGTGGCTGACACAGGTGTCCTTTCTGATTAGCATTCTCACTGTCCAGTGCAGAAGCCAAAGATTCATGTGATTTTTTTTTTTTTTTTAAACCATTCCTTTTGTGTTTGACTCTTGCTACTTACTAACCAATTTTTGGAACCAGTTAGATTCAAATAATGCACTATCACTTGCTATCCAGACTCTTAACTGAATTTACAATACATACTGGTACTTACATACACACACACACACACACACACAAAATATATATATATATATATATATATATATATATATATATATATATTACATGGATGACGGGTGTACGTACATTTTAAAAAATTGTATATAGATTTTATCCTGAACATTTCATCATTTACCTGGATTTATATATACCAAGTTTTTTGTCTAATTTAAGCCTCTGTGTTGTGCCTGCATAAGATTGTCATGTATATTTTTTATCTTTGAGTATGGATGGAAGCATTAACTAATTTGACCCAAAGAAGAGAGATGACAGGAATTCAGAAATTATTGCTGGTTCTGCTACTGAATCTTATAATACTAAAAATTAATCAGCACAATTAAAAGTCACAACAGTGCATATCAGAAATTTAATTCCTATTTGCTGAAATGGTAATGATTAATCCTAATTGGATGCCTACATTTTCAGAAAGATGTGCCGGATGGGGTGAAAGAGCTATCAGAAGGTTCAGAAGAAAGCAGTGATGGTCAGTCAGATTCCCAGAGTTCTGAGAACAGCAGCAGCAGCAGTGATGGTGGCAGCAACAAGGAGGGAAAAAAGAGCAGGTGGAAAAGGAAAGGTAAATCCACCTGATCCCTCCATAAAGTACTGAATGCTGTAGGACAAATGCCCTTGTTAATAGTTCCTCTTTTTCTAGACCCCACGTCAGTTAGTCTCTTTCCCTTACCAGTTAGATCAGTACTGTCCCGTGGAATTTCCTGCAGCGATGGAAGTGTTCTGCATCTATGCTGTCCAACTCAACAAAGTAGCCACTAGCTACATGTGTCTTTTGAGCACTTGAAATATAGCTAGTGTGACAGAGGAACTGAATTTGTAATTTTATTTTAACTAAAATTTAAATAGCTACATGTGGCTAGTGGCCATCACATTGGATGACATGGCTCTGGGTTTTATCTGGGTTTATTTTTAGCTCTTGGCTGCCCGTAACCTTTTTTAGGATGCTCTTATTTTATTTACCTCTCTAATGCTCTCTTTTAAAATTTGAGGACTTAATTGCTCTAAGAACTCTCTCCTTACTAGGAAAATAATGCTTTTCATTTCTACTAGCAAAGACTAAATTTAGTCTGCTGGTCTTTGCTCTCATCTCCTGCTTGGTTTCTGCTTCATAGCTTACCCAAAAACTTGCTTTAGGGAATAATATCTTTGTTGCTGCAGCTTCCTTGGGATGAATTTAACACTTAAGGATACATTTTATTACCTCTTCTTCTAATTATCTGTAACTTCTTGTCAAGAGTCTTTTTGAAGAGGGCAAATTGTTTTTACCCCAATATTGATAAATTTAGCCATACATGGCGGGGCAAATTTTAAGCCAGTTCATGCTGGTTCCTTTATAAGGACTGATATAGTGATATTCCAGTGCAAAATAGACATCCAGGAGTTTCCCTAGCTTGGATGACCTCTTACGTTTGAGTCATAGATGAGTTGCCTTTGGATCTAGAAGTTAGAGTGATGCTTGTTGGAATACTTGACTCATTAATTTTAAGTACCTCTAGAACTATTGATTTTGAACTATAACAGAAAAATCATCTGCTTTATTATCATTTCTGTGTTAATGTGTGTGCTACTCCTGGAGAAAATTTAGATAATTGATGGCATTATCTGTGCTCTCATACAGCTACTACACTTGCAAGTTGGGCAAATTTTGAAACCAGAGGATCCTAGCTTTAAGATCACAACACTTAGAGAGCAGCTCAGACATCATGTGTTAGGAACAAATGGAATAAAGGCAAGGCAAGGTTGGGACCTGTGACCAATATTCTTGATATGTGTTTTTTAAAGTAATCCCTGTCAGTAGTGAAAGGAGATGTGTCCAGGACTTTACGTTTCTCAGAGTCTACTAAAGACCTTTTTTTTTGGTGGAAGGATGGAGCCAGAAGTATTAAGGGCTCTGTCTCTCCTCTTCTTCTCCCCAGTTTAAATTTTTCTTTTTAAGTTTGGAAATTGTTGACCTAGGATTAGGAACCAAGCCAAGTCATCAGGCAAGAGAGACAGCTAGATTCATAATTTCTGGATGTGGCTGGAAACAGGGAAATCAATACTAAAGGAGGTCAGACTAGTAAACTGGGAACAAAATATTGGTTGTGGAAGTCTTTGCTTTTCAGTAGCTCATATGCTGCAGTGGCTGTTTTTGTTTTTTTAACATCTTTATTGGAGTATAATTGCTTTACAATGGTGTGTCAGTTTCTGCTTTATAACTGCAGTGGCTGTTTGAAGTAGTGGTTGTTAGTGGTTGTAAAAGGCTCTCTCTAAGGTAAATGTATTGTGATACAGGAGGATTTAAAATAACAATAGAACCCCATTGTCCGTAGGCAATGGGTAGATTAAAATAGCATAACCTTGCCCCACACTCGGCATAATAATAGAAGATATTAACAGCAAGGTAATAGCAAATTCAAAATTGTGGTCCACATAAATTATTTTTGAACTGCCTCTGATTCATTCTTCTTCTAGAAATTGTCACAATATTACTTAGCCTCAGTTTACGTTAAGATGAGATGTTCAATAAAGATCTTTTCTGATTGTAGCCTATTAAACTGAGTATAGAATGGCCTTTATGTGGTGTTTGGAAGGTGGAGATGAGAGGTGCACATGATGGCATATGGACATGCTAACTACTCTAGCAGCTCTGATAGTCTTCAGAAATGGATAAATACTGAGCTAGCAATAATGAAGAATGATTTAGTCTCTCATAGGATGTGCTTCTCTCATTCATGGGTCATGCATATGACATAGGCATAGAAATGTAAAATTTTAGGTTTATATTATATATTTATCAATGTTTTTGTAGTCCAGTGCAAGTTAAAATGGAAAACTTGTAGTTAGTGATAGTAGCAGCATGCTGCACAACAGTTCTAAGTCAGTTGCAGTTATTAATAAAGGTAAAACAAACTAAATGTGCCTATTCCTTTTTCTTATTTAGGGCTTTTACTCTCAATCTGACATCACTTTATTTCAAATGCATTGTAAGACAGGAAGAACACTGAGATAGTATCAAAACCCACTTCCTTTTATGTACAAAAATAAAGAGCTCTGACAGCAAAACTGATACTTCTAGTTGGAAATCGATAGAAACTCTCTTGATATAGGTATACCTTTTAGCCAGATAGGGACAGAGAATAGAACTTTGAAATTCAGTCCAGTGTTAACGCTAGTTCATTGATTTCTGTGTAGAAGTTTGTAGTTCTGGTTTCTAATTTTCAGACAGGAAACAATGTTCAGAGACGAGCTTTTTGGAATTCCAATCCAAGGTAAGATGGAATAATGCCAGAAAAATGATTAAAATCAACTTTTCTGTTGCTTTTTTGTAGGACTGTAGCTAAGTGAAGTCTCCGCCTTTTCCCTAAAATATAAATACTGCAGCATGAAGGAACTGCACAAGCATTATTTTTATCTTCTGAAAAAAGTTTTGTTAAAGTTTGGTCTGCTTTCAAAATGTCAAGAAAAAAATTAAGTGAAATATGCTTTTTCACTTATAAGGTGTTACTAATTCTTTCCAGGAACATGAGCTCATGTTAATTTTACTGCTTCAGGAATTTGATACATAGTGTGTTTGGAGTTACTTAAAATACCATAGACCTGTCTGCCCTCTAACAGCATTTATATATGTGTTAAGTTACTGAATAGTGATGATTTTATATATATATAGAAATGTCACCTTTAAAAAGTATACTGGAGAGGGGCTTCCCTGGTGGCGCAGTGGTTGAGAGTCCGCCTGCTGATGCAGGGGACACAGGTTCGTGCCCCGGTCTGGGAAGATCCCACATGCCGCGGAGCGGCTGGGCCCGTGAGCCATGGCCGCTGAGCCTGCGCATCCGGAGCCTGTGCTCCGCAACGGGGGAGGCCACAACAGTGAGAGGCCCTTGGGAGAGATGCTGTCTTCTCTCCTGGGGTGATTAGTGTCTGAATTGGAGGTTTTAGCTTTGTCATGTATTAAAGACAGCTACACCTTGGATAGTTAGGGTACCCAGAAGCAAGGGAAGGTGTTCAGGTAGGTATGGCCTCTTCATCTTTGGTTAGGGGACTGTTTGAATATAATCAGGAGCCACAGCCTGCTCAGTTTGGAGTAGACTGGTGTGAGGAGAAGGGATTTGGAACTAAAACGGTCTGTTACTTCTGGAAATGAAATTCCTCTAAAGAAAGACTACTGTGAAAATAAAACTCTCTCTTAAGAGAAGGATTGCTGTTTTTGACCATGCACTCTTTCAGCTATATAAAGCTCAATTTCAATTTTGGTATTACTGCTCCATTATTTCTGATAGTCTCTCTAATACTTCAGAGAGGCCCATTGAATGTCTTCAGGAGAATCTAAAATGCTAAGTCAGAGATTATTTTCTAAAGCTTTTAATTCAAATGCATCTAATATGAATAGTCTATTACCCTTTTGACCTTGTTCAATATGATAATCATTTGTTGAAATGGAAAATTCCCAGTGCTATAATATATCTGAAAAATGGTACCTTCTGATCTTATACTCAGGGTATGGTACATATGTATCCAACAGCCTGAAACTACTTCCAGTAAACTGTGTAAAACTGGCTTTAATAAGCCTCAGTTCTAAAATTTGTTTCAAATATTTTTCTGAAAACACTCAAATTTGAGTTTAAAAAGATCTCTCTACTAGGTCGCTGTTTGGTTTTTGTGTGTGACATTTTTGGTTTTTTAAATCAAATATGAGTGCTTTTGATCAGAACTTGTTAATCTTTTGTTATGTCTATATGTTTATATGAAAGCAAGCATTTTTGTTTCTAATCAGATACTACATAAGTTCTTAAATGAGTGCTTTTGACTCTGCTGCGCCGTCCACATTGGAGGACTAGTACCTGAGGATATAATCTTGAGAAGTGTTGTTTAAGCAGTTAGTTTATTTGCAGAGCGAAAGAGTTTTAAACTCTTTGTTTTTCAGGATTTTTTGGTTCTTTTGTCCCATCTCATTTCCATGTAAATTTTAGAATTAGCTAGTCAGTTTTCACATGCCCCTGCTCCCATTAACCTGCTAGGATTTTGATCGGGATTGCTTTAAAACTGTATGTCAGTTTGGGCTCTGTTGCATGTTTACATTAAGCCTTTCAACTATGAAAGTGATATTACTGCATTTTCTGCAGTTTTCTTTCATTAATTTCATGTAATTTTCTTTGTAGAGGTCTTGTACATCTTTTATTAGATTTATTCTTTGACATTTTTTATTCTATTATAAATGGATTAAAAATTTTTTCATTTCATGATTGCTTATTGCTGATATATAAAAATACATACAAGGACTCCCCTGGCGGTCCAGTGGTTAGGACTCCACACTTCCACTGCAGAAGGCACAGGTTCAATTTCTGGTCAGGGAACTAAGATCCCACAAGCTGCGTGATGTGGGCAAAAAAAAAAAAAAAAATACATATAGTTAATTTTTATAAATTGATTGTCAATGTCTGTGAAGGGTCTAGGATTCTATCCTTTTTGTAAGCTAACAAGTTAGCTTTGTATTGGTTCATGCATGTTGACAGAAGATGCAAGACTCCTGGGTCAGAGAAAAAGGACTTTATTACTCACAGCATAGCAAGCAGTATGAACATGGCATATTTGTTGTGTTGGTTCCTCTTTATCTCCAAGTCTTCCATCGCTGATGAGATAACGGGCCCAGGTGCATGCTACTCATGCTGTTGGTTTGTATCTTAGCCAAGGAACACTGAGGTTGAGGAGTTCAATTCCTCCTTCCCTCCCTCCCTCCCTTCCTGCCCTCCATTTTTATTGAGATACAATTGACATACAACACTGTATAAGTTTAAGGTGTACAGCATAATGATTTGACTTACATATGTCATGAAATGATTACCACATTAAGTTTAGTGAACATCCATCATCTCATATATTGAAATAGATACAAAATTAAAGAAATTAAATATTTTTTTCCTTGTGATGAGAACTTTTAGGGTGTACTTCCTTAACTTTCATATATAACATACAGTGGTGTTAATTGTATTTATCATGTTGTACATTACATCCCTAGTACTTATTTATCTTCTAACTGGAAGCTTGTACCTTCATCAGTCCCCACAACCTCCCCACCTCTGGTAATCACAAATCTGATAATTTTTTTCTATGAGTTTGTTTTTGAAGTATAGTTGACCTACAACACTGTGTCAGTTCCTGGTACAAAACATAGTGATTCCATATTTCTGAATTTCAGAATGATAACCATGATAAGTCTAGTTGTCCTCTGTCACCACACAAAGATATTATACCATTATTGACTATATTCCCCATAGGGTAGGATATATTACATACCTGTGGCTCATTTATTTGGTAACAAAGTTTGTACCCCTTAATCTGCCTCACCTGTTTCTTTCTTCCCCTCACCACCACTCTCCCCTCTGGCAACCACCTGTTTGTTCTCCATATCTATGGGTCTGTTTCTGGGTTTTTGTTTTTGTTTGGTTTTTTTTGGCCACAATGCACGGTTTACAGGATCTTAGTTCCCTGACCAGGAATTGAACTTGGGCCACGGCAGTGAAAGTGCCAAGTCCTTACCATTGGACTGCCAAGGAGTTCCCATTCTGTTTCTGTTTAGTTTTGGTTGTTCATTTGTTTTGTTTTTTAGGTTCCACATATAAGTGAAATCATACAGTATTTGTCTTTGTTCTTCTGGCTTCATTTAGTATAATATGCCCTCTGGATGCATCATTGTTGCCACACATGGTGACAAGATTTCATTCTTTTTTATTGCTGAGTAATGTGCCACGTTGTGTGTGTGTGTTTGTATGTACATGCATACATACATAGCACATCTTCTTTATCCATTCATCTGTTGGTGGGCACTTGGATTGCTTCCATATCTTGGCTGTTATAAATAATGCTGCAGTGAACATAGGGGTGCATATATCTTTCCTGATTATGTTTTTGTTTTGTTTGGATAAATACCCAGGAGTGGAACTGCTGGATCATGTGGTAGTTCTATTTTTAATTTTTTGAGGAATCATTCTTCTGTTTTTCCATAGTGGCTGCACCAATTTACATTCCCACCAACAGTACATGAGGGTTCCCTTTTCTCCACATCCTTGCCAGCCCTTGTTATTTGTTGTCTTTTTGATGATAGCTATTCTGACAAGTGTGAGGTGATATCATTATGGTTTTGATTTGCATATCTTTGATGATTAGTCATGTTAAGCATCTTTCCATGTGCCTGTTGGCCAACTCTGTGTCTCCTTTCAGGGCTTTTAAATAGTAAGTGGAAGCAAGCCTACTTTGGGAAGAGTTACTGCCTTCTCTCAGAGTTGCTGACTGTAAATACAGCATTCAGGGACTTGCATTCTTGGCATACCCAGCAAGTACTTGTAGCAACACTGAGGGCACGTGGTGGATTGCCTCTCCCAACATTGATATTGTATCCAGCAACATTTCTAAATTATTTTCTAATCTAATGGTTTATATATAGGTTTATTCTTAGGATTGTCCACATATACAAACATGTGATTTATGAGTAGTGGCAGTTTTATTTTTTTGCCATGTTATACTGGCTAGAGCTTCCAGTAAAGAGTGACATAGGAGTGGTAACATCAATCATCCTTTTCATTCTCTATATTTATAGGTAAAGTTTTGAATATTATGCCATTTTAAGAATGATGTTGACTACAGTAGGTTATTGTAGACACTCTTTATTAGATGAAGTTAGTTCCTTTCTATTTGTAGTCTAAGAGATTTTATAATGAACAGATGTTGAATTTTATCAGTTGCTTTTCCTTCGTCTGCTATTTCAGTAGATATATTTTTTTCCTTTATTCTGTTTATGTGGTAAATTATGTTGGAACTCTCATATATTGCTGGTAGGAGTATAAATCGGTATAACCACTTTGGAAAACTGTTTCTCAGTATATACTATAGTTGAACATGCATCAGAATCACCTGGAGAGCTTATTATGATGCAGATTCCTGGGCCCCACCTTTGGAGTTTCTGGTTCAGTAGATCTGGGCTGGGATCTAGTAATTTGCATTCTAACAGATTTTTAGATAGTGATGGTTTTGTTCTTGGTACAACACCTTAGAAACTGCTGGTTAAGACATTGTAGTAATAAGAGCAAAAGACTAGAAATTACCAAAATAAGAGTCCAGCTGAAGAAATTATGGTCCATCTGCCAGTGGAATCTTTTGCAGGTGTTAAAAGGAAGATCTCTTATGTTCTATTCTGTTCTCTTCCCCAGGATATATTATATTGATTATATTTTAAAAATCAAGGGTATGGACAATTTCTAGTACATGTGTTTTTTTGCTTAAAGAAGTGAGTTAACATATTAAAATACACACACACACACAATGTTTTCACCAAAACAAAAATGCAAATAAAAAACAATGGAAGGATAAAAACTAATATAAATTATTTCCTTTAATGGAAAGGAGGTAATAAAGTTTCTGTAGACAGGGGAGGGAGCTAGACTTATATGAAAGTAACTTGTTTTATAGTTTTACGTAATTAAACCAATTAAAATTTTAAAACGCACTTTCTAGAAATACCAGACAACTTAAAGCAAACTCAAGTATATGTCAAATTTGAACATAATGACATAGGTAAGTTACTGTAGGATATGTCTTAGGTGTGGGAGACCAAACTCAGAAATCTTAAACTGCCTTCGGTAGTCTTCTTTTCAGTAATTATATTGATATGATTTCTTTGAAATTAAATCTATAATAGAAAACAAGTTAATAGTTACAGTAATGTTATTAGAAACCAGGATTATCTGGGAAGAAAAGCTATAGAAATATAAAATCAGAAAAGTTAAGTGACAATGCTGTAATCGTAAATTCCGATTTGTTATCTTTTGCATGAATTTAAAAAAGTTTTTCCTTTGACAAAAATTCTTTTTTTTTGTCCCAGTAACTGAAAAGTCCTAGAACCAGTGGTAACTGAGTAGCATCAAGTGCAGTGTTTTAATACCATTTTCAATAAAAAGGTATCGGGTCTCCTTGGAGAAGGGAGTGCTCCAAGTCTGGGCAAAAAAATTATGCAAGATTTTCCTAGGACTCTTTCTGTGCCAGATAGCAAGGAAGTGGTTGGATACTGCTGGGGCCATGTCCCAAAGATGGTTTACAACTTGACGGAACTCCCACTACCCCAAAAGTGCACAGTTTGAGTGCCAAATTTTTAATAATTGCTAATGATGTAAACATTTCAAATATGTAAACATCTATGAGTTGATACTTAAAAAAATAAAATCAGTTTTAAGTGCTGTATTACTTTTCTGAGGCTGCTGTAACAGATTACCACAAACCAGGAGCCTTAAAACAACAGAAATTTATTTATTTTCTCACAGTTCTGGAGGCCAGAAGTCAGAAGTCAAGGCGTCAGCAGGGCTGTACTCCCTGCAGAGACTCTAAGGGAGAAGTCTGTTCTGTGTATTTTCTAGCTTCAGGTGGTTGCTGACATACTTTCCCTATGGCCACATCCTCCAGTCTCTGCCTCTGTCCACATGGCTTTCTCCTCTGTGCCTGTCTTGTGTCTAAGGTCACTTGTCATTTGATTTAAGGCCCACTGGAATAATCCAGGATGATCTCCTTATCTCAAAATCCTTAATTAAATCTGCCAAGACTCCTTTTCCAAATAATGTAACATTTCCACATTCTGGGGGTTGGGACATGGACATGACTTTTGGTGGCCACCACTTAGCTCACTACAAGTACTAACTCATTCTGAAACTATACAAAGTCCAAATCTTGGTTGTGCTCCTTACTAGCTGTGTCCTTTGTCAGGCTAATTAAATTTCCAGATAGGGAAAATTTCAATAATACCACCACAATATGCAGGTGTGTATATTTATTTATTTATAAATGTATATCCTTGAAATTTTTTCTTTTTTTTTTTTTTTGCATAGAAAAATGTCAGCAAGGATGCCATCCCAACTATATTATTTAGTTATCTCAGAGGATAGAATTGGAGGAGATTGGGTGGGGGTAGAAAGAGAAGTTGTACCCATCTTAGAGAGTAGTTACAAGAGTTCAATGAAATTCTGCTCAAATAAACCTAGCGCACCATTAGGCACATAGACAATGTTTAAATTCATGGTTGCTCTAATAAAGTTACGTGTCTTGGAGACAATGTAGACACTAAAAGGAATTAAAAGAGATGAGTTTCTCAACATGTGTTTAAATCTTATTTGCTGTTTGTAGTTCTGAACCTTTAGTATTTAAAAGTTAGAGTAAAGTTTAAGTTTCATTAAAGTTATGAGACCAGTACTTGGCATTAAGTACTGGGAGGTATTCCTCATTGGTGGGTCCTGGAATTTTCTTGATTTATTTCAGTTGGCTTTGAGATATGTTTATGGATTCATTTGTTAGAAAGGGCTTTTGCCTTAAAGGGAAACATTCTAAACAGTTTGCCCTGGTAATTACAGATAGCTTTATTATCTCTTTTCCAGGCTACAAAGTAGAATTCTTATGTTCTTTAATGGGGTCATTTTGGCTTGATCGTTTGTTTTCTGTTTATTTTCAGACAGTTATTGGGACAGGTGAGGACATGAATAATCTCAGATTTCTGCAAACCATTAAAAAGAAAATAAATATAGTTAAATATTAATAGTTTTTAGCTTTATTTTCATAATTTCCCTTTAAAAACATTGGTCAAATCAAAAAGACAGACAGTATGAAATATTGACAAGGATGTGGAGAAATTAGAACCCTCATACATTTCTGGTGGAATTGTAAAAAATGGTTCAGCCATCTTGGAAATCAGTTTAGCACTTCCTCAAAGAGTTTAAACATAGAGTTACTGAAAAAAACAGCAATTTCACTTTTAGGTATGAACCCAGGAGAAATGAAAACATATGTCCAACACAAAATTCTGCAAACGAGTGTTCGTAATGGCAAAAAGTGGAAGCAACTCAAATGTCCTTTTGAGCAACTCAAACGTCAAATCAGCTAATGAATAACAAAATGTGGCGTATGCATACAATAGAATATTATTTGATGATAAAAAGGAATAAAGTATTGATACATGCTCTAACAGAGGTGAATCTTTAAAACATGCTAAGTAAAAAAAGCCATTCACAAAACAGCACATACCGTATGATACCATTTATATGAAATGTCCAGAATAGGCAAGTGCATAGGGACAAAAAACAGATTGGTGATTACCTTGGACTAGGGGAGTGGGTTGGGGAAAGAGGAGTGACAGCTAACCAGTACAGGGTTTTTTTCGTGGGTGATGAAAATTGATTGTGATGATGGTTACACAACTTTGCAAATATATTAAAAGCCATTGAATTGTACACTTTAGGTGAATTGTATGGCATATAAGTTATATCTCAGTGAAACTGTTACTTTAAAATATTGGTCAACATCTAAGTGCACTAAAGATATGGTTTCTTTTTGTTGCTTAACCATCTCAAGAATTATCCAGCTCCATTTTTTGTATTGTATATTACGGTGAATTTTTTTTTAACGCCACGCTTACTGTATGTCAGTTCTTTCCCATATATAACCTTATTATAAGGGTTGGGATACAAAGCTATATCTAACTATGATAGGTCTTCTTCTTAAAATTGTCCACTGTTGTCCTCTTTAAATGTTGTCTACTGTGCATTCCTTTCTTAGGACATCTAAGAGTCCATTGAAATGCCGTATTCCAAAACTTATATATTCCAGTGAACCATGTTTCTACATTCTTATGTCAGGTAGCTACCTGCCAGCATACTTCATATGGTATCTTGAGACTCGTTAGCCATACCATGAGATGCCATTTTGCTATCCAGGCCCTTTCAGTCCAGCTACTTTGAAAGAAGGCATTAGTAAACATGGATTCTTTGAGAGTCATCACTAGCAGTAGTGATTATTATTTTTATTATTAAGGGGTCTGAATCAGCAATTTCTTTTGTTATCTCGTATCATAAATAATACACTGTTGAACTTTATAGAACATAAAGATCTAATTGCTATTTATTATAAGAGGTATAGGCCCTTGAAGGGAAAACCCTCATTCACATAATACTAAGGTTTGGCTAAGCTCTGATGAGGTATAAAACAGCTGGTGATGAAGTAGAGAGTGGTTACATCCTGTGCAAACCTACACTGATTCCATCAGAGAAATCCTAAAGTACCCTTTCACATGGGTAGACCTAAAACTATTGATGTAAGAGATGAAGGAATATAAAAATTAAAGCTATGGTAGTGTTTGAGGTGGAATGGCCTTATTGCCTTCCATTTTAAAGATAGGGAAAACTGGAACCCATTCTATCAACCCAGGGCTCTTCCACAATATCATGTTGTTATTAGATTTACCTTAAGAACATAGATACTGTCCAACAGGCTCTAGCATCTTTTCTAAGTTTTATCTTAGTTGATGACTCATGGTTTATATTCTACTTCCTGCTTCTTCAGTCAATTCTATTGAAAAATTAAAGAATGAAAAGTAATGAATACTAACATCCATCCCTTCCCCATCCTATCATCCTTCACTAGAGCTTTCTGAGGAAATAAACTGAAAAGGGAGGCTGTTTGCAGTAGAACTCCAAAAAGAAGATCCTTCCCAAAAGTGTTTGGTCACAGTTCTTAATACAGGTAGCAGCATATGATTGGGGAAGGAATGGTGCTTGATATCAACTCTAATAACAAAACTTTTCATTGTCATTTCCCCCCCTAGTATCGTCTAGACTGTCACAACCATCCTCTCCTCAGTCAGGCTGCCCATCACCCACCATTCCAGCAGGTAAAGTCATTTCTCCGTCACAGAAGCACAGCAAGAAGGCACTAAAGCAGGTAATCATGCTATTCTGTTTATCAGAATTATAATCTCCTACATTAAAAATGCATGATTCTGGCAGTCAGTGAAAATTTCTTGAAAGAACGTTAGGGAGAAATTGTGTGTGGTTTCCCACTTTGTATTTAATAAGTTATGCACCTCTGTGTTAATAGGTTTATGGTAGATACTCTTTTTATCACATTTTAAAAGTTCCTGATTAGTTTCCAATTTGCTATGAGGGGTGTGTGTATGTGTGTGTGTGTTTAATTAAGAGTAGGTATTGAATTTTTCAGGTTGAGTTTCTTCAGAATTTATGAAGATGATCAGGTAGCCTTTCTCTTTAAGTCAACCAATATACGGAACTCCAGGGCTAGACTTTCTAATGTTAATGTATTGTGTAGCTCTCTGGAATAAACCCTATATGTTTGTTATATAATTTTTAATATGTTAATGGAATTTTCTTATTTAAGATTTTAGCTTCGATTTTGTTATTTTCTTGTACTATCCTTATACAGTTTTGGAATCAGGATTGTTCTTAGCATCTAAAATAAGTTGTATAGCCCTCTATTATTTTTCTGATTTTTGGAAAAAATCATAGAAAGTATTTTTTTCCCTGAAAGTTCTGCAAATCTCACTTTTACAACTGTTTTCCTAGCATTTCAATTTCATCTACTACTACTGGTCTCTTGATTTTCAGATATTTGAGCCAATTTTGGAAATTTACTTTTCTTAGAAAATGCTCCATTTCACTTGATTTTTTTCAAATATTCGTATAAAGTTGTACATAGTATTGCTTTTTATGTTTCTCTTTTGTTCATCATTGTTGTTCATTTGTGATGTATCTTCTTTTTTCTCAGTGTTACTTGCCAACTATTTTATTGGGCTTTTCAAAGAACTTGCTTTCTATTTTTTGAAATGCAAATTATCAGTAAATTTAAATTTGACTAATAATTAAGGACACAGACTAATTTTATCCTCAGATTAGTATATATAATACAGCTTAATTATAACATCAAGCACAAGCACTGTCAAGTATGTGGGAAAATGACTACTTGTAGTTTGCTGGTGGAATATAAATTCTTACAGCTACTTTGGAGAGAAATTTTATGTTTATTAAAATTTTAAATGCATATCCCCCATGACTAAGTAGTTAAATATTTGGGAACTTATCTTAGAAAAATGTATGTATTCATACATACTTATATACATAACACACACAGAAAAATGTTTGCATTAAAGTTTGTAATAGCAAAAACTTGCAAGTGGATATATATATATATATATATATATATATATATATATGAATTCCTTAATAAACAGCGGCATATCCATATGCTAGAAAATTATACAGGGTTAAAAGTTTACCTTGTAATTAAGTTTTTCTGTATGCATAGACATGGAAACACCATCACACTATAATGTTTAATCATTAAAATCAAGTGTGTTACAACATTCATTAAAAACATACACATAGCCACATATATACCCAGAACAATAGTATATTTTTAATGGAAATATGAATCTGTATATACACACAAACACATACATATAATGTAAGTGTAAAAAAAGCTCAATAAGGAAAAATAAATTGATGACTGTGGTTATCTTTGAGGATTGGGGAACAAGACTGAGTGCTGGGCAAAAGAGAGTTTAGCTTTATGTTTGAATTAAATGGTAAAAATGTATTCATGTCATAACTGTTTAATTAAAATTTTAAGGGAGTTCTCTGGCTGTCCAGTGGTTAGGACTCAGCGCTTTCACTGCTGGGACCCAGGTTCAGTCCCTGGTCAGGGAACTAAGATCCCATAAGCTGTGCAGTGTGGCCCTATATAGATAGGTAGGTAGGTAGGTAGGTAGATAGATAGATAGATAGATAGATAGATAGATAGATAGATAGATGGATGAGATAAATTTTTTTAAATTAAGTAGGTCTTAAAGTGTTTAAACCAAAAGTGCTTTTATTAAAAGATGTCCAAAAATTTGATAAGGTTAATTACAATCTGCCTGGGTATCCTGCAGCACTTGTATTTTTACACATTCTTTGCAAGAGTTTAAGAAGTATGAGATGCACTTTGTTATAAAGCAGAAACTAACACACCATTGTAAAGCAATTATACTCCAATAAAGATGTTAATTTAAAAAAAAAGAAGTATGAGATGCCTCTTTTCCACAGAGAAGAGGCAAGTATTTTAGTAAAACTTGTTAGCTTATTCATGACATATATACTACTCCGTGTTATTCTCCTGTAATCTCAGGAGTCAAATACTGTATTTCTTTAAGGAATACCAGTATGAGAAATTATATAAATTAGATTGTTGGTATGTAAAGTAAGGCCTTGCCTCCAGTATATGTTTTTCATATTATTAGGTGAGAAAACTTATTTCAGTGTAAGTTATCCTTTACCCCAGTGAAGGTTTTTTTGTTGTTGTTTGCTTTTTAAATTTTAAACAGAATTAGGGCCTCCCTGGTGGCGCAAGTGGTTGAGAGTCCGCCTGCCGATGCAGGGGATACGGGTTCGTGCCCCGGTCTGGGAGGATCCCATATGCCGCGGAGCGGCTGGGCCCGTGAGCCATGGCCGCTGGGCCTGCGCGTCCGGAGCCTGCGCGTCCGGAGCCTGTGCTCCGCAACGGGGGAGGCCACAACAGTGGGAGGCCCGCATACCGCAAAAAAAAAAAAAAAAAAAAAAAAATTTAAACAGAATTAGAACAGGGTTTGTAAGCTACTGAGGGAGGGGAAAACCGAGTACAGTTCTTAAACAGAGAGGCTGCAAGTTATTTTGTTTTCATCATATATCTGAATTTACATGATCATAGCAGAAATAGATAAGATCAAGTGGTTCTATTAAATTTTGCATTAACTTAGAATGACCTAGGTACTGTGAATAGAAAGGAATGAATACTAATGGCTGCCACACAGGAAGCTTACAGACATTTTCTGTTCTGATTGCAAAGAATGAGAGACAGGCTGTAATCAGTGATCAGACAACACTGACATTATGCTTCTGCCTCACCTATTATAAATGTAGGTGAGTGTAAGCCAGATACCTGACTCTCTCAGTTTCTTTTCTCCACTGACAGCTTAGATCAAGGAGATCAAGTGTTGCCACTGTGCTTGCATGGCATAGCCAGAGGTATATGTGAATGTGAAAAGGAGAAAACCATATTGTGAAAAGGGAACGGGAGACAAGAAGGCAGTTATTCCACACTTTTGTACATGATGGTCGTGAAGGTTAAAGCTTAAACTGGCATTTTAATGAGGTCGTAGATGTTTAACTTTTTCCTGAAATGTAGTTTTACTTTCTTAGTTTCTGTCTTTTTTTCTTTTTAAACCCTTGAGTTTAAAAATAGCCTTTATATATCTTTATGGTTAAAATCTGGGAAGATATTTGTCTTTCTGTTCATTCTAAATAGTTTAGTATATTCTCTAAACTAAGAACGTCATAGAAATTACAATATTCTGAAATAACCAGAAGGAATCACACTGTTCTTAGAACCCATGTTTTCCAATCTTCCTTCCCTTCAGTTTACTGCATTGCTATAAATTGCTGAGATTTATTTGGTCATTGGGCCAAATCTTACTGCTCTTACCTGAGATCAAATTCAAGTAGTTATTTGCAACCTTTTGTTCAAATGCAGAACCTCTGAAACATACGTAAGCTAAATATTTACATTTCTACCTAAAGTTGATGCAAATGGGACTCTTCTTGGTCCAGGGCTTAGAATTCTGTTCTCAGAATGATTGAAAACATCTAATTCTCTGCTACTACAAGTATGAGAAGTCCATGGCTTACTGGTGATTTTTAAGCTCTAAAAATGGTAATGACAATTTCTCACATTTACTTAAAGGAGAACATCGGTAAAAAGAAAATATCCAAACTCTTAAGGATTATTTAAGCCTTGTGTTTAATTAGTTTAGTTTAGATTTTTGTTTACTTTGATGGATTTCAAAGAACTTGGATAATCAGCATACTCTTCTTCACCACTTAAAGTCATTTATTTTTTTGTGATTACTAAAAACTGATTTGTTTTGTTTCTTACAGTCAGTTTTCTCTTTATAGGCTCTAAAACAGCAACAGCAGAAGAAACAGCAGCAGCAGCAATGCAGGCCAAGCGTGTCCATCTCCTCCAACCAGCACCTGTCTCTGAAGACTGTCAAAGCAGCCAGTGATTCTGTACCTGCCAAACCTGGTAGGCAGACTGAATGTCTTTTCAGTGAAAGTTTCTTTTTCCAGTAGTTTCGTAGACCAAATTCATATACTATGTCCTTTATTTTTAAATTACTGTATTATATTACTGCCAAATCATCAGTATAAATCCTTCTAAAGTAAAGGGGGAAATTTATGCAGAGTAATCCTACAGTTGTTAAAAAATACATCATTGGGATTTGCATGTTAGAATAAGATCAGTAACTAACTTCCAATATGTCTACACTAATAATATTTGGAAGCCTCTAATTAGTCACCTTATAAAGCTGGTGTTTCCAAGATGCTCACACTGAACTCTTCACTGGTTCTCTCCTTTAAAAATAAAAGGTTTTCCTAAGAATTCATGATACATTCGGGTTTCCATTGGACATATCCACAGGCCTTTGGACTTTTTGTTGTTGTTGTTTATTTTGTTTTGAATTTAAACTGGTCTAGATACAGGCTTTGTATTTTATTACACAATTTAGTTTGATGCCAGCTGATCATATGAGTTGGCCAGATTTAAACTGTCTTGCAGAACTTTGCATTTTTGTTAGGAAGGAAATTTACCACCAGAAGCAAATAATGTGCTGGGAGAAGGAAAGGGATTTTATTTTACTTTTTGACTCCTAATTCTCAGACTCAGAACACATTTGAAGGGTCACATTGCCTCATACATAACTCCTTTGGTTAGCATTGAATGATTTAATTGTTCATTTGATTGATTGTTTAGTTTCTGTTTATACCCTCAGGGTCATATTTTATATATTTTTTAATATATTTTTATATATATATTTTCCCCTAGCGATATGGGAAGGAAAGCAATCTGACGGACAGTCAAGCAGCCCTCAGAACTCAAACTCTAGCTTTTCTTCTTCAGTTAAAGTGGAAAATCCTTTGCTAGGCCTGGGAAAGAAGTCATTCCAGAGGTCTGACAGGCTTCACACAAGTAAGTTAATTTACAAAGACCTGAGTTCTCGCACCTTAAATTTTCAACTCTGTGTTTGAAGTACATCAACTGTTTGACTTAATTGCTCCTTCCTGTTCACCTCTGAGCTCTTGACTGTTTTCATGTTCTTCCTATCCTATCAAACGTCATTCAGAATAAGATCTGTTATCAGCCATTTTGTGGTTTATTTCTCTTTCTGACAAGAGGTTTCTTTATCCAGCATTATTTACCTTTTGTCTCTGTGTACAGAAAGGTAGAAGGGCTTATAATTAAACATGGCAAACTGAACCCCTTTTCCTGCTTCTTCTAAAATCCCACTATAAAATGAGAATATGGAAATACAAAAGATTAAACCCATTAGGGTGAAGAAAACAAGGAGACAACAGATGGACAGGAAATATCAACAGATTTTGAAAGATAAAAAAACTGGATGGAGTCTTTCACAGAGCTGAGGAGCAGATGCCAGTAGTCAGCAAGCCAGCTGAGCCTGTAGAGCACCAGAAGGGTTTATGCATTGGAGATGCCAATATCAAGGATTGAGGTATCCTTCTCATAGTAGAGACAGATGAAGCATAGGGTTGAGAAGAAAAACCTTTGGAAGTTAATAAGAAGAAGTTTGATGCCTCAGCCTAGCAAGAGACAGGAGATTTATTTTGAGGTGAAATTAAACCATCTAGACTTGAAATTCAGAGACACCACACATAACTGAGGACAGATAATGAGGCAATGTACCGGACTCAGGGAAATCAAGTAAAATACAAATACTAAATAGTGATCCTCCTGCTTGCTTGGTTTCCAGAATGTTAGTAGTGAGGCATATTTCTACCTCCATTACTCTGTTCCTCCTCCCCACCTATGCTTCAGCAAGAGATTGTGGGATTGGTACCTAAAGAAATTGAATAGCCTCAGAAAAAAAATCTGCAGGCAAATTTATAGATTCGCAACTAAAAGAGATCATCTTGATCATACTTCTGTGGAGCTCACCAGTCTACAAGATGCACCCAGGCACCTAAAATTTTCAGTCAGTCTTTTTAGTGCCTCTCTTTTACTTGTAATTACTAAGGATCACCTTTGAAGAAAATCTCCGTCATGAGAGAATCTGAAAAACAGACTCAGAAGAAACAGACAGTTCAGGAAGGAGAAAACTTAATAAACAAATAACTTTAAAAACTATAATATCCACAGAAAGAAAAGATGATAACTGCACCCATGAAAGAACAGAATACTATTTTAAAAATCAGAAAATAAAGAATACCAGGATATTAAATAACATGGTAGCAAAAATAAAAAATTTTAATAGAAATACTAAAAGAGGTGAAGGCATTTCCCAGAACATAGGTCAAAGGAGAGATTCAAAAGGAGAGAGAAGGTAAGAAAGTAGGAACACCAATCTAGGCTGTCCAATGTCTTAAATAGTAGGAGTATCAGAAAGGAAGAACAGAAATTGAAAGGAAGGTAAATGATAAGAGAAATAATACAAGAAAATTCTGTAGAATTGAAAGCCACAGATTCCAGACTGAAAGTACGTGATTCCTGTCAAGAAACATGAACATAAAGAAACCTGTTCCAAGACCATTCTTTTGAAATTTCAAAACATCTAGGATAATGAGAAGATTCTAAACAGAAAAAAGTAGTTCACATATAAAGATTCAAGAATTGGGATGGCAGACATCTCAACAGCAACATAGGAGCTAAACGATAGTGCAGCAATGCCAACAAAATTCTAAAGGAAAGTTATTTTACATTCATTTATATAAAACAGACCCTTCCAAACTATTAAGTGTGAGAATAGAATTAATATTTTCAGACAAGTTCTTTGTAAAAATCTGGTTTGAATCTAGGTGGGATTGTAAATTGGTACATTTTTCTTAGAGACAGTATCTCCCTTAAACTAAATATGCCTTTTGAGCATCAGTCGCACTGCCACAGATTAAAAATATTCATTTATTGGGACTTCCTGGTGCTCCAGTGGTTAAGACTCCATGCTTCCAAGGCAGGGGGCACAGGTTCGATTCCTGGTCGGGGAACTAAGATCGCACATGGTGTGTGGCGTGGCCAAAAATTAAAAAAATAAAAATATTCATTTAGTCAACAAATACTTATAGAAGGTATACTATTATGCCAAGCACAGGTTTAGGGCCCAAGAGATGTGGTGATAAACAGAACAAAGTTTCTTCCTTATAGAGCCAATATTCTACTTAAATTCAGTTAAAGTCACAATTTTAGTGTCTTCATTCAATTGCAGTTGAAACGTGGAGTTACAAAATTAAGAAAGTATGGGCCAAGAATTTCTGACTTTCATAACACAACTAGGAAAATTTAACTAAAAAAAGAAGGCATGGTATATTTAAGTTTGACCTAATGGCCAAGAAATAAATGAAAATTCATCTTCTTTCATGCGAATAGGGTTGTATGAAAAATAAATTAATACATGTCAGTGTTTAAAATAGTGCCTGACACTTAGGAAGCCCTATATAAATGTGTTTACTGCTGCTGTCATTGATCACTGTTGTTATAATTACTACTAATATTTCAAATTTATGGAGACCTGCAATTTTGGAATACTGAACTTTATAAGTGTACTGTAGTTATTCAACACAGAATTCTGTGTTGATTGGATCAAGCTTGTTTATCTGAAAAATAGTTCAGCCTTTTTCCCCCCTTGTTTTTTGGGCTGCTTTTGGTATGGCTTGATTTATTAATAATTGAGAGAGATGTGTTGAAATCTCCTATCCTAATGGTGGCTTTGTTCAGTTCTCCCTGATGTTCTATCAGTTTTCATTTCACATATTTTGAAGCTACCTTATATTAGATATTTTCAAGTTTAAAATGTTCCTGGTGGATTGAACCCCCCCTTTTTTTTACCTTGTCAATCACTGATTAAGTGTTTTACTTAAAGTGTCTTTCATTTGATATTACTAGAGGTGCACCAGTTTTCCTATGGTTAGTTTTTGCCTGTTACATTTTTACGTTGTTCATTTCTATGTCCTTGTACTTTAGGTATATCTCTTTACACAGCATATAGCTAGCTGAATTTTCTTTATTTTCAATTCAATATGTAAATCTTTTTTCTTTGGTGAATTTTATCCATTTATATTTATTATGATTGTTAATCTATTTGGACTTGTTTCTACAATCTTATTTTTTTCTTGATCTTTGTCCTGATTTTTTTGTTTGTTTCTCTTTTTTTTAATGAATAACAAATTTTTTTTGGCTTGCCTCAACCTTTTTTTTTTTTTTTTTTTAATTTTTATTGGAGAGATTTCCCTGGTGGTCCAGTGGTTAAGAATCCACCCTTCCCCTGCAGGGAGCTCAGATTCCATTCCTGGTTGGGGAACTAAGACCCCACATGCTGCTCAGTGCAGCCTAAATAAATAAATAAATAATTTAAAAAATTTTTTTGTTGGAGTATAGTTGATTTACAACTTTGTGTTAGTTTCAGGTATACAGCAAAGTGATTCAGTTATACATATACATACATTCATTCTTTTTTAGATTTTCTCATATAGGTTATCACAGAATATTGGGTAGAGTTCCCGGTGCTATACAGTAGGTCCTTGTTGGTTATCTGTCTTATATAGTAGTGTGCATGTGTTCATCCCAAGCTCCTGATTTATCCCTCTCCGCCACATTTCCCCTTTGGTAACCATAAGTTTGTTTTCTATATCTATAAGTCTGCTTCTGTTTTGTAAATAAGTTCATTTGTATTTCTTTTTAATTATATTCCACATATAAGTGATATATAATATTTGTCTTTGTGTTTCCGACTTACTTCACTTAGTATGATAATCTCTAGGTCCGTCCATGTTGCTGCAAATTGCATTATTTCATTCTTTTTTATGGCTGAGTAATATTTCATTGTATATATGTATGACATCTTCTTTATCCATTCCTCTGTTGATGGACATTTAGGTTGCTTCCATGTCTTGGCTGTTGTAAATAGTGCTGCAATGAACATTAAGGTGCATGTGTCCCTTCGGGTTGTGATTTTTTTTTTCCAGATATATGCCCAGGAGTGCAATTGCTGGGTCATATGGTAGTTTTTAAGTTTTTTAAGGAGCCTCCATACTGTTCTCCATGGTAGTTGTACCAATTTATATTCCCACCAACGGTGTAGAAGGGTTCCATTTTCTCCACACACTCTCCAGTATTTATTGTTTGTAGACTTTTTGATGATGGCCATTCTGCCTGGTGTGAGGTGATACCTCATTGTAGTTTTGATTTGCATTTCTCTGATAATTAGTGATGTTGAGCATCTTTTCATGTGTTTTTTGGCCATCAGTATGTCTTCTTTGGAGAACTGTCTATTTAGATCTTGTGCCCATTTTTTGATTGAGTTGTTTGTTTTTTTGACATAGAGCTGCATGAGCTGTTTGTATATTTTGGAGATTAATTCCTTGAGACTGTCTTTTCTCCATTGTATATGCTTGCCTCCTTTGTCATAGATTAGTTGACCATAGGTGCATGGATTTATCTCTGGACTTTCTATCCTGTTCCATTAATCTATATTTCTGTTTTTATGCCAGTACCATGCAATTTTGATTACAGTAGCTTTGTAGTATAGTCTGAAGTCAGGGAGCCTGATTCCTCCAGCTCCATTTTTCTTTCTCAAGATTGCTTTGGCTATTCTGAGTCTTCTGTGTTTCCATACAAATTGTAAAGATTTTTTTTCTAATTCTGTGAAAAATGCCATTGGTAATTTGATAGGTACTGCATTGAATCTGTAGATTGTTTTGGGTAGTATAGTCATTTTGACAGTATTGATTCTTCTGATCCAGAAACATAGTATATCTCTCCATCTGTTTGTGTCATCTTTGAATTCTTTCCTCAGCATTTTATAGTTTTCTGAGTACAGGTCTTTTGCCTCCTAAGGTAGATTTATTCCTGGGTATTTTATTCTTTTTGATGCAGTGGTAAATGGAATTGTTTCCTTAATTTCTCTTTCTGATCTTTTGTTGTTAGTCTATAGGAATGCAAGAGATTTCTGTGTATTAATTTTGTATCCTGCAACTTTACCAAATTCATTGGTGAGCTCCAGTAGTTTTCTGGTAGCCTTTAGGATTTTTGTGTATAGTATCGTGTCATCTGCAAACAGTGATAGTTTTACTTCCTCTTTTCCAATACAGATTCCTTTTATTTCTTTTTCTTCTCTGATTGCCGTGGCTAGAACTTTCAAAACTATGTTGCATAAAAGTGGGGAGAGGGCCTCCCTGGTGGCGCAAGTGGTTGAGAGTCCGCCTGCCGATGCAGGGGATACGGGTTCGTGCCCCGGTCTGGGAGGATCCCATATGCCGCGGAGCGGCTGGGCCCGTGAGCCATGGCCGCTGAGCCTGCGCGTCCGGAGCCTGTGCTCCGCAACGGGAGAGGCCACAACAGTGAGAGGCCCGCATACCACAAAAAAAAAAAAAAAAAAAAAAAAGTGGGGAGAGTAGACATCTGTATCTTGTTCCTGATCTTAGAGGAAGTTCAGTTTTTCACAACTGAGAATGATGATAGCTGTGGGTTTGTCATATATGGCCTTTATTATGTTGAGGTAGGTTCCCTCTATGGCCACCTCCTGGAGAGTTTTTATCATAAGTGAGTGTTGAATTTTGTCAAAAGATTTTCTGCATCTACTGATGATAATATGGTTTTTATTCTTTAGTTTGTTAATGTGGTATATCACATTAATTGATTGATTTGCATATATCGAAGAATCCTTGCATCCCTGGGATAAATCCCACTTGATCATGGTATATGATCATGGTATATTGTTGGATTTGGTTTGCTAGTATTTTTATATGTTGTCCATTTTAATTCCTTCATAGTTTTTTTCTCTCTCTGCTGAGTTTCATATACATTCTATTTCTGTTCTATTAGTTTTAGGTGTGCAACATGATGATTTATATCTGTATATAGTGCGAAATGATTACCACTGTAAGTAAACATTCATCACCTCACGCAGTTACATTTTTTTTACCTTGTGATGAAAACTTTTAAGATTTATTCTTTTAGCAAAAAAGTGGCCATCTTGATTTTCTTCCAGAACTATGGAAGTACTTTATAACAATTTAACACTGATCTTTTTCTATTTGGACTTAAATAATATTATTATCTGACGTTTCGCTTCTTTGTTTTTAATCTCACAGATCAGGCACTACAATGCTATTCTTTTATGCAGGCATGTCTATCTTTCTCCATTGTATTCCAGCCCATCCATCTGCAGTGATTTTCCTTCCTGTAGTACAGGTTTTTGAGAACTTTATTTAGAGCATGTCTCTTGGTAGAAAATGCCCTCAATTTTTGTTATTTCTATAAATATCTTTGTTTTATGTTCATTCTTGAAGGAGAGTTTAGTATACATATCATTATAGATTGATGGTTATTTTCTCTCACCATTTTATAGTTAACCCATTTGTTACAGATTCCTTTGTTGTTAAAATGCTTGCCATTATTCTGTTCCTTTTTAGGAAATCTTTCCCTTCCTTATGGATGCTTCCAAGCTATTTCTTGTTCTTTGATGAGCAGTTTTACTAAGCATGGATTTCTTTTCATCCTGCTTTGAATATGTTTTGCTTCTAGATCTTTAGGTTTGTGGTTTTCATCAGTTCTGGTAAATGTATTGCTGCAAATTATTCAAATATTTCCTTTTCCCATTCTCTTAATTTCTTCTTTCTGGGTCTCCAGTCAAACACATATATTAGACCTTCTCATTCTGTCATTCATGTTTCTGCTAAAGCTCTCAAAATGTTTTATCTGTCTTTTCTATATTCTGGATAAATTATTTGGCTATAATTCCCTCCTGTTGAATCCACTCATGGTATCTGATTTCAACAGTTTTTAAAATTTAGTTTTTCAAAGTCTTTTTGTTCATTCCTGATTATTTTAGCCCCATCTTTACAATTACATTCTTTATTTCTTTAATTATTTTATACATAGCTATTCTGTATTCTATGTATGTGACAATTTCTGTGATAGCAGTACTTCTAGGTCTAAATCTTTTATTTCTGGTTACTGCTTATTTTCTGTCATACTGGCATACCTCCTGGTTTGTCAGGGTAATCTTTGTTAGGCAGTGCTGGATTTTAATTTGTAGGAATCCTATGGGCCTAAGTTAAGGGGAATCCTTTCCTATCAAGGGAGATGACTTTTGTTTCTGCCAGGAGCCAGAGGTTACCCACATCCAGGACTGTGTAACTTTATGCAAGTATTCCTAATTGTAGAATTTATGGATCCTAGATTCCCATGCACCTTAAAATTTTGCTGTGTATTGTTAAATTTTCTTCTAATAAGATTATACTGATTTCAGCCCCACCAGCATTATTTGAAAGTGGTTTTTGCTTTTTCCGTGAATAGTCCCATCACTATATTGCAATATTTGCCATTTGATAGACAAAACATGTTCATTAGTTTAACTGACATTTCTTTAAATATTAATACCTTAGCAGCTATTTATGGTTAGTCAACTATGAATTACATGTTCATTCCTTTTGCTCATTTTTCTCTTGGTGATATTTATCTTTTTCATGTTGATTTATAGATGCACATTTAATATCAAGAATAGTAACCTTCGGGAACTTCCCTGGCGGTCCAGTGGTTAAGACTCTGCCCTTCCTTTGCAGGGGGCATGTGTTCGATCCCTGGTTGGGGAACTAAGATCCTGCATGCTGTGTAGTGCAGCCGGGAAAAAAAAAAAAAAAAAAGAACAGTAACCTTTTGTCATGGCTTGCAAATATTTTTCCAAGTTAGTCTTTTTGGTGCAAAAGTTTTAAACTGTGTATTCAAATCCATGAGTGTTTTGAAAGACTGAAACCTTCCTATTGTGAACAGATTTTCTGTTGACTGCTAAGCTATTCAATCATAACATTTTTAGCTAATGCAAATAAAATTGATGAAAATAATTATCACGGGAAGGGAAAAAGAGCCTCAGTATGATTTATATATATATTTGAATTTTTCCATTTTTTAGTCATTCTGTGTATGTGTTATTTATTATAAACTTCCCTAGTTCCATTTGAGAAATGATCGAGTCTCAAACATACCATGTATTTTTAGTATGGGAAAAGATGTACTTTTACAGACTTTATTCCATTTTTGCAGGGAAGATAACTTATATTCTTTTATCCTTTATGAACGAACAAAACTTGGCTTTATTTCTGAGAACCTGAAGTGTTACCTTCTTCACAGTGTGATATTTGAAAGTACTTACAACTGTGGTTTTTTTGCACTGCAGAGGAAGGTATAGTTTAGATAGAAACAGGAATGTGAAGGAGGCCCAAGTGATTCTTTTCCACATTTTTATAGGGCAAATGAAGAGGACTAAATGTGCTGAAATTGATGTTGAGACACCAGACTCCATTCTGGTTAATACAAACCTACGAGCACTAATCAACAAACACACCTTTTCAGTCCTTCCTGGAGATTGCCAACAGCGACTGCTTCTACTACTTCCAGAGGTGGATCGACAGGTGCGTCCTTTCAGACATATCAGCAGTTTTATAACCCATCTGGGGCTTCCTTCAATCATCACCTTTAGAACTCCTTAAGACTTTTTAAATGGCTTTTGTGTGTACCTGTAAAGAAGTGATATCAAAGTTGTTAAACAAGAAATAATATTTCTTAATAGGTTGGCCCTGTAAGGCTCATAAAGGAAAAGAACCCTCTTATCAGAAATATCAAGATTATGGAATAAAATTTGTCTAGCTATCATATTAGGATGTAGACATCCGCAGAATATAGTTCAGGAGGAAGAATTGTCTTTTAAGGCATTACACTGGGGTTTTTTAATGGATTTTTGATGGGATTAAGAATGTTAATTATTTTTCCTTATTTTGTTAAATTTTTCTAAAACAAACATTTATTGCTTCAGTAATAAGTTTTGAAATCCAATATAAGTTATATTCCTTAAAAAAACAAAACAGTACCCAGAAGAAATGCCAAAGGTTTGGAAGAGTCTAGGCAGGGACCAGAGAGATTTAGGTTGGTCAGGAATAAGGCAAAAGTCGAAGACTTAGGCTTTCATCAAGGAAGGAGTGACTAGCAAGTCACTCCCCCTTTTGATCTTCTGTTTCCTCCTCTGCAAAAGGATCATTATGATTTTGTGAGGTTTGTTCAATTCTGAGATTTTTTTTTAATTAATGATTATTTAGAAGTACCTGACTATATTCGAAGTAATCTGTTAGGCACTCCACTTTTTTCTAATTATTATAAAAACATTATGAGAGAGAGTTGTTTTCCCTGGTTTACAGTAAGAAAACTAGATATATTCCCTAGTCTATAGAAAAGTCAAAACTAAATCTTTCTCATTCTGAAAATCATTCTTCTACTAGACTGTATTGATATCAATTTCATATTGCTATGAATCAGCACCTGTGAAAGGTCAGATTCTATTTCTGGGGAGTTCAGATAAGTCAGGTATACTACCAGCAGTAGGGACAAAGAAGTAAAACTGATCCTTCCCAGCTGCTGCTCTCCCCACCTTAACACTCCTTGGAGAAATTATAGCTTTGGGGATGCCCAGTTCTTGGTTAGAACAAGTTAGGAGACTGAAGTTTTGGCAGAGTTTTTAGAGAGCTTCTCTTCTTGCTAGAGATTGCTCTCATCTTTTTTAAAGACTCAAATTTTAGGTTGGGACTAATAACACAAGACCTAACAGAGGATATATCTATAGAATTCTAGTGTGGGTTCCTCAGAACTGTCTTTTGACTAATGGCCCTTATCCTGTCTTAGAAGGAGAATTGCCACATGTAATTTCGGAATTAAAAGGGACTTTAAAACTTACCCAACTTCCCATTCCTGTGGGTTTTTTTTGTTTTTGTTTTTGTTTTTCGATATGCGGGCCTCTCACTGTTGTGGCCTCTCCCGTTGCGAAGCACAGGCTCCGGACGCACAGGCTCAGCAGCCATGGCGTGCAGACCCAGCCGCTCCACGGCATGTGGGATCCTCCCAGACCGGGGCATGAACCCGTGTCCCCTGCATCGACAGGCGGACTCTCAACCACTGCGCCACCAGGGAAGCCCCCTGTGGGGTATTTTTAATAAGAGGCTACTTGCCTGTCTTTTTCAGTTACTGTGGTGGGAGGACATAGTAATCTGAGAATATGGAGTATGGGGTTTATTAGTGAAATTATTAGTGAATTTATTAATGAAATTCTGCTTCATTGTCAGATGAAATTTGGAGTTTATCAAAAATTCTGGTTATTACTAGCATGAAACATTGGAAACCATCTTTTAGTGTATGGAATACTCAACAATGAACAGTCGAAAAACATTATTTAGACCAGAGAAAGGAATAAGGGAGGGGCGTGGATTAAAACATCTCTCTTCACATATATTTGAAGGCCAATCTTTGGAAGAGGTAAACTTCTTCGTTTCTCCAGGAAGCAAATTTGGAGTTAAAATAACATTTTTGGTTTGTTTGTTTGTTTGTTTGTTTGTTTTTTAATTAATTTGTTTATTTATGGCTGTGTTGGGTCTTTGTTCCTGTGCGAGGGCTTTCTCTAGTTGTGGCAAGCAGGGACTACTCTTCATCGCGGTGCGCAGGCCTCTCACTATTGCGGCCTCTCTTGTTGCGGAGCACAGGCTCCAGACGCGCAGGCTCAGTAGTTGTGGCGCACGGGCCTAGTTGCTCCGCAGCATGTGGGATCTTCCCAGACCAGGGCTCAAACCCGTGTCCCCTGCACTGGCAGGCAGATTCTCAACCACTGTGCCACCAGGGAAGCCCATAAAATAACATTTTTTTAAACAGTTGGAGCTATTAAATTGTAGAATGGATTGACTTGTTTTGGAGAAACTTGCACAGCACTGGAATATTCAGGGAGATGTTGGATGACCTGTCCTCATAGGGAAGCCTGTTACTCCTTTGCCAAATCTATAGAGTACAAATCAGAAGCCAGCAAACTGTAGCCCACAGGCCAATTTCAGCCCACTGCCTGTTTTTGTAAATAAAGTTTTATTGGCATTCAGCCACTCCCATTAGTTTCTGCATGCTATCTATAGCTACTTCTGCCACAGTGTCAGGAGTTGAGTTGTTGCAACAGAGAGTATATGGCCTATTCGTAGTCTGTCTCTTAACAGGAAAAGTTTCCAATTTCTGCTCTAGGGCCAGGGGAAAATAATATTGGCCCAGACAGATTTAGAAAATAAAATGAGTTGAGTTCCTTAATCCCTAGGATGTCCAAATAGTTACCTAAATTTTCTTCAAAAAATTGTTTATGACTTTAAGCTTAAATTTAGTCTTTTAATCCATCTAGAATATTTTTTATATTGTTCTGAAATTGTGGCTCAGCGTATTTTCTACCGACTAGATGGCCAATTGTTCCAGCAGTACATATTTATATAACCATCTTTTTCTCTCAGTTTGAAATACCATCTTTGTTATATATTCTATTCATTTACAGGCAGCTTATATTTATAGGCACTCTCTCCTCTTTCACTCATTTCTTTGTTCACTCTAATGCTAGTAATAATTGTTTTGATTGCAGTGGCTTTGTGTGGTATGCTTAATAATTGGAAAGGCAATTCCCCCCTCTCAGTTTTTCATATTAATTTTTTTTCCATGTGAATTTTAAGATCATTTTATTAATGAAAAATCTGCATAGAGATTCTGGTAGAAATCTAGATATTAACTTTGAGCAGAATGACAGTTAATAAAATTTCTAATGCAGAGAAGAATCTTAAAACCTTTTGGCAAGACATCACAAATCAAGTCAATGAACAGATAGATTGGAGGAAATATCTTTAAAGTACGTGGAAGTTTTACTATGTATAACATGCAAAGGATTCTCACAAGATAGTTAAAAATAAGCATCCTCATAGAGTAATGAGCAAATAATAGGAATTGGCATTTCACTAGATGGCAAATCTAAATGTTCAATAAACATGCAGAAAGATACACAAAACTCTAGTAGTCAGGATGAAGGAAATTTTAATCATTTCAAACTCATTAATAGGCAAAAATTAAATACCATGTTAATATCTCTTGTTTACAAGATAAGGAGTATGCTTGTGTATTTCTAGTAGAAATGTGAATTATTTTATTAGCCTTTCTGGAAAATAATCTAATAGTCTTTTAGTTACACACACACACACACACACACACACACACACACACACAAATATTTCTTTGCTTTCAGAACCTATCCCATAGAAAAAAGCACTAGTATATTCATCTTTACTGGAATGCTTATTGCAGCTTTGTTGATTATGGGAAAGCACTGGAAACAAAATATATGTTTATGATCAGGAAATTGGTAAATGTATTGAGGGACATTCATACAGTGAAACAATCTGCAGCTATTATAAAGGAGCTAAAACTATGCTAGTTGACTTGGAGAGACTTCCACTTGTATTGTGTGAGGAAAGTAAGTTTCAGAGTGTAGTGTATGTAACTTGGTCACAGTTTTGTAAAACAAATAATGGACCTCTCAGAAAAAAACTCTTATATATGTATTTGTTTGCAGATGATTCTTTGAGTATAATTAACCAATGGGGAATGGAATTGAAAGGAGAGGAAGAAGGGAGGAGAAGTAAACAGGAAAGAAGTTTTTTAGAAAAAAAATAATATTACATTATAAAATAGAAGTGTCCATAATAAGCAGCATGATATGATACAGTCATGTTTCTGTAAAATTTGACTTACACACATTCTTTTCTAAAAGGACAGGAACGTCAAATTCCACATGATACAATTGGCTTTCTTTCTAAGCTTTCTGTGGCTTATTCTTTGACCCAGGTTGGTCCAGATGGTCTGATGAAGTTAAATGGATCAGCCCTTAATAATGAGTTCTTCACTTCAGCAGCCCAAGGCTGGAAGGAAAGACTTTCAGAAGGTAAGTGTTCAACTTTATGTGTCTCCTAGGATGTGTATGCACTTGGAGGGCATATTTGCACCTCTGAGCCTCAGTGGGTATTTGCCCAGTTTTGGAAAGCAAAGGATAGAACATTTCATAAGGTAGAACTAGCTCTTCTATGTGAAACACATTGCTAGACTTTTATTTAGAGCATGTAACCAGGTTTGGCTCCAGAAGGAGTTCAGCAGCATGTTTCTTTAAGGGTTTAAAGTCACCTGGTAAACTAAAAAAAATATAGACTTTTAGGCCCTATTCCTAAAGATTCTGTTTCATCAATTCTAGCTTAATGCCTAGGAATTGAAATTTTAATAAGCAGAATATAGAATTAGAGTTATTTTATGGTGCTGTAAATCATGGTTTGGTAAGCAGTGAGATAACTTCTTTCTTGCTGCCCAATCTCAATGAAACTAACAGTAAAAAGAATCTAAAAAACTAAGAACTTTTTAGAAAACTGCTTTGAGAAATGTTTCACGTACTATAAAATTCACCCATTTGCAGCATACAGTTCAGTAGCAGCCAGAGCATTTTAATAAATACAGGTTATGATCAAGAATTGCTAACTGTGGTTACTACTTTGCCATGTTTCTAATTCTGATCTAACAGATTTATAGAGGGTATATTGTAAGGCATAAAAAAGTGATTGATTGCGTTTGCGTAGCATATAGTATCGGTCACTATTAGCAGTTCTTAACCCTGACTGCTCATTATAATCACTTGTGGTATTTTTTTAAAATACAGACATCCGGGCCCCTAAAACAATGATTTTGTTTTGCCTGCGCTTCAGTGGGTTTTTTTAATATCTGTACTTTTCACTGTAGTTGTTGACTTTTCCCTTCCTGTTTTTCTTTTTAGGGCAAATTCTGTGTAGAAGGGATCTCTTACTGATTACTTTCAACCTTTCTCTTCCTTAAAGATTTCCTTGAGCAGAGACCCCCTTTTTCTGAAAGAGTCAAAATCACATGAGCACTTTAAAACATACTTGTTACCAGTACTTTCTTTTAGAATAATTTGGATTTATGTTCCCTACTCCCCAACTTTTAAAAGTAAATATTATCAACAGTGATACCTTGATTATTATGTTACTTTTTTTTTTGCATATGAGCAGTCACTGCTATACCTATAGTCATGCGATCATATTTCGTGAGCAGCAAAAACTTTGAACACTGTATACATGTGAACAGAACTCAATACTATTTATTCCTCATTCTATCAAGCACAGTAGACACAAGCAAAGAGCAGAAATTCAGAAGTTCTGGGTTGGATTCTGACAGCCAGATCCCTCTTCTCCCACTCACATGCCTAGGACTGTGATATCCACTATCCTCTCACACTTTTCCTTTCCCTCTTCTTACCCCCAGGAGGTCTTAAACTTCAAATCTACCATTTCCACTTCTTATTCTCTAATGTCCTGGGTATTAGAGAATTAAAAAACAGCCTATCTGAGTCACAGGTTTGAAGATGGCCTACCAAGCACATTCGTTGTTCTCTACTGATGGAGTGGGAAGAATTGAGGTGTGGTTGGTAGTTTTGAAAATAAATGGCATATTCAGAGCAGCTGGGTCTTTGGCATATTGAGTGTCTTGTTGCTAGGGCACTAGACCCGTACAGTTTCTGGAACAATTAGAAAACTGACAACTCCAAAATAACTCCCACTTTTTTTGTTTTTTGCCACACCATGCGGCTTGTGGGATATTAGTTCCCCAACCAGGGATTGAACCTGGGCCCACGGCAGTGAAAGCACAGAGTCCTAACCACTGAGCAACCAGGGAATTCGTACTCCCTACCTTTTTACTGGAACCTCAAATGTCTTTAAGCAGGGCCATAACTGTTCATTATGCAGTTAGAGCTAACAGGCCTAAAACACAGGTTGCCTTGGAGAAACAGACTTTTTAATAATAAAGTGTCCAGTGGCATTATTTACTGAAAGCCTATGACCAGATGACTATTTTTCCAGTGGAAAAGAAATGACAGACTCAAGGTTTGTAAGAAATCTAGAGGGACTATGATATTTGAAGCAGAGGTGAGGGTTGCTACAAGGAAGGCCCAGAGATGTGGCCAGTTAACTTCAGCTGCGCACTGGCAACTCCATGGAGTGGCGTGCAAGGGTTTTTATTTCAACTGACGGCTCCTAGGTAGTTCCCCTTACAGTGGGGAATTTTGGGGAATTTTTGTTACTTTCATGTGATAGTATTCTGACTCCTGCATGAGTCTGTCATGATTTACAAATAGTTGAAAGTAGCAAATAGCATATTTCTATTGAATATCTTTTTCTTCCCCCTTGATACATACAGGTGAGTTTACACCTGAGATGCAGGTGAGAATTCGACAAGAGATTGAGAAGGAGAAAAAAGTAGAGCCTTGGAAAGAACAATTCTTTGAAAGCTACTATGGTCAGAGGTAAATATCAAGACAAGTTCTGTAAACCAGTGTTAATTCCTATACATACGTCATGTGGTGCTTCATCTTATTACCTTTCCAGAAAATCTAGTCTGCAGTTTCCTTCATTTTTTTTCACTAGTTCTTTTTTACCAAGAAAAATATTTTTTTCTTACGAAACTTAGGTACACAGAGTTGGATTACTCATAATCCTTGACTCTTTCTCTTTTTTTTAATATTTATTTATTTATTTGGCCGTGTCGGGTCTTAGTTGTGGTGCGTGGGTTCTTCGTTGTGGTGTGCAGGCTCTTCCTTGTGGCATGCAGGCTCTTCCTTGTGGCGTGCAGGCTTCTCCCTAGTTGTGGCGTGCGGGTTTTTCTCTCTCTAGTTGTGGAGCACGGGCTTGAGGGCGCATGGGCTCCAGAGCATGCGGGCTCTCTCGTTGAGACACTCAAGCTCATTAGTTTCAGTGCACGGGCTTAGTTGCCCTGCAGCATGTGGAATCTTAGTTCCCTAACCAGGGATCAAACCTGTGTCCCCTCCATTGTAAGGCACATTCTTTACCACTGGACCGCCAGGGAAGTCCCAGTCCTTGACTCTTAATTAACACATTACCATTGTATATGGTGTGGTTTCTTTTTTTTTTATTTAAAAAAAAAATTTTATTATCTTTAATTAGAGTCCTTACTTTGAATAGATTGGTTTTTCTTCCAGTAACTTTATAGTATATAAGAATGCTGAAGTTCTATACATTTTTTATTGTAGTCAGTTATCCCACAATAGGATAACTTATCCAGAATCACTAAGGAATCCTGTAATATGGACCATTGTATTCAACGTGTAATTAAACAGCCTTTCTTCTGTAGAAGGCACTGGGAGATATTCATAGCTGAATCAAGGTACAGACCCTTTTCTCAAGGGGCTATATAGTCTGAGTCAGTTTTTTTCCTAACAAAAAAAATGTTAACATCTTAATGGGGAGATTTCCCCTGTGTTCTAGTGGTTAGGACTCGGTGCTTTCACTGCTGTGGCCCAGGTTCAATCCCTGGTCAGGGAGCTAAGGTCCCACAAGCCATGCGGTGCAGCCAAAAAAAAAAAAAATCTTAATGGGGACATTTAAATAGATGACAGTGGAGCTGTATTGTTTGAAATAGAATTGAACACCTGGAGTTTTAATTGTCTTATTAGCCTCCCTTCCTACCTAATGGCAGCCTTTAAGGATGCTCCATAACCATAGCTTGAGAACGAATGGCTCTTTTCCTTATCTCTGTGTAGTGTTCGTTGATCCCCTTCATGGTCATTTCAGAAGTGATTCTTAATGAGATGAAGAGCGCCGTACACCAATTTTTCTACCTTCTTGGTATGAGCTTTGAGCTTTTCTACAGAAACGAGGGTGAATACATTTAGACCATCATTATAGGTAGCAGTTATTCCATAAATATTGTTCATTCCCTCCTTATGAGATGGAGCATTACAGCCATTCTTGGGTCTTTCTGTTTTTAGCTATTACTTTTTGCCAGCTTTTTGGAAGGACTATATTTGATTACTGTCCAGATTTGTCCTTAGCCATTCCATCTCAGGGGTGCAGTACTGATTATTGAAGTCACCAAAGAGGGCTGTCTTGTTTTTGCTTGTTGTAGGAGGAGTCTTTAGTGACCCCTACAGGGTAGCCTAGCTCTTAGCCAGGCCACACTGTGGAAGTCTCACTTGGTCTTCACTCCAGGATAGCTCAGAGGCACTTGATCTCAGAATTTGAGAGCTATACCAAGTGAAATTTAAACAGGCTTTCCAAAAACTCCGAGTTCTCGTTTTCAACCTCTAGCGAATATTGACAGCCAGCTCTCCTACTGTCTCCTCTGGGTCCCTTAGATTTCTTGGGCCAGCCTTTCTACAGGTACTGCAGAGTAGAGCTGATCACAGTCCAAACCCACAATCCCAGGGTACATGGGTCTTTGTCTTCTTTAACTTCTCTGTGGGTAGTCTGTGATCCATGCCTCTAGGCAATGTAGCCCCTTTGTAAGCAGAAGTAATAATAATAATTAACGTTATATTGAGCTTTTATTAGGTGCTAGGTGCTATTCTAAGTACTTTACATGCATTAATTTAGTTACTCATAATAGCAACACAATGTACAATTAAAGAAACTGAGATACAGAAGGCTAGTCACTTACTTATTACATGGATAGTAGGTATCAGAGCTAGGATTTGAATCCAGGCACTCTGGCTCCAGACCCTTCACTAATATTAATAATAGTGAAGATGATATATGAAAATTACCTACTAAGTGTCACAGGTTCTTCTACGCATTGCCATACACCATTATCTCATAATATATTCAATAACATAGGCCATTTCTCAACTACAGTATTTCTTTCTTCCACCTTTTAGTTCTGGCCTGAGCCTTGAAGATTCAAAGAAATTGACAGCTTCACCCAACGATCCCAAAGTAAAGAAAACCCCAGCTGAGCAACCAAAATCCATGCTTCCTTCAGAGGCCTCTCCCGTCAGTATAGTCTCAGTAATTCCCCAGTTAGTGTCTAAAGAAGAAGTACTGCAACTGCCATCACCAGTCAGAAAAGAAGAGCATGAAAGCCAAGATAAGATGCAGCCAAACTCCAAATCCCCAGAGCCCCTACTTTCCTCAGCTACCAATGCAAATGAGCTTAGCAGTGTTCCTCCCATCAAGTGCCCAAAGGATGAGGCTCTCTTGGAGCAAAAGCCAGTTGCCTCTGCTGAACAGGAGTCTGAGAAAGAGAATCATCTCACTACAACTTCAAATTATAACAAAAATGAAAGCCAAGAAGCTTTAGTTACATCCCTGAGCAAACCCAAGAGCCCTGGGGTAGAAACAATAGTAGTGAAGCCCATAGGAGAAGCAGGTCTACAGGAGACCACTATGAAAGAGCCTCCATCAACTCTGGCTGATCACAGCCCAGAAAGCCTCAAGAGGAAATCTTCTGTCACCCAAGAAGAGGCCCCTACAAGCTGGGAGAAAAGACCACGTGTCACTGAGAATCGCCAGCACCAGCAGCCATTTCAAGTCTCCCCACAGCCCTTTCTCAGTAGAGGGGACAGGTTCCAGGTGCGGAAAGTACCACCTCTCAAGGTAAGAGAGCGGGAAGAATTGAAAAAGAAAGATGGTCTGAACACAAAGTTTTTGGTTGTACCTACTAAGTTTCAAATATTTGTGGTATTTCTTAATGCAGAAGCAGTTGTATATATTTGATATGCATGTAACTGTGGTCATACATGAGTAAAATTATTAAGAAACAGGCATTTAGAACTGCATCCTTATATGTATACATATAGCTGATTCACTTTGTTCTACAGCAGAAACTAAGACAACATTGTAAAGCAATAATATTCCAATAAAAAAAAATCATAAAAGAACTGCGTCCTCACAGATCTTTTTTGAGGTTTGAATACTTACTCAGATATCTGAATATCTAATGCATTCCACCTCCACCCACACCCCTGCTGGCTACTCTTGTATTTTAAGACAGTTATGGAAAGTATTTTGTCTCATGTGACAAAATAATAAGTATAATAATAAATAGGAGGAGGTCATTGATGTGATTAAGAGATCACACCTTTGTACCGAGCCATGATATTTGACACTTTATTGACTGGAGACGTATTATGGCCACAGGCATTAGTTTCTACAAAAATCCCCAGTCAGTAATGTGTTAATTATTGTTGCCGTAACTGATTTGATGTTCTGAGAGCCTGGAACTACCTTTTAGTTCCAACCTTTTAAAGGAAATGTGTGTGGCTGCCATGAGTCACCACTGGTCACTTGAGGGACCTTAGTAAGATGGAATAGCCTTGCTAAGCTCTGCTGCTTAGGATATGTGATTAACTTGTGTTTTAGCCCTATGTTGCTGCATACCAGATCTTTTAAATTGCTATAGCAGTGTCACTACCTTAGTATGTACTTGGGCTTGTGCCTAATATCAGTTTGCAGTTCATTCTTCATTTTATTAATAGTACTTATTAACACTGTTGTGTCTACTATGAACCCAGGCACTGGGTAGCATTCATTCACATTAGAATATAAGTAAAAAAAAAAAAAAATAAGCCAAATAGAAATACTTTTTTCCCTTTTTTATTCAACTTAGACTAACCAAAGTCCTACCTGGAAATATCCCTTGGAAACACTCAGTTACTAGTACTTGACCTGTTTCATGCACTGTGAGATTTGTCTCTCTCATTTTGCATCATAATAGTATGATGTTCTTCATCACTTTTTAATTTTAAGATTTCAGCAATTTCTCCTTTTTTCTTTTTTTTTTTGATATTTTTCTACCATTAGCATACACTGTCGTGCTTTGCTAGAGATTCTGAGTTTTATGATAATCACTTGTATTCTTCTTATAAAAATATGAGAAACCTTTCTTTAATGCATGTCAATTAGAACTTATCTCTAAACCTGAGAGCTGAGTTATAGTCTAGGTTTTACTTTATATAAATGACACTGGGTAAGAACCATCATTTCTATTTCCTCATCTTTCTGCTAATCCAAAGAGACTCTACACTGAAAACTTAAAGCCATTGTGACCAAGCTAATGTTATTTAACTTCTTTCCTTTCTTTTACTTCTTCCTCATTTCCCCAAAAACTTTCCACCAGAAGTTGCTTTAGTAACTCTCTTACCTTAGACCCTATCTCAAATCCCATTTTCTTAGACAAAGCTTAATGTAATTTATAACAGAACAAAATCTTTTAAACAAAACTTAAATAGAAAAACAAAATTTGAATTTTATTACAAATGTTATATATGTATATGTGTATAAAATTATATATGCACATATATCTATTTTATATATGTATATCTACAATATAAAATCTGTACATATATGTATATAGAGAGATGGGCAACTCATACAGACATTATGTATTTTCCATTCAGTATACAATTATAACAGAAAGAATCTAATTCCTTTGCTCTACCAGGGTAGGGCTTCTCAATAAGTTAAATTGTTGAATTGTTATCAGTGCCTAGAAAGCTTGTGTGGTTTTTGTACTTAAAAAAAACTATAACATCTCATTTATTCTACATAAACGGGTAATAGGACTAGTTACATAAATAACTGAAAATTCTCATTTTTAAGCATTAAAACTTTTTATTTTAACCACTCTTAAGGATTGTCCTTATTTAATCAACATGTTATTAATGATATTCAGTCATTATGATAGGTATCCTTTATTGTGCTGGATATGTTGTTATTCTCAAGATTATTCTAATGTAAGGTTGCTTGTTCCCTATATATGATTCCCCTGCACAACTGTGCTTTTTACTTTCTTGTTTTAAATTTTCTAGTTTTATCTGTTTTCCCCCTATTAGTTGTCTCTTCTAGATGGTATTACCAAGGGGCAACAGTTGCTTCTTTCTTACTCTGGGCAGCTTCTAAAATACTGTTTGCAGTTGGATGTAAAGTAGATTTCAGCTTTAAGAGAGAGATTGAGTGTATCTCATGGTGAGAAATATGTGGGCTTTGTGACAGGTGTTACAGAATCCTAGAGGTCTAACTTCTGAATGACAGAGAATTCTTCAGGACTACTGACCTTTTTAGAAATGGGTATTGCAGATAATGAAAAATCTTCAGTGACTTTATTAGTCTCAATTTAAGGAGTTCCAGAAAGATGACATGCATTTTCTTAGAGCTCAGCGGCTTAATATGTTTTTAATTACATGTCCTAGGACATCTGTAACAGTTATTTGCTCTTTTAAATTCTGCCAGCTATTAGAAAGGCCCAGATACTGGTTCATTCTACTTAATTCCAGTAGCTTTCAAAGTATTGTTTTGAACAGGAGTCAGATTCCTTTCAGGTATAATATTTTATGATATGAAAATCAGTGGTTTCAAACCTAATGATGCATCAGAATCTCGTAAGAAGCTTTTTAGAAATGCATTTTTTCTCTAGGAGTTCTAATTTGTAATTTTAGGGACAGGACTGAGAGGATGTATATTTTTGAAAAGCTCCACAAATAAGTATAATGCCAGCAGGGGGTGAGAATGACTTTGGTTAACATTACAGACATTATATACATACCCCGTCATGTGGGTGGGCAGAGTGGATCACACACTGTCTTCCTTCCGGTGCAGTTGAGAAGCCTCTGTAATCTGAGATAATTCAGCCTATATGCCTAGCTGTGCAAGTGTGCGTGTGTAAAAGAGAAGAGAACAAGAATTTTCCTCTGGACCTCGGTAGTAAAGCCAAGAAGCAAAAGGCAGTAGTGGTGTGCTACTGCTTTATTTCTTCTGTTTCTGTCTTCTCGCTTTTACACACATTTTAAAATGTAGATACCATAGAAAGGTCTCTATCTTAAATGATCAGCTGTTATGAGTAGTTGTGACATTAAGAGAGAGCTGTGTTGTAAGAAGAGGTTTGAGGCTTTGGGGTGGGAGCGGATGTCGAGGGAGGGGAGTACTTGGCACCAGTAGAGGAGGTGAAAGGATCTTGGAGACAAACCTGTGTGGCTGTCCCCGTGGTTTGGTCTCTTAGTCACAGACTTCCCGTCCTTGTCGTAGGGTTCACCCTACTCAGAATTTGTTTTAATGAAGTTTGATTGCTCTTATAAATGAAAACTAAGCTCTGTTGTTTTTTTCCCCCCTAATTCTTTCAGATCCCGGTCTCCAGAATCTCCCCCATGCCGTTTCCTACATCGCAGGTCTCTCCCAGGGCTCGTTTTCCAATCTCCATCACTAGTCCTAACAGAACAGGAGCCAGAACTCTCGCAGACATCAAAGCAAAAGCCCAGCTGGTCAAAGCACAGAGGGCAGCAGCTGCTGCTGCAGCCGCCGCTGCTGCAGCCGCCTCAGTTGGAGGGACCATTCCAGGACCTGGCCCAGGGGGCGGACAGGGTCCAGGAGAGGGGGCTGAAAGGAGAACTGCTAGAGGAGGGAGTCCAGACTCAAACAGAGTCAGTGAAACTGGAAAGGGCCCCACACTGGAACTGGCAGGAACTGGAAGCAGGGGAGGTACGAGAGAGCTTTTACCCTGTGGTCCAGAGACTCAGCCCCAATCTGAGACCAAGACCCCAGGCCAGGCACAGTCTCACAGTCTCTCTGGAGCACAACTACAGCAAACCTCCTCAGTGCCTCCACCGTCTGCCATCAGTGGAGCGTGCTCAAGTGTCCCGTCACCAGCCCACGCTAACACACCCCCACCAGCTTTAGGGAAAGTAAGCAATGAAAAACTGAATCCCACCAGGGCGGCAGCCACAGTGGCCTCTCTTAGCCACCCACAAGGGCCCAGTAATGGTAGGCAGGAGAAGGCACCTCCTACTCCAGCAGATCCTGCTCTAATCGCAGGTGCCTCACCTGTTCATTTTGCAGTCGATGGCACAGTTGAGCCCAAAGCAGGTTCTAGTAAGAATACACCAAACCCTCCAGCCTCCGCAGAGATAAGTGCTAGTGCTTCAGTGGAGATGGCTCCCTCCCCTTTAACATCTTTATTAACAACAGCCTCCTTAGAGAAGCTTCCTGTACCCCAGGTCGTTGTAACCATAGCACCTACTGGATCAGCTCCATCCTCGAGCACTTTGCCAGCAGCTTCTAGCCTTAAGACCCCAGGAGCTTCTTCAAATATGAATGGACCCATTTCAAGGCCAAGCTCTAATATCCCTGCTAATAATCCTTTGGTAACTCAGCTGCTGCAAGGCAAAGATGTTCCCCTGGAGCAAATTCTGCCTAAACCTCTCACCAAAGTTGAAATGAAAACTGTTCCACTAACTACAAAAGAGGAAAAGGGGATGATGATAGGAGCACTCGCAGGTACCAGCGTAACAGAAAATAGCACCAGAGAGGAAGTTAATGAGAGACAGTCCCATCCAGCTACACAGCAACTGGGTAAAAGTTCGCAAAGTAAGCAGCTCCCCCAGGTTCCAAGACCCCTTCAGCTCTTTTCAGGTAAGGATCTAAGGGACGCTGGCATTGACACACACCAATACCAAGAAGGACTAAGTAAAGCAACCCAAGATCAGATCCTTCAGACACTCATCCAGAGGGTTCGGAGGCAGAATGTTCTCTCGTTTGTGCAGGCCTCCCAGTTCAACTTCGCTCACTCAGGTTTCCAGTTAGAGGACATCTCCACAAGCCAGAGGTTTATGCTGGGTTTTGCTGGCAGAAGGACATCCAAGCCTGCAATGGCAGGTCACTACTTACTTAACATTTCCACCTATGGCCGGGGTTCAGAGAGCCTTAGGAGGACCCATTCTGTAAACCCCGAAGACCGATTTTGTCTAAGCAGCCCCACTGAGGCCTTGAAGATGGGATATACAGATTGTAAAAATGCAGCAGGAGATAGTAGCAGTGGTAAAGAAGATGATACTGATGAGGAAAGTTCTGGTGATGAGCAAGAATCTGTCGTGGTGAAGGAGGAGCCGCAGGCTTCCCAGAGTTCTGGCAAGTGTGAAGCAAGTTCAGGACCCCACGGTAGAGAAACCCTGTCCACCAGTGATTGTTCAGCTAAGAAGAATGTGAAGGCAGAGATGCCAGTGCCTGAGCAGACCACTTTAAGCAAGGAAAATTACCTGTTCACTAGAGGCCAAACATTTGATGAGAAGACCCTAGCCAGAGATTTTATTCAGGCAGCACAGAAGCAGATGGCTCACGCAGTGAGAGGTAAGACCGTGCGGAGCAGCCCTGAGCTTTTCAATTCTACTGCTCTTCCTCTACCTGCAGACAGTCCTACCCATCAGTCTCTACTCCTTCCACCACTGCAAACCCCAAAGCTGTATGGAAGCCCCACACAGATTGGGCCAAGCTACAGAGGCATGATCAACGTCTCCACCTCATCGGACATGGACCATAACTCTGCTGTACCGGGGATGCCTGACTGTAGCCAGGTATCTAGCAATGTCGGTGATGTCATGTCCTTTTCAGTGACTGTCACAACCATCCCTGCTAGCCAAGCTATGAATCCCAGCAACCACGGCCAGACCATTCCTGTTCAGGCCTTTCCTGAAGAGAACAGCATAGAGGACACACCTTCGAAATGTTACTGCCGATTGAAAGCCATGATCATGTGCAAGGGGTGTGGAGCCTTCTGCCACGATGATTGCATTGGCCCCTCCAAACTGTGTGTCTCCTGCCTTGTCGTTCGGTAATGAGACTAGAAGGAGAACACGCTGTAAAGAAGGCAGGAAGGGGGAAGGGTTGACAGGTGTGGCTTTTGTGTTCTTTTGGAATCAGAAATAAACTAGGTTTCAGTTGTCTTAAGAGACAAGTGTTACTTAATCAGGAATACAGAGTACAGATCTTACATTTTAGAGGAAAAGCACCTTGTATAGTAAGCCCAAGTCAAGCAAGACTTTGTGAATTTGTGACAAGTTTGCACTTACAAAATCATGTAAATATGTCACATCTTGTTTTAACATTTTTCCAGGTGTTTAGGTAATGTATTACTTTGACTTCAGATTGATGTTCCACTTCATGTGACTTTTGACAAGTTTAATGCCGTGCATGGTGAAAGGAAGCGATTTTCCTTCCGCCCTTTCTTAAGAGGCTAGGGAAAGAAAGGAGTGAGGGAATGGTCTGAAGAAGTGACCGCTCATGTTGATTGTGTCTTGACTGTCTGACTGCAGGCTTTACATAGGTTACTCAGCCTTCGCAGGATTTGGATTCAGGGTTTACTCAGTCCCTTTACCTTAGATGGAACCTTCTCAAGTTCAAATTTTTGATAAGGTATTCATTTCACAGGCAGTACTTCAGACTCTGAAAATTCTGACTTGGTTCTTGGCTTCCATAAACCAGTACTATTGCCAGGCACTCTGCTTGCAGTTTGTGGATCCCTGGTGTTCCCTAATCCCACTCCCTCCATGAAAAGTTTGCCTCGCTGGGCCCCTTGGGTTATCATCACCTGTGCAGGGCAGTAATTCCAGCAATAATCTCCGAGGATTTAGTCATTTGTGGGAGCTTACAAACAAGTTTGAAATACTAGTATAAAATTAACAGAAAAGTGTTAGTGATAGGGCGATTTGAACTATGTGTTTTGTTGGGTAAGCAGAGTAAAGGTGCAGAAACTGTTGAACTGAACATAAAGAACTTTGGAAAACAATTTTAACACTAGAAACAAAGTAGCCCCTCTCATCCTCTTCTCTCCCAACCTGTTACCTAATGTTCTACAGTCAGCTGTTGCTACAGGTAGAAAAACTCATTAATACCACATTTGCCCATTCTGTTAAACCTGTTTTGACCTCCCAGGCATCTGAGGAATATGGGAGTAATCTTATATATTACTCTGAACATACACGTGTGCATGCGCACACACACACCATAAAAGTCAGACACTTTTCCTGTTTTAGAAAACATGTCCCCTCCCTTGGACTACTGCTCTCTACGCACTAGAAATTTCTAATGTAAAGGGGCTTTAGTGAATGACTTAGGGAACATCTAGAAAGGAAAAGAAATCAGCTGCAAATTTTTATTGTTTGTTTTTGTTTATTCTTTTTCGTTTCCTTTTTGTTGAATCCTGTCTCTAGTGACTAAAGAATTTTTGAGTACATACATTTAGGTCATGGTTAAAGAACATTAAAATAAATCTACAATTTACCAGAATTCGGTATTAAAAAGTTGGGGATTGTCAATGTGCATCATTTGCATATTGATTTCAAATCTCCTAATTTCATGTATGTAAAGGACATATATTAGTGCAACCTAGTGCAGTCATAGTTGTACTTAATATTCAGGATGTGATATATACAAAATGCAGAACAGTTTTTTGTTTTTGTTTTTGCGGTACGCGGGCCTCTCACTGTTGTGGCCTCTCCCGTCGCAGAGCGCAGGCTCCGGACGCGCAGGCTCAGCGGCCGTGGCTCACGGGCCCAGCCGCTCCATGGCATGTGGGATCTTCCTGGACCGGGGCACGAACCCGTGTCCCCTGCATCGGCAGGCGGACTCTCAACCACTGTGCCACCAGGGAAGCCCCCTGCAGAACAGTTTAAACTCGTTAACCAAGTCACATTCCAGATTAGGGGCAAGTAGGCAGTAGTAATCTTAGCTTTGCACCCATTCTGCTACCCACCCCTCCCTACCTCACATCCTGCATTATACATACACTCTTTTAATACTTTCAAACCCCATAAGAAACTATTCTATTTTTTTGTTTGTTTGAGTTTTTTGTGGCCCAAAGCAAATATAGGATTAATATCTGTGTTCTAGTTTCAACCAAGATAATTTGATGTCCTTCTAACTTCCCTTTTTCTTCCAGCACACACATAGCTAAGAGGTAAGAAATCTGTAAGGATCCAGGGATAAGGAGCAAGTTCTCCAACCAATAACCAGTAGGAGTCAGAAACCATGGTTCTGTTCCCAAACTTTCAGTGCCCTGGGTAATCCCAGGGGGTGTTAAAAAGACCTATTGCTAGTTAAAACTCTCCATTCCCAGCTTCCCCACTCCCCACTTGAGTGGCAGGACTGAGGGGTGGTCTGCCTGCCGGAAGTGGTTGACTGTTTCAGAACCGACCCCACGGTGAGCACAAGTAACCAGTTTGGATTTTCAAAATGATTTTTCTTCTTCACACCTTTCCTATCATAGAAAGTCTCTCCTCCATGGTTCTCTTAATCTGAGGATGGACAGACTAACCAGGAAAGGAGGAAAGGCATCAGGGATTTTCAAGTCCATTTAGAGAGCAAACCATATCGTGCCTATTCATCTTGACCCAGGCTCTTGCAGATAGGTCCTAAGCATTACTATTCACCAGATTCTCTTTACAAATAATACCCAGCTAATAAAATATTCACTAAATCGTCAACTAGGTACACTGCCTCACTCTTGACTAAATGAGAGAATAGTTAGATTCTCTTAGATTGGTAGAAAATTGAATGCAATCTATTTATCAGTTGGTTTCAGAACGGTTTCACATAGAAGGTCATTCATCTTGTGCTGACTGAGCTGAGAAGAAAAAAGAAAAATTACAATCTGGCCCTTTTGAAAATGAAGCAGTAGGAACAAGAAAACCTTTAAGTTATTAGAATATGGTATTCCAGTACCTTTAAAGCAGTTTTTATCTTAGGTTTTCAGTTACTTTAACTTTCAATTCAGTCTGAAATGTTTCTAATAAGTGCTAAGCTTATTTTTATGGTATTAAGTTGCACTATTTCCAGTGACTAGTCAGGCATTATGCCTGATGCTTATGCCTCCAGGGTATGCTTCTCAAGCCTTCAGATAACCTTCCACTTCAGGTCACCTTGGGGAGGTGGCATTAACAATATATCATCTCAGTCTTACTTGGGAATGTTCTAAGTTGTCTAGTAGAGAAGACTCCCTAAATTTTAAAGAATTTTTATTAAAATTCTCCATCCTATTAAACAGAAAATAAAGCCAAATAACCTGGAGTTGTTTGCCCTACGTAACCCCTGTGTTGAAGATACTGAAGCTGTCTGTGGTACCCCATGTAACATCTTTAAGAATAAGGTCTGGCAGTTGGGAAATTTTTCTTGGGGCAGGGGAAGCATACTTATATGGGCTGGGAAAGCACACAGTGTAGATATTTTAGGAGTTATCACAGATTTAAATAAATAGCCAAAGGAGGACGTCATTGCCTTCCAGGTGAAGGCATAAATTCGTACATTAATAATTGGACCGTTTACCATCCTAATTGCTCTTATTGCCTTTCTTCACCTAAGAGTCCATAAAGAACTCTTGGGTGAAATTATTCGTTATAATGAGGGGGTCTTCTCTGGTCATTACATCACTGTTTGTTTCTAGAGCTCATTGTCCGTAAGCAGTACCAGGGTGGTTTTCTCTGTGACCTACAGATTTCACAGCGAGGAGAGAAAAGTCTCCCTTTTGCATTACAACAATGTGCTAAGTAACAAAACTTGGCCAAGGGTAGTTTGCAGCTCAATTTATAGAATAGTCCAAAGAGACTCCGAGGAACATGATGATAGGCAGGGATCTTTCCTACCGTGTTTCAATACCTACATAACCTATTGAAAGAGAACAATAGGTAAAACAGTTCCTAAAGTTGGAAGTAAGACCTTCATAGATTCTTGGTTACTTATTTTTTTTAATGCTTTACATTTGATACAACTATTAAAGATCAATTTTAAAAAATAGCTTTCCAGTAATATATTTTAAGTAATATATATTTTAATATCTATGTAAAAAGTGACAGTGGGAGACTTTGAATTTCTCATAGAAGGTATGTTTAATGTAGGGCCTCACTGTTAAGGCACAAATTATTTCAAAGGAAGTTACTCTAAAGACACTCAGATTATTTCCAAAAAAATGCAATAAGGGGAAGAGTTTTGGAGTTTATTTTTTATTTTAAAAGAAAATTGACTTATTTACCACAAGCTATTTTTTTTTCCTTCTGGCTAAAAGGTTTGTACAGACTGGTTTGGTAAATGCTAAACTTTTGTGTCTTTTGCCTTTTTAAAGGAATTGTTAACATTGGAATTGAGGGTATGTACAGAGAAGTTGGTGTCAACACCATTTAAAAAGTCATATTTTTTCACAAATATAGAAAAATCATTTTACATAAGAATTTTAAGTATTTGCAATAAATATATGTATATAGATTGTATGTATTCATATATTCTTATTTTTCATTTTATTATTAAGTAAAAGATAATTAAAGTGGAAATAAAAACCTTGGAGTTTTCGGTGCATCTTGAGGTCTGACATACATGTGAAAGTGGTGTGGGTAAGGGCCCTCAGTTGTTGCCTTATACTACTATTGGAAGATTACCAACAGATTGCATAGAAGATAGTAAAATGAGGAATTTGGTGATAAATCAGGGTAGCGTATTTCTTTCAAAACTCTAGTAAAAATATTAAATTCTCCTAATATGTCTGTCTCTGTGCTTTCACCCTTGAACTGTTCTCTCTCCTAACCACCTAATGTTACTGGGAAAGTAAACACAAAACAAAACACAGTGCATTGTTTTTTAATGTGCCCATTGTTTGCTTCTAAGACAAAGAATGGCTAGAAAATATCTCGGGGTGGGGGGGGGGGCGCGGGAATAGGTTTTCCTTTCTCCACAGTGGTTAATAATTCATTAGCAAACATTCACTTCCACCACCTTCCAGGCCGTAGGGTTTATGTGAAGAAATAATATCGTGAAGATAATAGAAAACTTTTTTTCTGTTTCCCTTCTTTGAGAAGTGAGTTTTGTAGCCAGTTTTCTGTCCTTCCCAATTGATCTGGAGATAGAAGGGCTAAGAGAACTTGAATGTTGATCTCCCTAATGTTAGGAAGGGTGTTTATGGAAATGAGGACTGAGCCAAGCGTTAGGAGAGGTTAACCATACCTAGAGATGATCGAGTCCTGCTGTCCACGAGAAGTCATTTTGTGATTGTAAATATTTCGTTTTAGGATATGATTGAGGAAGCAAAAGGATACCTAGATTGTCTTTGGGAATAAAGGCGTATAGCCCGTTGTTTAAAAGTGAATAATATATAGCTTTATTGGTGACCGGAAAGGAAATAAGGTCAGAGTTTGAAGAATATCTTAATGATCCATGAAACACTTTTAATTGTAGTTCACTAGTTCTCCCCATAATTGCTCAGTTGTGGTTATTTTAACTGATAAAAACAGCAGTTTTTGGAAATTAGGATACTTAAGAATGCTTCCCGCTCCCCCGCCCCCCATAAGGCCACGCTCTGTGGCATGCAGGATCTTAGTTCCCCATCCAGGAATAGAACCCGTGCCCCCTGCATTGGGAGCACAGAGTCCTAACCACTGCACCACCAGGGAAGTCCCAAGAATGTTGTTTAAAAGACGGCCTTATTATTTTTCAAAAATCGAAAATTCAAACATAGGGCTGCCCAAAGACATTGAAAATAGTTTAGATGTCTAAGAGAACAGCACTAAATCTTTGCTGAAAATACACTATTTCTAAAGGAAAAATTTTAAGTCTCAGGGAACATCTGCATCCTCGTAATTCCCATATATGGTAGATACGAATGAAGGTGAAATATTTAAATGTGTGTGAACCAGTTCATGATGACTGTTTACAAAGACCACCCCCCCCCCAATTTCTAATATGTACTTACTGTTATTTATTCCTACCTCATAGGAAGTAAAATTCATATTCAGGTAATGACATAGGACCCTAAGGTATAGGTGGACTGCAGTTAAAGGAGAAAGAGCAGTACATCACGACACAGCTTCAACTTGGATCCCCAGCTTTCCTTTATTTACATCACAGAGTCTTAGAAACCTGTGTTCATTGCTTTTAACACTAGTTGACCAAGAGTGGTCTTCACAAATCAAATTTCGCATGTTTCTAGTTCTTGTACATAAATCATGTTATTCACTAATTCAAATACCTTTTGAACATCTGCGTGCTAAGCGCTGTGCTAAGGTTCTTGTTAAACAAAGGTAAAGAAAAGCAGTCATGTAAGTTGTAAAAGTTCTTCCTAAAAGTAGTAACCATACAGCACATGTCTAGTTCACAGCTCAAGGAGTGATATATGCTACGTTATTTCCCAAGACGTGTTGGAAGTTTAAGAGTAAATGAACTATGAAATAGAAGCATTTGAGGCACTTGGCAAAAACATGAAGAAAGAAAAGAAAGGCATTGCCCCTACATGAAATTACAGTGTGGAATTGAGGAGCCAGGTTGATAAAATTTACCTTTTTTTGACAACTGTCACTGGAAGATCTAGAGATTAATCAGAATTTCAAGGAATCTTTTGGTAATACCTAAATTGAGAAAATCAGGCCGAAAACAATACCTTTCAAAATGAATACTGTTCAGTATGTCAGTAAAGATGCTTCCTCTTATGTTCAATTAACCCTTTCAAATAACAATTTGGTAAATAATGCAGCTTTCCTGTCAAACCCAAAATAAGCTAAAGGGAATTAAAAAAACATAACCTTGATTTTCATCTTATAGACTGGTGAGAAGGAAGTGTATTCATTTAAAATTGTTAGAGATATTTCATCCCCTTTTCCCCTCCATAATGGATAAAATTACTGTTCTTTTTATTCTAATATTGTAGAATTGACTTTTTTTTTTTTTCCTTTCTACTTCTAAGTCACAGAACTTGAATTAAAAGAGGCTTCAGCCGGACACTACCCCTTATAAAGTGGCCTAAATCCTAATTCTTTAAGACTTTCTGGTAGAAAGGTTTTAAAAGGATAAATGAATATATTTTGTCAGTGCTTATTATTGAACTTTCCTTACCTGGGTTACTGGATTTGCAACTTGAATTCTGTATTCCAAAATATCCATGTTCACCTTTTAGTCAAAAAGTTATGAGGTGTATTCCACCATGTAATACAGTCTCAACTCTGTCCAGGAACTAGGAGGGCGGATATCCTGTGTTTTCCTTATACTTAGTGACATTAAACAGAAAATTGGGTTTCTTTCATAGGGACTGTATAAACTAAGGAATCTCTATACCTCTGTGTATCTTTCAGTCTTAACCTAAAAAGGGAATCCCTACAAAGATTTCCTTATAACAAAAAGGACAGACTAAACCTGGAAGAGAGAGATGATGAGCTGTGGAGATGGGCTGTGACTAGATAGTGGGTTGTCCTGAAGAATAACTGCAAACTCAACTTTCCTGGTTCTTCAAGCTCAAAAGAAACTAAAGGGAATTTTTAAAATCCTGACTTTCATCTTGACTGCAAAACCTATCGAGTGCCTAGGAGAGAAGAAAGGTAAACCCAAGACTGGATTTAAGATAGATTTAAGTAAACTTGGAATTATTCTTATCCTTTTACCGAATATTTTTTTTAAGTTTTGGGTTCCCATAATGTAATGAATTGCCATGAGTGGAACATGGAATTTGATTTGAGTCATTTTGTGGGCTAAGTAATAGTTTTCTGTTGAACTATATTGTCTATCTAGTGACAGCTTTTGCCACTGCTCAGGACTTAGGAGTGTGCACCTGTGTCTAAGTGACAGAGACATTGGCTCATAAACACTATATTAAACCAACTTGAGTCAGCACTTTATTAACTTTAATCATGGATCCTCTTTTTAAATACTTAATATTTAAAATTCAGATTAGCCCAATAAGAAAGCAATGCATTTAATGTCAAAATGTCTGAAGATAATTATTATTTTACACACAGTCTATGTCCTTCCTATGGAAAGTGTGGTACATATAATTCTACATTTCTTGGGTCAGTTCTTTTCAAAACACTAGTGTCTGATGTTTTCAGATACCTGGAGCTTGGGAATGCTGGAGTTGGACTTGGACCCCAAGTCAGCAGTTGTTTTCATTTTAGGTTTTCAGGCATAGCAATTTGAAGTGACCCCATCTGAACCTATATGTAATCACTTTGAACAAGCTTTAAATTAATGAAACTCTTCCAGAGTCTCAAATTTGGTCACCTGCTTGTTGCATAAGGAGACAGATTCTGGGCTGGGAAGGACCTGACAATTTGTTCTCTGATAATAAACTACTGATTGAAGAGCAAGTTTGTTTTTAGAGACTTCACGAAATTTCTAGAACCCATGAAAGCTCTAGAGTACATGATAAGTGAAACTCTAGAAATTAAAAACCTTTCTCTTAGCCATAAGTGCTATGACCTATTTTTTTTAAACCCGTCTTAATTCTGTGACTCATTGCATCATACCTTAAGAGAAATCAGAATGGAAGAAATGACCTTATGTTGGTCTTACTTTAAAATCTTTGTGCACATAGGCCTTAGCACTTTGACAGATAAAGCTCTGCCTTTTAGCTCCTTCTCACTCTTGTCTTTATTCTTCCCACTTTTAGACTGTTCCTTTTATTGGTCGTATAAAACTACCTTCAGAATTGAATGTATAATAATGTTTCTGCACATGGACAAACTGTATTTTAACGACTCATTTTATGTGTAATAAAGGCATACAGTTTTACTCCAGTGACTGTGCCTTTTCTTTTCCAAAGAAACCAGATACCATATTGAATGACTTACCTGCTTGTTTCCCCTTCCCCTGTACCTGATTGCACAGTTGTCCCTGGGTCCTGGCTAAATTTGGGTACTACAGAGAATGCCAGTCTCTTCAGGCAACACGCAGAGAGTTAAAGAACTCAGCATGAGCCATAAAGAGGGAATGTATTTCAAAAATTAAAAGGACACCTATACTACAAAGCTACAGTAATCAAAACAGTGTGGTAATGGCATAAAGACAGACATAGAGGTAAATGGAATAGAATGGAAAGCCCAGAAATGAACCCTCAAATATGTGGTCAAATGATTTTTGACAATGGTGCCAAGAGAAGTCAATGAGGAAAGGGCAGTCTTTTCAGTAAATGTTGGGAAAATCTGATATCCACATGCAAGAGAATAAAATTGGACCCTTCCTCTACACCATATATAAAAACTAACTCAAATGGATCAAAGACCTAAGAGCTAAAACTCTTAAAAGAAAACAGAGAAATCTTCATAATTGGATTTGAAAATGATTTCTTGGATATGATGCCAAAAGCACAGGCAACAAAAGAAAAAATAAATTAGATTTTATTAAAAATTAAAAACCTGTGCATCAAAGGCCATTATCAACAGTGAAAAGGCAACCCACAGAACGGGAGAAAATATCAGTATTTGAAAATATTTCATATATTTAAAAAATCAGTATTCAAAATATATAAGAAATTCCTACAACCCAACAACCAATTTAAAAAGTACTTGAATAAAGGACTTCAGTAAAGGCCTTGGATAAATCTCCAAAAGATACATACAGGTAGCCAGTAAGCACATGAAAAGATGCTCAACATCACTAATCACTAAGGAAATGCAAATCAAAGCCACAATGAGATACAACTTCAGACACATTAGGATAGCTATATTGATCATCAAAAAATAAAACAATGTCAGCAAGGATGTAGAAAAATTGAATGCTTGTGCATTGCTGGTGGAAATGTAAATAGGTGCAACCACCGTGGAAAACAGTTTGCTTCTCAGAACAATTAAACGGAAATACCTTATGATCCAGCAATTTCTGGATATACACCCAAAAGAAATGAAAGCAGGAACAGATATTTGTACACCAATGTTCATAGCAACATTATTCGCAGTAGCTAAAAGGGGAAACAACACGAATGGATAAATAATGTGGTATATACATATGAGGATATTATTCAGCCTTAAAAAGGAACGAAATCCTGACACAAAATGCAACATGGATGAACCTTGACATTATGCTCAGTGAAATAAACCAGACATAAAAGGACAAATACTGTATGATTCCACTTATATGAGGTACCTAGAATAGTCAGATTCCTAGAGACAGAAAGTAGAATGGTGGTTGCCAGGGAATAAAGGTAGAGGGGGATGGGGAGTTAGTGTTTAAAGTTCTGGAGATGGATGGTAGTGATGTTGCATAACAATGTGAATGTACTTAATGCCAACTGTACACTTAAAAATGGTTAAAACGGTAAATTTTAATGTGTATTTTACCACAATAGAAAAGAAAAGCAAAAGGAAACTCAAAGTGGTTAGAGAAGTAAAACTTGTGAAACATTTTCTGAACAACATGAGAATGCTTTTTGTTTTATAAATTTATTTATTATTTTTGGCTGTGATGGGTTTTCATTGCTGCGCGTGGGCTTTCTCTAGTTGCAGGGAGCGGGGGCTACTCTTCGTTGCGGTGCGTGGGCTTCTCATTGCGGTGGCTTCTCTTGTTGTGGAGCACAGGCTCTAGGCGCGCAGGCTCAGTAGTCACAGCATGTGGGCTCAGTAGTTGTGGCTTGTGGGCTCTAGAGCACAGGCTCAGTAGTGGTGGCGCATGGACTTAGTTGCTCTGCAGCATGTGGGATCTTCCCAGATCAGGGCTCGAACCCATGTCCCCTGCATTGGCAGGCGGGTTCTTAACCACTGCACCACCAGGGAAGTCCCAAGAATATTTATTTTAAAAAGGTTTTAAGGAAATAAAGAATGTAAGTTCCACCAATGGAGTTAAAAAAGACCCTGTAGCACTAGAGAAACTAGTGATGACCTTAGAAGAAGCCATGTATCTTTGAAGGAAGCTAAGCTCTTGGAGCCCACCCTGTGCAATGACTCAGAAAAGTGTCCTTGGACCGAAGAAGTTACTGCTGAGAATAGAACCAAGTACAACCAGGAACCCAGACTTAGTACAACTAGTACAACCAGGAACCCAAAATGTATCATCAGTGCTGAAGGTTACCAGGAATTGATGACAACAAGAAGCAAGCACTTTTAAAAATAAGCAAAACTATTAACCATCCTCCTCTGACATACTAAGCAATTCTAGTGAAGAGTAGAATTCTTGTAGTGGACATCTTTTGTTGATCTGAGAGGCAGAAAGCTACTTCATTTTTTAAATGTGCGCTTTAAAATTTTTTAGTGAAGTCAAATACTTCTCTATGTGAGCTACTTCTGTTTCTTTGTGAATTGTCTCAACAGGACTTCCCTCAAGTTTCCTATTAGAGTGTTCCACTAAAAAAATTTTTTTAATGGAGGTATAGTTGATTCACCATATATTAGTTTCAGGTGAACAACATTAATTCAAAATGTTTATAGATTATACTCCATTTAAAGTTATAAAATATTGGCTATATTCCCTGTGCTGTACAATATATCCTTGTAGCTTAGAGTGTTCCATATTTTCCTCAGTAAGTGTTCTTCATATAATAAGGATATTAATTTTTGCAATGTTTGTTGCACATATTTTTCCTAGTTTCATGTCCCCCATTCTTGTTTATAGTCTGTTTTGCCATACAGAAACATTTAAATTTTCTGTAATTAAATTGATCATTTTCCTTAAAGACTTTTCTTTTCATGATGTGCTTAAGAAGCCTTTTAACAATACATTTTTTGTAAAAAATTTAACCCCTGTTTTTTTCCCCTAGTTCTCCTACTGTTTAAATTTTTTTAGCAGTTCTATTAAAGTATGACTGATATATAACAAACAGTACATATTTAAAGCATACAGTGTGATAAGTTTTGACATATTTTACCACCACAATCAAGATTATGAACACAGTTGTCACCTCTACAATTTCCTTGTGCTTCTTTGTAGTCCCTCCAGCCCTGCTGACACCATCCCCAGGCAACCACTGATCTTTCAGTCACTACAAATTAGTTTGCATCTTCAAGAATTTTATACAAATGGAATCATACAGTATGTTTTTGTTTGTTTGTTTTGTTTTTGTTTTTTGGCTGCACTGCGCGGCTTGTGGGATCTTAGTTCCCCGACCAGGGATTGAACCCAGGCCCTTGGCAGTAAGAGTGCGGAGTCCTAACCACTGACCCACCACGGAATTCACAGTATGTATTTTTTACTGCTTGGCTTCTTTCACTCAGTACAGTTATTTTGACATTCATCTGTGTTGTCACCTGTATGAGTAGTCCATTTCTGTTTATTGCTGAGTAGTATTCTATTGTGTGGATGCACTATAGTTTGTTTATCCATTTACCTGTCAGTGGACATCTGAGTTGTTTCTAGTGTTCGGCTATTACAAATATAGCCACTGTGAGCATTTATGTACAACTTTTTTCTCTTGGGCAAATACGTGGGAGTGGAACGGCAGGACAATATGGTAGGTGTTATGTTTAGCTTTTTAAGAAGCTGCAAAACTATTAATATTTTCCGAAGTGATTGTAGTACTATTTTAAATCCCCACCAATGGTATGAGAGATCTAGTTTCTCCATATCCTCATCAACATTTGGGTCAGTATTTTAAATTTTAGCCATTTTAATAAGTGTGTAGTGTTATCTTTCTAATGACTAATGTTGTGGAACATCTTTTTATGTGCTTATTTGTCATCCATATACCTTTTTCCATGAGGTGTCAGTTCAACTCTTTTGCCCGTTTTTCCAATTATTTTATTTAGTCCTTTGATTTCCATATGAATTATAGAATCGGATGTCAGTTTCTATACAAACAGCATTTTGATTAGGATTGTGTTTATGATATACATCAATTTAGAGAGAATTGAGATCTTAACAGTATTTCACCATCAACCCATTATTCCATTTATTTATATGTTCTTTAGTTTCTCTCAGCAATGTCTTATAGGTTTCAGTAAATAAGTCTTTTGTATCTTTTGTCAGATTTAACCCTACTTTAAAAAAATTTTAATGATACTGTAAGTGACAATTAAAAATTTTTTCAATTTAAAAATTCAACACAATTTTGAGTATCATTTGGTAGATATGATGAAATGATAATTGATGGAAAACATTCATTTTATATTTTTATGCTGATTTTGTATTCTACCTTGCTAAACTCACTTATTAGTTTTATTGTCACTTATTAGCTTCTTTGTACATTCCATCAGATTATAGATGACTGTTATCTCCAAAGACAAAAAGTTTTATTCCGGATAACCTTTCTTGTTCTTACCTGACCTCACTGGCTAGAACCTGTAGTACAATGTAGAATAGAAATGGTGAGAGTGGAAATCCTTTTTCCTTATCTTACAGAGAAAGCATTTAGTATTTCATATTAAGTATGATGTTAGCTAAAGTTTTTTCCTAGGTGCCCTTCACCAGGCTAAGGATGTTCCCTTTCATTACCTGCCAAGAGTTGGGGTTTTTTGTTTTGTTTTTTTTTAAATCAGGAATGGATGTTGGATTTTGTCAAATGCCTTTTCTTCATTTATTGATTTGATATGGGTTTTCTTTTTCAGTTTGTTAATATGATGAATTACATTGATTGACATCAGAAAATTCAACCAGCTTTGGATTCATTGATTTTCTCTATTGGTTCTCTGTTTTCTTTTTCATTGATTTCCACTCTGATACTTATTATTATGTTTCATTTCCTCTGCTTATTTTAGGCTTAATTTGTTCTTTTTTGTCTAATGTCTTAATATGGAAGCTGATGTCATTAATTCAAGAATTTTCTTTCTTTATAATGTGTTTAGTACTATAAATTTCCCAAGTACTGCTTTAGTAGCATTCCAACAATTCTGATATGTTGTTGTTTTATTTCTCTGCAGTTCAAAATACTTTCTAATTTTGATTTTGATTTCTTCTTTGACCAATGTGTAATTTAGAGGTGTGTTATCTAGTTTCAAGATATTTGAAGGCTTTTCAGATATCAACCTCTTATAGATTTCTATTTTAATTCCATTGTAGTCAGAGAACATACTTTGTGTGACTTGAATCCTTCCAAATCTATTAAGACTTGTTTTATGGCTCATAACATTCTATGTATTTCTGAAAAGAAAAATGTGTATTCTGCTGCCATTCGGGTAGTGTACCATAAATTTCAATTAAGTCAATTTGGTTGAAAAAGTCCATATTTTTACTGATTTTTCTGTCTGCTTGCTCTATCAATTATTGAGAGAGGAATATTGAAAATTTCAACTACAGTGGTAGATTTCTCTCTCCTTGCAGTTCTTTCAGTTATTGATTCATATATTTTTTAATAAACTTTTTTTAGAAGAGCTTTAGGGTTACAGCAAAACTGAAGGGAAAGTACAGAGAGTTAACATATACCCACAACCTCCCTACCCACCAACTACCAACATCCCACACCAGAGTGGTATATTTATTAAAATCAGTTGAAACATCATTATCACCCAATGTCCATAGTTTACATTAGTGTTGTACTTCTATGAGTTTTGACAAATGTATGATGACATGTATCAACCATTATAGTGTAGTACAAAGTGGTCTCACTGCCCTAAAAATCCTGTGTACTCTACCTATCCCTCCCTCCCGCCCTCCCCCCAACCCCTGGCAAACACTGATCTTTTTTATTGTCTCCATCGTTTTGCCTTTTCCAGAATGTTGTGTAGTTGGAATCATAGTGTATGTAGCCTTTTCAGATTGCCTTCTTTCAGTAACATGCATTTAAGTTTCCCCCATGTCTTTTATAAAATTTCTTTATCCACTCATGCATTGATGGACAGTTAGGTTGCTTCCATATCTTTGCTATTGTAAATAACGTTGCAATGCACTTGGGGGTGCATATGTTCAAGTTAGTGTTTTTGTTTTCTTTGGATAAATATCAAGAATTGGCATTGCTGGATCATATGGTAGTTCTATTTTAAATTTTTTGAGGAACCTCCATATGGTTTTCCATAGTGGCTGCACAAGTTTACACTCCCACCAACAGTGCATTCCTCACCAACACTTGTTATTTATTGTTTTTAATAATAGCCATTCTAACAGTTGTGAAGTGATATCTAATTGTGGTTTTGCCCTGCATTTCCCTGATGATTAGTGATGCTGAGCATCTTTTCACGTACCTGTTGGCCATCTGTATGTCTTCTTTGGAAAAATATCTATTCAGATCTTCTGCCCAGTTTTTAATAAGGTTGTTTGTTTTCTTGCTATTGAGTTGTATGAATTCTTTATATATTTTAGATATTAACCCCTTATCAGATACATGATTTACAAATATTTTCAACTATTCAGTAGGTTGCCTTTTCATTTTGTTAATGATTTCCTTTGCTGTGCAGAAGCTTTTTAGTTTGATGTAATGAACTTAAAAAAAAAGTCTAGTTTGAAACACAAAGCTGAGCTGTAACTTCTTTGTTTTAGCCAGTGTCCATGCTTCTCTTTCCTAGGGCAATAAGCTTCAATCTCATTGTTTGACTGAAAGGTGCCAGGGGTGGGGGGAGGGTGTAAGATGAGTTACTGAGAAGGGATAGTACATTATTATCCAATAACTATGGATTGCATGTATTAATTAGATTGAAGAAAAACTTCAAAACAACGAGATACAGGGTATTGAATGGAAGTCTATCCATGTGTATGTTGTAACGGGAATTTTATGACAGGGGTGAACTGGAGGAAAAAAAAAACAATTATAGATCTCAGTCTTCTTTTTCAGTTCTGCATAGTAGGTGTTCAGTAAATCTATGTTGAATTAAATAGAATTCTTCATTTGCAATTTAAAACTTTCTTTTACATTTGAGAGATGGAGAAATAAAACAAAACAAGAAGGGGAAGGAAGGTTTTTTAAAAGTCTTATCAGTAAGAGGGAAGAGTTAAATAATTTCAAATTATATTAAAATTATTAAATTTAAAAAGCTGAAGGGATAAATAAAGGCATATCAATGTTACATACTCTTTTAAGTGTACTTGTTGGGAATTATAAAAATGCTCTTTTAAACATCACCTCTCCTCAATTTATTTGCAAATATGTATTTTAGACAATTAGATACATAGTGCAACTTTTCTGTTTACTGAATCAATTTTTCTCTATTTTAATATTTTATCACAAATAGTAATATTTGCAATCAAATATCTATTGAGCATTAACCATGTGCTTGAGGACTGGGAAAGAGTGGTCCCAGAGAGAAGGACGGGAGAGAAGATTATGGCGAATGTACTTCATAAGTATGACAGAACCTCACGTGTCAAAGTTAAGTGGGCTCTGATCCTCTGTAAAGGGGGACATCTGGGTGCTTCTATTATTCATGGCAATACCTCCATCCATGTCACACATCTACAATTCATAAAGTGCTTTAAGAAATTTATCCCATTTCATCTTCATCACGCTCCTGTGAGGAAGAGATTATCATGTTTATTTAACATACAAAAATCTGAGGGCCAGAGGAGATAAAGGTCCTCAGTCATACAGAGTCTGCATGGCAGAGTTGTGCTGGGAACCCCGGTTTCCTGAATTCTGGACGCCAGCGGCACCGCCATCACGCTTCTGTGACGGGGGGAGCATGCCCTGCCATGGCTGTGGCCAGCCTACTTGATTTTGTTCCCCTTCTGGTACTGCCATCTCCTAGGGAGGAGTCCCAGCCTCCTCCAGGGGAAAGAAAGCTCTGCAATTTGGCTAAATACAGCCTGGGAGAGGCTGCATCTCATTTGGACTAATTATCTTGTCACCCATCAAAAGAACAAAGAGTGAAGGATTTTCAGGCCTCATCATTCCCCCGTTCCTCTCACCAGCTGGGGCTTCCATGTAAAAGGCCTGACCTCGGGCCTGGAGGAACAGACGTGCGAGCTGACTGAGGATTGTCAGATTGCCCTGAGGGAGACCAAGGCGATGATGAGACTGCCTCAGTCTCCGGCACAATGGCTCTATTGAGACCTGGAAGCAGGCTGGCCTGGTGAGAGCGCCCTCAGTCCTGGAAATGCCCGGATGAGGGACAAAGAGCAAGGAGAGGAGGCCCTCGGTGAACCATGCAGCCTGACGTCAGCTTTGTGCTCCACTGATACCCATTTTGCAAAGCTCGCCTTGTTCCTCCATCTAACCAACACTTACATGCTGTGTGCAAGGCATGTGGGGAGTTTATTAAATATCATGCCGTAAGGAAGCCAGAAGATACTCTCACTGAGTCCCTAAGAGTTGAACTGAAAACCAAAGTTAGAGAAATTCAAAAGAAGGAAAGTACTTTGGTCAAGATATGTGCTTACATCATTAAGGTTTGGGGTAAAGAAGAGTTTCATTATTGAAGGCCAATGGGGCAAGTCTAAGCAATGAAATATTGTCTCAGTGTAGCTTTGATTAAAGTCTTATTTATATTAGGGAAGTGCTATAGAACACATGGCATCAGCCAGTGACAAAATTTTTTAAATGAAGAATGATGCTTAATAGAACACAAAATCCTGTTCACCACCAGTACTACAAATGATTCCGGTTAAGTTACTTTCTGTTGTGGATGACTTTATGATAGAGGCATAACATCTGTGGGTGGGCTCAAACAAACTGTTACATCCGAGAATCTGGACCAGCACACCTAACATCTGAAACAAGTTCCAAGTAAAACACTGCACTGGAAAAAAAATGTTTTGCACATTTCAGATCAGATGTTTGCACATTTTAAACTCAAATTTCATTTCTAAGAAAGGCGTGTAGCTCATTCAGCCAATGGGATGTGAAATACAGAGTTCAAAGGTTTTACATCACAGTTTGAGTCATCATCCAGCCCATCTGAGTGGGGACATGAGTCATACATCCAGCCTGTGGCTGGTACTGACTAGTGGATATTCAAACTTCATCATCAACAACAACAGTATGCATTTACTGACAATCTACTCTGATAAGGTGAATGAGCATGAAAAAAATAGTCTTGAATTTCACAAACACATTCTAGCTTCTCTTCAGAGGGTTATACTGCTTCACCACAGGATTCTGCTTCAGAACCCAGCTGTGAGACAGGAGATCCCGCCTCTACCCAGAAGCTGGAGGAGAGGGAAGTAGGCTAGAATCCAATGCAGTGCTTCTGGAAAGCAGTATAGAAGGCAAAGAAGTAAACAGAGTTGGGGAACCAGGGCTCTTGAAGCCAGGAAATTTAAGACTAGCCCTTTCCATTCTTTCTGTGCTTGTTCTCCTCCCCTCCCCGTCCCGCACCCCACCCCCACTCCTTTGGTTCTCCTCCCTTCCTCCCTCCCTCACTCCCTCCATCTCTTTCTGGCTTCATTTTATTTTGCCTCACTCTTCCTCATCCTCTGCTTTGTCCAAAATTTTATTGCTGAACATGTGAGAGAAACATCAGATCAAAAAAACAGTCACTCTGGAAGCCTGGACCACCCTAAAGACCAAATTAGATTAATTATGCCCAGACAAGCTTTTAAAATACTTTGAAAATAAAGAAAACAAAATGAACTGAAAACTTGTGTTCAGTGGCCTTGAGATAACGTGGCTTATTTGCATATCTTGGTAGGGTTTTAAAGACAAGATCTCTTCCCAGAGCTTTTCGTTTGAAAACTTACTTCTTTAAGAGAATCAGTCAAATATAAGCTCACCAAATGCAGGTATAGTGCTGGATACTCTGAAACAGACTCCCAGCTCAATTCTCTCTGCCCCTGAGAGGAATGTGCTTCCGGATGGAGAAGTTGGAAGAGCCTCCTCCCCTTTCCCTGCTCTGACACGGGCAAGTGGCATAGGGCACAGAACAGAAGGGACAGTTTTTCTAAGACTTGTAAGGGTGGTGCGTTTCTCTCCCTTTGTAGCCAAAAATAACGGATTGTGGACCAAGCAGGTCCCCTCTAGATCATGGTTTCTGAGTCTTGGCATTCTGAAATCTAGGGCCAGGTGAGACTGTGTTGGGGGCTGTCCCGTACACTGTAGGATGTTTAGGAGCGTCCTTAGCCTCCACCCACGAGAGTAGCACACCTCCCCCTGCCCCCCCCCCCCCCGCTGTGACAACAAAACATGTCACCAGCCATTGCCGAATGTCTCCTGGGCAGCAAAATCGACCCTGGTTGAGAATCACTTCTTTAGAGAAGAGAAAGGAGTATTCTGTTCCAAAATATACAAAGAAGATCTCAAGTGTTTTAAAATGTTTAGGGAAAGATGATTGTTTAGAAAAAAAATATGATGATAGCTTAAACTTCATAGCTTCCAAGTTGCTCTAAGCTGTTATTTCTGCTAAACTTCATGAGGGCAGGAACAACATGTATCTTATTTACTGTCGTAGTCCTAGGACCCAGTATAGTGGCCAGGATATAATAGGTGCTTAATAAACATTTGTGGAATGCACCATTTAATAAGCAAATACGACATGCCAAGCACCAAGACATGTTCATATATCAACCCTAATCCTCACAACAACACTAATGGAATAGGCATTTAAAGTAAAACTCTTCAATAAAGCAAATTCAGATATCACATAATTGTTGTCTCCCAACTCCTGCCCAGCCTCTGTTCTCACATGGGATGAGCTAAAGTTCTTACTTTAGGGAGGGCCTTCTACGGGGAGGTGGGGAGGCAGAGAGTGAGTCCCTGTGTCCTCAGTATTCTTCCAGCCAAATTTCCCTGGATCCAAAAGACACAATGGGTGCCAGAGAACTAGGAGATTCCTGGAATTATTGCTGCTGTCCTGGGAACTTTAGCCAGTCACAGGACGCATGCTTGTCCCCATCAATATTTAAACCAGAGTAAACAATGCACAGGGGACACCAAACCACAGCTGAGAAAGGATTTGGTTTACATAGCCAGAACCCAAATCCAAGTCATTTCATTAACTTCTCAAAACAGGCCCTTGTTTTTTATAAGATTGACTTATTTTGCCCACCCATCACCTTATGGTGGGGTGAGGTTTTACTGTATCATCTCCATGGTACAAACGAGGAAACTGAGGCTTTACAAGATTGCATGTCTTGTTCAAAAACACAGCTACTAAGATTTGAGCCATGCAAGGCTGGGCAGACTCCATACTCTTTCCACATATACTCTTCCAGAGTGGAGTTCGTGATGGCCATTCTTGGATTCCACGTGTTATAATTCCCTGAATGGTTTGTGTTGGAGGGGTCAAATTCTCTATTGTGTGGGCTTGGGAGGGGCAGATGAACAGGACCTGGTTTGGAGCCAACAACCTCAAAGCTATGCCAAACTGGAGTGCAGCAGGCATCCCAGGATGAAGAGCAGGCAGGACTGGACTGGCCTGGTAAGAACAGGCGGAGGCAAAAAAATGCAGCGTCTATTGTGGAACTGTACAAGGTGAGGCAGAACCGAGATCAGCTGCTTGCTCATCGCTCCCGTGGTAGATGGGACCACTTAGTGGATCACTGCCTTTTAAAGAGGTCTGAGCAGGATGCCTGGTATCAGATAAGCCAGGGGTCTTGGCAACTTATCAAGACACGCCCCCCACCCCTGGGGGAAGACGTGGTGTTGGGGAGCGTGCATGTTAAATTACACGCATATACAAATGTTTGTGGGGAAGAAAGCTGGCTGGTTACAGGAGTGAGCTAGTGTTCCTTACACATATTCTTTTTTATTTTTTAGAACTCTCTCATTCTTTTTCTTTTTTTTATACATTTATTTTTGTTTATGATTTTTGGCTGTGTTGGATCTTTGTTGCTGCGTGTGGGCTTTCTCTAGTTGTGGCAAGCGGGGGCTACTCTTCGTTGCAGTGCGCGGGCTTCTCATTGCAGTGGCTTCTCTTGTTGCAGAGTATGGGCTCTAGAGATGTGTAGATGGGATTCAGCATGAGCTTCAGTAGATGCAGCGGGTGGGCTCAGTAGCTGTGGCTTGCAAGCTCTAGAGCGCAGGCTCAGTAGTAGCCACTGTGCCACCAGGGAAGCCCCTGAGTGAAGGCTCAGGCTCCGCGTCATGTGGGATCTTCCCAGACCAGGGATCGAACCTGTGTCCCCTGCGTTGGCAGGTGGATTCTTAATGACTGCGCCACCAGGGAAGTCCCCTCATTTATTTCTTAAGGAATGGAAATTTAGTAGCATATATATTTTAAAATGTATTCAGATACTTACTGATACTTGCTATGTTCTAAGGTTAATGCAAGACCCTAGGGACATAACACACATGAGGTTTTCGCTCTTCTGGCACTGACATTCCGATGGAAGAGTACAGTGGGAAAGAAACATACATGTAAACAAATACACTAATTCCACATAGGAATAATCACATCCCTGAAATTGACACAATGCTTTATAATTTCCCAAATTATTACACTTATTGTTCTATATAGTATTGTGAAGCTCATTATAAATGATACTCTTTCTATTCCTCTGGGTCCTTGATAGACTGTGAACCTTAAGTGCATGTATCTTTTTAGCAGTGGCTCTTATCTCTTAAGCTATTATGTTTTCAATGGGCTGGTTTTGGCCATATCATCTTTTTCCCAGCAATGTTAAAGTCCCAGCAATGTTAAATTGTATGAAAGATCAATGAGTCAGTTGTGTCATTGATTTGCTGCAGTTATTAAGGAGGCTAGAAATCCCAGGTAAGAGCCTTTTGGATAAGGGGGCTTTTTTGTTATGGTGAAGATGTTCACATTAAGCATGTTGTAATAGGCTGAGTAATGGTCCCCCTGAGAGGTCCACATCCTAATCCTTGGAACCTGTGAGTGTTACCGTATATGACAAAAGGGAAAAGGGGCTTTGCTGGTATGATTAAGTTAAGGATTTTGAGCTGGGGAAATGATCTTGGCTTATCTGGATAGGCCCAATGTAATCACAAGAGTCCTTATAAGAGGCAAACGGGATTGAAGTAGATTGAAGGCAATGGGATGATGGAAGCAGAGGGGAAAAAAGGCTGTGTGTGGTGGGGCCCCCTGCCAAGGAATGAGGATACCCTTTAGAAACCAGAAAGGCAATGAATTCTCTCCTAGAGCCTCCAGAAGGAAATAGCCCTGCAAGCCTTGATCTTTAACCCTGTAAAACTCATTTTGGACATCTCACTTCTAGGACTATAAAAGAATCATTTTGTGTTATTTTAAGCCATCGAGTTTTGGTGATATTTTTCAGTAGCGATAGGAAACCAATAAATGTATGTTTTCACCTAGACCAGCCCCTACAGTGGAAAAATGTATGAATCCTTCTCATTCCGTTTCCATCTCTTCTATCTGATTGCAGAGCAGCCCTCTATTTGGGAAGCCAGAAAGACACGGTTGTCTAGAGGAGGAAGGTCATGTAAGAGTGGGAATCTGATCTCCTTTTTCCCCAGCTGCTAACCTTATAGCCTCTGCCTCCTGCCTTGTTTTAAATTCTCACCTCTTTGCCTCTCTCTACTCCCAGTTAGAGGTGCTGCATCGACCTGGACAGGCTAGAACTGATCTGGAATGACCTGAACGAGTCCTGATATCTATTCCCTAGCAGCCAAATAGGGCTCTGTAAAGGATAAATGAGTGAATGAATACACAGGGAATTCAACTAGTCAGCAAGCATTTATTGAGCACCTACAATTTGCCAAGCACTGTATTGATACCAGAAAGCCAAAGATAATTAAGCACATTCCCTGATCTTGAGAAAAGACAAATGTGTACACCATTAATTACAAAGCAACATATAAAATTCCATAATAGAAGGATTGAATATGCCATAGCAACACAGGGCAGGGATTAATTCTGACTAGTGGATCAGAGGTGGCTCCATACAGGAAATATCATCTGATCAGGGGCTTTGAAGGATGTGCAGGAATTTCAAGGAAAAGAAGGAATACATCTTCCAGGCAGAGGAGAAAAGTGATGAAAATGCATTGTTTAGCAGCCTGCAGTCTGCCTCATGCAGCCCTCTCCTTTACGTTACAGGTGGCTGTGCCCCTCATGTGGCTCCACTAACAAAATAACACTAAGCTTCATGGTGAAAGAGTGTGGGTAGGAGTCATGTGTGGAAACCAGAAATAGGCAATTCATGATAAGGGACAATTTCCTTGTAAATATAGATTTACTGGCCTCAAATTAGTGGCCACCCAGCCTTGTTTAAATTCTTCTATTCTAAATCCACCTTTTAAGTCTTATTCCCTATTAATATACAACCCAATGACAGTTGAATATTTCTCCCTCCACACTTATGTAGAAGCCACTATATAACTGTTCAGAAATGTACTTTTAAAATTTTGAGTACAAAAATTTTTACAGAAAAAATGGGAATTTGATAAATGCCTATCTTGTATGTATCATTTAAGCTTTTCTGAATTTTGTCAGAAAACTTACCAAAGTTAAATACTAACAAAGTTAGGGACTTCCTTGGTGGTGCAGTGGTTAAGAATCCGCTTGTCCATGCAGGGGACACAGGTTCGAGCCCTGGTCTGGGAAGATCCCATGTGCCGCGGAGCCACTAAGCCCCTGTGCCACAACTACTGAGTCTGCACTCTAAGCCCTGTGAGCCACAGCTACTGAGCCCGTGAGCCACAACTACTGAGCCCACGTGCCACAACTACTGAAGCCCACACGCCTAGAGCCCATGCTCCGCAGCAAGAGCAGCCACCGCAGTGAGAAGCCCGCACACCGCAACGAAGAATAGCCCCTGCTCGCTGCAACTAGAGAAAGCCCTCGCAGTAACGAAGACCCAACACAGCCGAAAATAAATAAATAAATTTATTTTTTAAAAAAACTAACAAAGTTAAACACTGACTTATCAAAGTGAGCCTCCCTCCCTCCCACAGAGACTGGGAGAAGGGGCTCTAACTTCAGGTATTGCTGGTACAAGCTGTAAATTCCTTCGGCAACCAGGAGTTTTCTAAGGCAGGCACTTCTAGTGGGGCCTAGGGTCACCCTAAAGATGTGACCTTGAGCTGTTAGATACGATGTTAGTGTTTGTTCAAGTCCTTACAGACCAAGCTTGAGGCCCCTTGGGAAAGGGCTCAGAGGAGCCAGGCTGAGTTTGGTGAAGGAGGGAATTGGTGTCACCATTCAGGTGCCTTGCCTTGCCCCTGATGACTTTCCAGGTCCAGGTCCCAGTCCTTTGAGCGATCTGCATCTATTTTGTTGCTCTTGGGAGCCCTGAGATACCTCTGTACTTTCAAAATAAATTTTCCTTCATTTAAGCGAATTGTCTGGAATTCTCTCCTCAAAAGGAAGCAATCCCTAACTAAGACAAATCACATTACCTGTATCAACACAGTCCACATACTTGTCATTTTTAATGGGTCAATGGCCATTCCTTCATGTTAATGTCTTGTAGCCTGTTTCGCAATGACTTGCGTCATTTCCAGATTTTTACGCTTACAGATAGACCTACAGGAACATATGTAAGAGTTACTTTTTCCTTTTTAAATAAGGTCAAAAGGTGGAATGACTTTAGAGCTCCTGCTACACTGCTTCCAGATCCTCTCATGCTAAAGTGCCACTGGCCACATTTCAGGACATCAGTTTTCCCACAGCCCCATCTAAACAGTTTCATCTTTATTTATTTTGGTTTGCGTGATGATGCCTTGGAATCATTTCATTGGTATTTTAAAATTGCTAATGCGGTTTGATGAAGATTAAATTACATAATATATATGCAGACCACAGCACAGAGCCTGGCATATAGTAAGCTCTTATTATTATTGACCTTATATATTTGTGCTTTTTCTTATGTATTTCTGTCAAGGGTTGTTTCTCATTTTATCCACACGGCAGCTCTTTCCCGGTCTGTGTGCTGCCTCTGGCTCCATCCTCGGGCCTCTTCCCTTTTCTGGCTCCGTTCGTGATTTCAGTCACGTCTTTAATGCTATCTGTATGCTGACAGCTTACATTCATACCGCCAGCCTGGACCTCGGTCCTGTACTCCACACATGTCTCACCGCCTGTTCAACATCTCCACTCGGACATGGCATCTCTAGCGCAACCTCTGAAGCTGACATCCTGCTCCCCGTGAAAGCTGCACCTCCCATCTCAGCCAACGGCAGCACCGTCCTCTAGGTGCTCAAGTTAAAAACCTTTGAGTTTTCCTCGACTCCTCTTTTTCTCTCACACTCCACATCCAGCCTTTAAATCCTCTGGGCACTATCTTCAAAATATACCCAGAATCTATTAACTTCTCCCCACCTCCAGTCACCACCCTGGCCAAGACACCATCATCTCTCACCTGCAATCTCTCACCTCTCACCTAAGTGACCTTCCTATTTGTACACTTGGCCATCCTCAGCATTTCAGCTTTGACCTCGGCCTTACTCCTGATCATGGGAAGTCTGCTATCGTCCCAGTTTCATGGTGAGTTATCACGATGTGCAGTGGAAGAAGAGGACAGCTCATTAAAGGTGAGGAAACCATTCGCAGAAGCTCTCCAGCAGGGCTCCCCTCACTTACCCATCCCTAAACCAGTCACTGGCAAGAGGAATGGGATCACCGCACAGTCTGAGACTGATCAGGATTACCCCTGAGCTGGGGATAATGCTATCTCCTCTGACAGGTAGACCCCTGAGCAGTACGGAGGCTCAGTGTGTTGAGGAAGAAATGGGGGACAATGTTGGACTCTGTGACTCTGTCACAATATGGGAGGTCAGAGAGTCAGGAAAAGAGTCCAATTACTTTTCTGATCTGCTCAGTGTGGGTGGCCCCGGGGCCCACGGGCCTTGGGCGTATGCAAAGGAGCAGAGGTCTGCTCATGACCAAGCAGGGAGAGGCAACTTGGGTGTCTTTCAGCTGTTTGCTTATTGTATTGGTTTCCTAGGGCTGCTGGAACAAATGACCACAAACTGCGTGGCTTAAAACAACAGAAATTTATTCTCTCATGGTTCTGGAGCCTGGAAGTCTGAAATCAAGGTGTTGGCAGGGCAACGTTTTCCCAAGGCTCTAGGGGAGAATCTATTCCATGTCTTTCTCGAGCTTCTGGTGTCACCAGCAATACTTGCCTCACGGCTGCATCACTCCAGTCTCAACCTCTGCTGTCACATGGCCTTCTCCCTGTGTGTCTCTGGTTTCTCTTCTTCTAGGGGAATAGCCGTATTGGATTAAGGACCCATCCTACGCCGGTATGGCCTCATTCTAGCTAATCACGTCTACACCGACCCTATTTCCAAATAAGGTTGCTTTCTTAGGTCATGGGGTTAGGATGTCAGCATATCTTTTGTGGGGGACGCAATTCAACCCATAACACTTATATTTAGAATATTAATTAAAACTTAAATTTTCTTTATTTCTTCCTTTCCAATCTGGATGTCTTTTCTTTCAGTTTCTTGCCTAACGGTGGGGCTTGACCTCCCCAGGTAGCACTGCACTAGCTGCATCCCATAAATTTTGGTATGTTGTACTAAATTTTCTTTACAAATTATTGTATGTTGAGGCTTGACTTGAATTTATTATGTAGGTAACTAAAATTTTGAAGATAAAAATGTATAAAATGTGTTTCCCACCTTTAAAGAGTGGGGGTAATTTACTGAATAATCAACTAGTAGCCATGAATTAAGAGCTATAGTGTTTATAGAGTGTATAAAGACATTGTGTATTAAATTCCTCTTTTTTCTTTTAGCTGTTCATGCCTAGGTTACGGCTTACAACAGTGCTAATGGGGCCAAAACTCCATCCCACTGCATACCTCTCGTCAGATACTCAAATTGCAGTTGCTGTGCTTAAGAAGAGGAGCCTCCATAGACCTTACCATTGTAAGACTATATGTGAAATTTTCATTTTTCATTTCAGTGCATCACTGTTTCAAGCTCTATCTGCAAGCCAGCAACTTTTTCTTTAATCACCTCCATTTTACAGAACCATTGTTTAAGACCCATGAGTGGGATTAACTCAATGATAGCATTTATAGCCTAGGATTCCTAGGGATCGGAAGAGCCAAAGGCAGAAAAGGGAAGCATCACAATGAGACTGAACCTCCTATTGTTTCCCTCTGAAAAAGATAATTCTCATCACCTTCTCCCAGCTCTCTTCCCTGCAACGCCCAGCATCACAGTGGTGCTAGCACTCTTCCGGTTCACAAGCATTACCCTGCATACCCACAGGCATTGGCTTCCTCTCTCCAACAAAGCCCTCCAAATCTCTCCTTATGCCTCAGGAGCTGGCGTTTCCTCCTACTGCCCTCTTTCCCCAGGGGAAGACAGTTTTGCTGTCTTGCTGAGTTCACTGTAGGAAAACTTGACATTCGGGCTAATATTTCTCTGACTGCGTTTCTTCGCATAAACACCCCCTTGTTTATGCAGTTGCACCCTGGAGTGGCCAGCTGCTGGCATTTCCATCCTGTGGGATTTATAGGCTATTATCAAGGCTCCCCTCACCTCAGAGGCTGTGAAAGGAAGTTGGCACTTTCAAGCTTACTTCTCCCCACGTCCACATACAGGCAGAGGCTGAAACCTGCTGCTCTGGAGCACAGCTCAGGATGAGGCACGAATCAACTCCCAATCTAGCTCAAAGAGAAGTTGTCCAAATAAAAGGTCAGAGTTTGAGCTCTTCACACCACTGAGCCCAGACATCATCCCTCTCATGCTGTCGGTAGCGCATCTCCCAGCCTGCTGCTTAAGCAGCTGCTAAGGGGCTGCTCATCTTCACTTGCACCTGCACCAGGCCATTGACAAGCTCCTTGAACAGGCAGCTCAGGCTCTGGTTGCTGAGAACAGGCTGGGCTCAGTGCTGCCAGCCAGCCCATCTCTTGTGGACTTCACCGGGGATATTTTTGACCTTTCAAGGTTAGTGAATACTCAGCAGTTATATACAGTTCTGTTATTGTAGGTTTCAGTCCTGAGTATAGTTTATCATCTTGTAATTCAGAGAAGAAAAGGAACAGCAGAAAGTTAGCTTTTAATTAACTGTTACACTGTAACACATTTTTTTTAAGTTTTATTTTATTTTATTGGGGTATAGTTGCTTTACAATGTTGCATTAGTTTCTGCTAAGTGAATCAGCTGTATGTATACATATACCCCCTCCCTCTTGGACCTCTCCCCCCCACCCATCCCACCCATCTAGGTCACCACAGAGCACTGAGCTGAGCTCCCTGCGCTATACAGCAGGTTCCCACTGGCTATCTGTTTTACACATGGTAGTGTGTAGATGCCAGTTGCAATCTCCCAGTTCATCCCACCCCCCCTTCCCACCCTTATGTGTCCACACGTCCATTCTCTATGTCTGCGTCTTTATTCCTGCCCTGCAAACAGATTATCACAACTCTCACAAGTTTTATTTTTGCATATTGTTTTGTTTTTCATATTTTTAGCTATAACGATGTAGATATTTTCTACACTTAATAATACAATTACTTAATAACATTTAATAAATATTTCTCTAAATTTCTACAAAATCTTTATAATAATAATTTTAATGACTACCTAATTCATTGAGTTGATGTGTATCACAGATGACATAACACTTCCTTACTTGTTGCATTTTTAGATTTTTGCAGAAGTTAGTTGAAGAAGATGCCAGAGAATGCAGAACTCCACAGTGGGGTAGTGAGGGGTGCCACAGAGAGGGGTTCTGGTGTTCACGTCATGTGAGGGCAACAGGCATCTTGGGGACGGGCTTCTAAGACAATGCCCCAAACAAACCACTCGCCTATTTTATCAGAGACTAACCCTGGTTCTGTGTATATCGACTCATGTTTCATCCTTTAAAAAAAAAAAAAAAAAAAGGAAAGAAAAACATGTTGAGACATGTCTCATCTTTAGTACTGGATCAATCAAATGGTGCCCTGGAGTCCAAAAGCCAGAGCCTACTGGTCACCATGTGGTAAAACTTTTATTTGGCCCCAGGACGAGTGTGGCTGCCACTGGCATTTCTTTTTTTTTTTTTTTTTTTTTTTTTTTTTTTGCGGTACGCGGGCCTCTCACTGTTGTGGCCTCTCCCGTTGCGGAGCACAGGCTCCGGACGCTCAGGCTCAGCGGCCATGGCTCACGGGCCCAGCCGCTCCGCGGCATGTGGGATCCTCCCGGACCGGGGCACGAACCCATGTCCCCTGCATCGGCAGGCGGACTCTCAACCACTGCGCCACCAGGGAAGCCCTGCCACTGGCATTTCTCCTTGGGGTTCGTGAAGTGGGTTGTGGAGTGGGTAATGTACAGGCTTATTTCATAGTTACAGCTGCTTGGTCCTGCCCAAGCACCTGGCCTCATTCTGTTGGTCAAGGGAGAGTTAATTAGCCTTAGGTCTGTGATTCTCAACCTTCAGTGTGATAGAATCACCTTGAGGAGGAGTGCTGGAAGTATAGATTGTTAGTGTCCACCCCCAACATGGTAGGTCTGGGGCAGGGCCTAGGAACCAGCATTCCTGACAGGTCCGCCAATAATCCTGATACCATGGTCAACAGGATATGAGACACACTGCCCCAGGACGTAGCTCAGGACTTGTAGTCAAGACTGCTTTCCGCCTGGAACCTACTCCTGATGCTACAGCTGGGTCCCACCAGTGTCCTCTGCCTCATTCTCAGGACCTGGGGCTCTGCTTAGCTCCTCTGACCCTCCCCAATCCCGGCTGGGCCCAGTGACTGGCTCACAGACTCCACGACACTGCCTGCTGGAATATGGGTCAAGACCTCTGCATCGCAACCACCGTGATACTGCTGGGCTGTCTGCAAACTCACCAGCTGACTACTTGAAGTGACACCCACACATCTGCAACCTCTCCTAGCTTCCAGTTCCCTCCCCTCCCCAGCACACACACCGGATACTGTAGGGGCCTCCTCCTCTCTCCCGCTGCTGGGTCCACCCCACGTGCCCCCTCAACATCAGCCCCCAAGCATGTCTGATCTCTGGGTCCCACTGCCTCCCGGCCAGGCCCGTCCTGCCTCTGAAGGAATTGTTCTCCAGTCAGAGCTCAGAACAGACGTGCCAGGAGCTGTTGTGAATGCTGCGTGGGGCAGCAGCTGAGTCTACTTCCAGCTCCCATTTTTTCAGCCTTTCTGAGAGACAGCATGGGCATCCCCCTCTCAGTCAATCGAATCCTTCATGGATCACGTCCAAAGTTACACTTTTCCAGGTCTCTACGGTGCCCTTGTCTGTGCTCCTGACTAGGATGTTATGATATCTCTGGGCTTAAGAAGCCCACACTGGGACTTCCCTGGTAGCGCAGTGGTTAAGAACCCGCCTGCCAGTGCAGGGGACACGAGGTCAATTCCCTGGTCCGGGAAGATCCCACATGCCGCGGAGCAACTAAGCCCCTGCGCCACGACTACTGAGCCTGCGCTCTAGAGCCTGCGAGCCACAACTACTGAGCCGGAGTGCTGCAACTGCTGAGGCCTGCGCGCATAGAGCCCGAGCTCGGCAAAAAGAGAAGCCACCGCGGTGAGAAGCCTGCGCACCGCAACGAAGAGTAGCCCCCGCTCGCCACAACTAGAGAAAGCCCGCGCGCAGCAACGAAGACCCAATGCAGCCAAAAAAAAAAAAAAAAAAAAAAAAAGAAGAAGTCCACACTGCACTACCCAGGGGCCTCTTGCTCTTCTCGGTCATCAGCTCTTTAAAATTTATAAGCAGATGAACATGAGATGAAATATACAGAGTTAGTGTTCTCGTCAGTCTGCAGACCAAATGAATGTGATATGTTTAACGATGCCTTCTAATTATTCTGCTAGATAGTATTTAGCCATGAATAGTAAGCAGTAAACTCTAGTTATAGGGATATATTGCTGATGACTCAGGTACGTGTTTATAAATGAGACCCGACCTCTGATTCATAAACGAACAAAGTTTGAATGTGTAGTTTATTGTTTGTCCATGCAATGGGCTTGTTTCACCACTAGGAGGCAAAGGTGCGGTGTTCCTGTCTTTTTCTGGGCTGCTTAAAACTACCTGGGAAGGTGCCAGAGAGCAGAGGGGTTCTAGGCTCCCCAAGTTCAAAAGAGGGGGTGGGCAGTGAAGGAAGCCACTGAGAAGGGAAAAGAAGGAAACTGGTATTTACTGATGGGCTGTTGTGTGCTAGATTCTGTGTGAAGCACTTACACATACACGTCTCATTAATCCTTTTAGCTACGCAATACATAGATGAGAAAACTGAGAATCAGGGAGGTAATATGACCTGCCCAACAGAGCTAAGACTAGCAGAGCACAGATTTGAATAGAAGGCTGTCTTGACACCAAAGTCTGTGCTTTGACATACAAATAGTGCCAGAAAAGAAAGTCTAGGGTGCCTCACTAAAATTTGGCTTTTTTTTTTTTTTTAAACCAATAACCAGCTCTGCTCTTATCAGCTGTGCCCAAACCACAGCTGTTTGTGTGCATTTGCTTACCAGGAACGGTGCTTTGGAAGCTTGGCATGGTTCCTTTTTTCCCCAAAAGTAAAATAGTCAACTGTTCTTGAATCCTTTTAGACTGACCTGACATCCCAGCCCAGGGCTCCAGAAATGGGTATGAATGGCTGCCATGCCATCAGCCCTGCCCAGGCAGGGGCACTGGTGCCCAGGTCTCCTTGTCCTATACTCTCACAGGTCTGGCACCACCCATTTTGGTCAAAGTTGCATTGATCTATTTTCTTTTTGAGAATTATGTATTTCATTATTATTATTTTTTAAATTTTTTAGCTGTGGGATCTTAGTTCCTCGACCAGGGACTGAACCCATGCCCCCTGCATTGAGAGAGTGGAGTCTTAACCTCTGGACTGCCAGGGAAGTCCTGCATTGATCTATTTTTATTCAGTTATATACATCATTTTATTTTATTTTATTTATTTTTTTATTTTTAAATAAATTTATTTATTTTTGGCTGTGTTGGGTCTTTGTTGCTGCACGTGGGCTTTCTCTAATTGCAGCGAGGGGGGCTACTCTTCGTTGTGGTGCGTGGGCCTCTCATTGCAGTGGCTTCTCTTGTTGCGGAGCACAGGCTCCAAGCACGTGGGCTTCAGTAGTTGTGGCTCGTGAGCTCTAGAGCGCAGGCTTAGTAGTGGTGGCACACGGGGCATAGTTGCTCCGCAGCATGTGGGATCCTCCCAGACCAGGGATCGAACCCGTGTCCCCTGCACTGGCAGGCGAACTCCCATCCAGTGCGCCACCAGGGAAGTCCCTGTACATCATTTTAAAAACATATTATGGACAACTCCACTTGGTGGTATATACACAAAAGCATTGAAAACAGGAACTGAGCAGATATTTGTACACCAATATTTATAGCAGCATTATTCACAATAGTCAAAAGGTGGAAACAATGTAAGTGTCCATTCACTGATGAATGAATTTAAAAAATGTGTATACATTCAATGGAATATCATTCAGCTTAAAGAGGAAGGAAATCCTGACACGTGCTATAGAATGGATGAATCTTGAGGGCATCATGCTAAGTGAAATAAGCCAGACACAAATAGACAAATATTATATGGTTTCACTTATGTGAGATACCTAGAGTAGTCAAATTCGTGGAGAAAGAAAGTAGTACAGTGGTTATTGGGGCTGGAGGGAGGGAGAGATGGAGCTTTAGTGTTTAATGGGTACAGAGTTTTAGTTGGGGATGATAGAAAAGTTTCAGAGATGGACAGTGGTGATGGTTGCACAACAAAGTGAATGTACTTAACACCATATAACTATACACTTAAAAATGGCTTAAATGGTAAATTTTATGTTCGGTTTACTATGATTTTTTAAAAATGAAAATAATATCTCACTGAAAATCTCAGTTCAAAGTTCGTGTCATATCCTTTAAAGTAGCCTTGTCTCCCACTGATAACAGCCAAGGGAAAACATCCGTGGACACAAGAAAAAGCCCTGTTGTCTGGCTTGGCAAATAGGAGACCCCAGAAAAGGCTGCCTCTCTCGAGCACATCCTTGAAAGCTCCTGAGAGCCCCTCCTGTCCCACCCTTCCATCAGACTTGTGTCAGCCCCCAGCCTGGATAATCACCGTCATATGCTGCTTCTGTGTGAGGCTGCCAACCTTGCCAGGGAAAAGCTGAGTGCCAGCTGGCTGCACTTCTGATTCATGTTCTCCAACTTAACAGGGACTTCTGTACTGCTTGGAAATCCCATGTTTCCCAGATCAAATGCAGTGAGTAGCTCATTTTTCACTGTGACTCTTCCAAATTCTTTCTGCTTTCTTTAAGCTCACCATTTTCAACATCCCCATCTTGCCCACAGCAAAACATCTCCCTTTCTCCTTCCTAACTTATTCTGTTCTTCTCCATCTGGTCTCCACCCACCCTTTTTGTTTTGTTTGGAGCTAATGCCCCAGGGCAATGAGCGCCTTCTCTTGACCCTCTCCATTCCCTACTGTGACCCAACATCAGTGACTTTATATTTCAGGATCTGAATAAAGTTTGCCTGAAGGAAAGTTTCTGTTAAGAAAAAATTGTTTTGAACAGCATTGCCTTGGAGGACCAAGTGTGATCTCTTGCTATGGAGCTGACTTCACCAGTGCTCCCGTGCCCTCCTCTCCAGGGCATTGATGCTCAGTTCTTCTTTTATCCACTGTCTTCTCACCTACAAACATACTCAGCGGTGAACACCCTAAAACACACTTTCCCTTGACCCTGCTAACCCTTCGGGTTGCCATCCAACTCTCGTCTCCCTACCACCAAACTTAATGAAAAAGTTATCGGAGTCTGTGCCCACCCTGTGACTGTGCTCTCTGCTTCTTAGAGTGAGGCTTCTGCTCCGTCCTAAATTCTCACTTTGAGACCCCATCTCCCCACCCCACCTGCCTTATCCCCTGCACCATCACAGTCAACACTTGTCGTCCAAGCCCTGAGGACCACATGTCTCCTCAGTTCCCTCTGGTCGCCCAGTTTCTCTGTTGTTCGCTTCTTCTCCTCTGACGCCTACACATTGTTCTCTAAGTTTCTGCTGCAAGGCCTGTTCCCAGACACTTCTGCCTCTCCAGCTGCAGCCTTTTCCACGGATGGCTCTCAAATCTAACCCTGACTACTCTACCAAGCTCACCCCTAACATCCACCTGCCTATTGGACATGGCCACTTGCATTTACCTCACCCTATCCCAGGCTAGATCCTTCACTTTCCTTCCCTGCTCCAGCCCATTTCTCCTGGTTTCCTGTTCCCGTGGTCAGCATCCTCAGGTAGTCTGTCTCCCAGGCTTTAAGCCCTGTAGTTATCCACGACTCCTTCCTCCCACCCAAGTCAGTCACCAAATTCCATCAGTCTTGTCCCTGCAGGGTCCCTCACCCCTGTCCTTTCCTTTCTGTTGAGCCGCTGAAACCCCAGCCAGGCTGCTTGCTTCCTGCCTTCCCGACTCCGATTCTGTCTCCACGCTCCTGTCACTGTGCATTGTCCTAAAGCACAGCCAGGCAGACCATTTAAGGTGCAGCCCCTCCTGGCTCCAGTCTCCTTCCTACCAGATGTCTTACTGTCCCCGCCGTGTGTCCTCGGTGCAGCTTACCTGGACTCCTCACCGCTACCCAAGTGCCCCAGGGCTCCCCCATCTTTGCCTTTTGGCTTCCACTGTCTTCTCGGCCTGAAACGCCTTCTCAAGTCATCATCTCTGACAAAACCCGCCCTTCAAGTCCCAGCACAAGTGACCCTTCCAGTTGGACATGATCTCTTCCTCTTCCTGACTTTGGTATCTCCGGTTTCCTGACTTAAATGTTCTTCCTTAGAGCACAACCCTTTCTGTCTCTTTCTTCCTCCTGCTCCCACGCTGGGATGCAAGCCCTTTGCAGCGACAGCCTTGTCTTAGTCATCTTTGTATCCTCTTCAGTGTCTTCTCTAAAGTAGATGCTCAGAAACACTGCTTGATTTGAATGGAGAAGATGCCCTTAACTTCAGCTGGGGGGGATGAGGCGATGTGTCTTCTCTCAGTGCCTCTCTCTGGTTTCCAACAACAAAAACACCTTGGCGAGGTCACAGGCAATGCACCTTCCCTGTTTTTCGGTCTGCTGCCAGAACCGTCTTGGACAAAAGGCGGGGCACGTCAGGGTTTCTCAGAATTACCTTGGCATTCTCTTCCTGAGTCACCGTCTTTGGTGCAGTTATAGGCAGCCTAAATTACCCTCTCCTAGTTTAGGAACTCCTGGTCAGCCCTGGGTCCCTAGTGGGTTTGCTGGACACTGCCAGGAGATGTTCGTGCTCATGTCAGGCTTGGAGGGCTCCGGCCCCCCCACCCCCAGGCCGAGTGTGGTGGGCTTTTGTGTTGTGCCTCCTTCAGGAATGAGAGTGAAGAGCAGAGGGAGATAATGGGGTTGAAAGCTTATTACAAGGCTGACTTGTAAGAGAGAAGACAAAGCTCCATCATCTCAGCTCCTTCATGCAGCTATTTTTGTGTCTGCCTGTTCCTTCTAGCCTTGTCCATATGCAGAACCTATTTTTACATGTAGTAATATTATATGTATATATATATTGCCTTTTTTACTAATTATGAAATCATAATTAGTAAATTTCCTATGATTCTGTAGCTTTTCTAATAATTCTTGTAATGGCTCCACAATATTGCCCAGGCAATAATCTGTCTATCCTCTTTACTAGACATTTAGGTTATTTCTGATTTTTTTTTTTACATTTGAGGTGATCCATATAGGTTTTATCTTATGTTTAGTTATTTCCGCAGGATGAATACCTAAGAGTGGGATTACAAAGTCAAAAGATAAACATTTTTATGACTCTTGACTCTTACTCACATATTGCTTTCCAAAAGGGCTGCAGCGATTTATAGATAACAGTATTTCAGTGTAACCGTAGCCCGTTTGACTGCTAATGCCCACTCAGATCAACACAGGCTTGACTGCTTATTATGTGGGAGGCACTTACATATTTATTTATAAATTGAAATCTCATCCTAGAACCTTAGACTTTCAGAGCTGGAGGACATCTGCTCATTTTACAAAGGAAGGCATGGGACCCAGAGAAACATTATGTGCAGTGTTCATGGTTGCATAGTTTGAAAACAGTAGCACATTGCATGTAGTAAACCTGAATCTGGGGACCTCGAGTCCGCTGCACTTTCTACCCCGCCCAGATGGTGCAGTTTGGGTGTTTGTTTATTTCCTGTTAATGAGTGGATGAGAAGTGACAGCGCGTGTTTGTCCTCTGGCCACCACCATCCTGACAGTCTCTCCCACGGCAGGTGTTTGGGCGGTAGGGGTGGGAAAGCTCTGGACCTTTAAGTCCCCACAGCTAAGCCAAGACCTCTGCTGAGTAATGAAACACTTAAAGGTGCTGTTTTCTAAAAAAGGGGCTCCTTTACCCCTTTTGGAGTAGTTTCTGCAGACTGTGGCATGTTAAGTGTGAAGCAGCCTGTGATGCCCTGACCCTCGCCCTCCCTCCATGCCTTTGCTGACTCTCCTACCTTCTCTTGCAGTGCCGGGAAGAACCTCGCCCTGGCTCTCTATGTGCTTATCCTCTCTGACCTTCACTACCAGCTCCTCCTAGAAGGCTTTTTCATCTTCCTGTGTATCAGTTATCTATTGCTGCCTAACAAAACCATCCTGAAACTTTTTACTTTCACAATGACTTATAATTTCCCTATGATTCTGTGGCCTGGCTGAGTGGTTCCTCTGCTGATTTGGCCTGAAAACCTTCACTCAGTGCGGGGATGTGCAGGCCTGATGGGCCAAGACATCCAGCAGCTGGTGGCTACCATCTGGGCACTTTGATTCTTCTTCACGTGCCTCTCCTCCTCCAGTGGGGTGGACCAGTTTCCTTGATGGCAATGTCCCAGTGTGCAAGCGCTTCTCCAGCCTCTAGTTGTATCCTGTGTGCCATTGTCCCATTGGCCAAAGCAAATCACAAGGCCAAGCTCAGAGTCCCTGGGAGACGGAGATGCACTTGATACGTGTAAGGGGTGGTGTGATGCACTGGCTCATCACTCTAACAACCTACTACAGTTCTCCCTCCGTCACAAATGGGTCACATCTCTCCCACATGCAAAATACCCTCATCCCTCCCAGGACTCTGGAGTCTCATTCATCATGACCCCAGGCCCAAAGTGTAGGGTCTCGTGATCTGAATCCGGTCCAGGTACGCATGAGGCTCCTCAGGTGGGGTTCCTCAGCTGGCTCCTCTTGATCCAAGGACTGGTGAAATGAAAAGACAAACCATCTCCTCCTCTCTGTACACCCAATGTCTCACATGATGGTGAGACGGGGTCAGGACAACCTCAGTAAACACTCACATCCAAAAAGGGGAGGACTGGGAGATCCAGAGTGATTCTGCAATTCCACGGAGAGCAGGGTGAATGATGACCCTCTGCTTTGGAGGTAAGGGATGCTCCTGCCTTAGGGTCCCATTACCTCAATGGCAGTGATTCCTCAACTGACTGTTCTCTTTGGCTCTTAGCTTTGCTCTCTGGGCTTTTGGCTCCACCTCCTGAGACACATTTCTGTGTTGGTGAGAACTGGCCTCTTCGTGGCTGAGGAGCTTTCTCAACCTGCTTTCCGTCCTTCAGAAAGTTTGGAACCCAAGGCTTTTTTCATTCTGAACTCTCTGTCCTGCAACTTCCTTAAAACTTTGTCAACTTTTTAGGTATCAGAAAATAGTCTACTTGATTAGACAAAAGCCATTCCCACCATTGTTTTAGAGGTGGTCTTCCCTCCGCTTTGGGCAGTGTCTTGGAGAGCTGTGTGTGGCAGTGACCTTGAGATTCTTAAAAAGCCCGTTTTTCTAAGTGAGAGGGTCTACTAGACACCACCTTAAATTTTTCTCAGGTCTTAAGAAAGAGTCACGGCCTCAAACTTAATTTATCTTTACCCTGAAACCATGTCTCACCCTGAGACTCTTTTGTGGGGTAAAGGGACTGGAAATATGAAACATTTAGTTTTGGAGCCCAGCACATCCTTGCCCTTCCGTGTTTCTTCTAAATTCTTCTACAAACTAAACAGTTCCTCCTTCACTTACCTTATGGTTAAAGCTGCTAAAAAAGACAATTTACGCCTTTAACATTCTACCTGGAAATTTCCTGAGCCAGATTCGCAAGTTCATTAGGTATGTTTTCTACCATTCAAGTTACTGCAGGTGAAAGTTGTGCAGAACTGATTTCATTACTATAATCGTTTCACGGCCACAGGACACAGGTGGCTGTCTTTCCTGCCTCCAGTAGGGTTTCCTCCGAAGCCTCCTGCACTAACCTCCTTGCAACCCTGCCAGCCTCCATTTGCCACGCCATCCAAAGACAATGCTACATGTTTTGTATTTTTGTTACAGTACCACCTCCTTCCATTTTCTGTATACTATCTTCCCTGCATAACAAATCATCCCAAATCTTTGAGTCTCAAAACAATATTAATTTATTATTTCTCTCAGTTCTGCAGCTCAGCTGAGAGGCTCCTCTTCCAGGATCACCAGGGCCCACTCATGTGGCTGCACTTAAACTATAAAGTCAACTGGACTGGAGTGTCCAAGATGGCCTCACTCACGTGCCTGGCAGTAGGTGCCGATCAATGGCTAGGGTGCCTTGGTTTTCCTCCACGTGGCCTCTCATCCTCCTCTAGGCTAGATTTGCTTCCTTATATGGTGTCGCAGGGCAGTGTTCCAAGAGAGCAGCCCTAGGGTGCAAGTATTATCAAGCCTTTGCTTGTGTCGTCTATGCCACTGTCCCATTGGCCAGTGCAAGTCACATGGCCAAGTTAGAGTCAACGTGGGAGGGAAGCACACGAGTTTCCTGAGGCATGACTCTTTAGGGACTGTCACCATTACACTCTACCATATGGTGGGGACCATCCCTTACAGCCTACCAAACCATGCCTCTAGACTGAATGAGTCTTCTTTGGGCTCCTTCAGCACTTCGAAGCTTTATCAAAATGCCCTTAACATAGTCTCTCTTGAAAACAGTCAGTTCTGTATAATTCACTTGCCATCTGTAAGCTTCTTTAAGCAGAAATTGCCCGGTCTGTTTTCTATCCCACCTTCCATTTCCTGGCCTAGTGCAGTAGGTGTTTATTCAATATTAGCTGCTAGGGAAGAGTCCCAGCACACAACCCAGGCACTATAGTTTGTAGGGTTGGCAAGAGCTCCCTCCTTGATGATTTTTACCAAGTACCCAAAAAAACTGCATAGGTTCTGAATCCCCTCACATCTGTGACTTTTCCAGTTTTCTGTAAAGTCATGAAAGAATGCTGACTGGTGGCAGTGTGCTTTAATCCACGTTTGTCTCCATATAGAAAAGTCTTTTCTGTCACAATCACAGCGATACCTGCACCCCAGCCAGGTGCAGACCCTCTGAGATCCAACCCAAACCTGAGGCCTCTTAAATTAATTATCCTGTGTTGTGACCATGAGCACTGGGTTTGAGGAACTTGAAGTCTAGTTGAGGGAACAGAATGGGCACATAGGAAACAACCCAAGCTACAATAGGGCCTGAATGTGAAGGGGATACAACATAGAAGCAACCAGAATAGAGTGAGGGTAACTCGAAGGAAGCAGCCTCCTCAGAGAAGGTGAAGCTTGAGTTGGATCTTGAAACTGGGTGTGGACAGATATGGATGGAGATGGTGAAGGTATGAAGCCAAATGAGTGAGGTAGGACGTCAGCATTTGAGGTGTGGAAGAGAGTAACCAGACCGTGGGAGTAGGAAACAAAAGAGGTTGGGGAATAAGTGAGGTGATAGATGTGCCTTTAAAAGCCTCAGTAAATCAAATCCAGCTGTACCCAGTAGGTCATCTGAGATTGCTTCTGTGGATGAGGTTTGTTTCTGGAGATTTCCTCACCCGACGGCGAAGTGGTTTTTGCATTGGAAGCAGTTGAAGAGCTGGTGCTGCCAATATAAGGGAGGAATAGAGAAGGTGAGGTGGCTGCCCCCAGGGGGAGCCCCGGGCTTAGCGTAGCAGTGGTGGGAAGCTGCCAGCAGGGAGAGGGCCATTGGGTTACCCTGTGTTCCGCATGGTTTGCTAAAGCTGCAGTGGCCCCTCCAGTTCCAACTGGGTGACATTTTTCCTGTTTGCAATTTGGGCTCATTGCTCCTGCATTTTTGCAAAAGATGGAAACATGTCAATGTGAGGAAAGCGAGGAATTTTCTTGGCACACAGTGGTTCTAACCTACATTGGAAGCACCTTTTTAAAAAAAAAAATTGAAGTATAGTTGATTTACAATGTTTAGGTATTTTATGTATATATATATATATACCCACACATATATATGTATACACACACACACACATATATATATTCTTTTTCAGATTCTTTTCCACTATAGGTTATTACAAGATATTGAATATAATTCCCTGCACTATACAGTAGGTCTTTGTGTTTTTCTTTTTCATCCATCTTACATATAGTAGTGTGTATCCATTCTTCCCAAGTTCCAATTTATCCCTCCCCTCTTCCCCTTTGGTAACCACAAGTTTGTTTTCTATGTCTGGGGTCTATTTCTGTTTTGTAAATAAGCTTATTGGTATCATTTTTTTTAAGATTCCACATATAAGTGGTATCATATGGTATTTGACTTTCTCTGTCTGACTTACTTCACTTGGTATGATAATCTCTAGTTGTATCCATGTTGCTGCAAATGGCATTATTTCATTCTTTTTTATGGCTGAGTAGTATTCCATTGTATATATATGTATCACATCTTCTTTATCCATTCATCTGTCAATGGACATTTAGGTTGCTTCCATGTCTTGGTTATTGTGAATAGTGCTGCTATGAACTGGAAGTACCTTTATTTAATATGACATGAAATGAAGCTAGAGGCTCCTGAGTAGGCCTGAGAAGCCCTAACGGTGGTGATCTAGGCCCTAAAAGAATTTGTTATGTGGAACAAGAAAATGCACTGGGCTGCTCATGAGCTCTGAAATGCTGAGATGAGGAACAGAACTGAGCAGAAGAGTTAACCCCAGACAAGGACATTAGTAAATGTTGAGAAGCACAAGAAGATGGAACAGCTCAGCATTAGTGACAAGAAAGCAACTTCCTGTTCCCACGTCCTCCTCTCCGGTTCTAGGGAGGGCACAGAATTGGGGCCTAGAAGAGAAAGGGGAACACATAGTTCTCTTCTCTTTCCTCCTTCACATGAATGCAGGGACCCGAGAAACTTGTATTTCCAATGTCTGAGGCTGTCTGGTAACATTCTGGAATGTAAAGCAGCTCAGCCTCCCCCAACCCCATCACCCATGCAGCAAGAGCTTGGACAGTATTCCGGCACGTGAGGGCACAAGCGAGCTGGCAGAATCACCTTTTTTCTTCCACCCTGGCTTGTTGGCCAATGCCCTTTGCACTCTTCCTGCAGCCAGAACCTCTCAAATAATTAACTTTAACATGTAGAGAAGCTCAGTTGTTCTCTACTTTGGCTACATGTTATATCACTTGGGGACACTTTAAAAAAGTTCACCTAGGGTGGGTCCCAGATGTAGGTATTATCTCAAAAACATACCAGGTGATTGGGATGTAGCCAGATTGAGAACAGCTGAAGTGACTAAACTTGAGACAATTTAGAAAGTTTAGTTAACCCAGAATTTGTTGATCTTTGGGGTATCTGAAAACACCACATAAATAATTAGCCTTTGGTGAACTAGCAAAACCTAGGAGATTTCGGATACTGTGTCCTCTGGGTTGCCTTCTTGGGGTAATTCTTGAGGATCTTTTGCGGGGTGTCATTTAGCCTCTGGCCTCCTGAGCTTCCACAGTATGGCAGAATGGATGAGGTCTGTGATCATAAGCACACAGAAAATACCACAGTGGACTATCCAGTCCAGTACAATCTTCATCATGACCCAGAAGGACAGTTTTGTTGAAAAACAGTACTGCATCCATGATGTAAATCTTAGAAAGTTTCCTTCATAAAGGTTTTCCATGCAATTTGTCACAGACTCTCAGAATCCCCAGGATACTATGGAGAGTATGGACAGCCCTGTTCCAGCACTGCCTCTCCTCCTGGTCATCCCATCCCCAACCAGAGTCTCCCAATTTGTCTTCTGTGTCACCTTCATACCACAGTGGACAAGACTGAGAACCAGCGATTCAGCCTCTGGGGGAAAGGATTTCTTCATTGCTACTCACCGTGCAAAATAGCAGCTCCTATGTATTTCTTTCAAATCTGCCTCTTTCAGTCACTACCAGCTACCCTTTACTGCTGGTATTCTAAGATTTGGTGACTGCATGTGTATTCCAGCTATGCACACCTTAGGCATATCACATCTGAACTTTTTTAAAAAAATTATTTATTTATTTTCTTTCTTTATTTTTGGCTGTGTTGGGTCTTCGTTGCTGCACGTGGGCTTTCTCTAGTTGTGGCGAGAAGGGGCTACTCTTCATTGTGGTGCGCAGGCTTCTCATTGCAATGGCTTCTCTTGTTGTGGAGCATGGGCTCTAGGTGCACGGGCTCAGTAGTTGTGGCTTGCGGGCTCTAGAGCCTGCATTGTGGCACATGGGCTTAGTTGCTCCGCGGCATATAGGATCTTCCTGGACCAGAGATCGAACCCATGTTCCCTGCATTGGCAGGAGGATTCTTAACCACTGTGCCACCCACCAGGGAAGCCCTAAACTCTTATCTCCCTCTGAAGGCCAGAGTTTGGTTTTTGCTTGCCATTATGTAAAGGACACGCTTTCAGCTTGTCATTTTAATTACTCTCTATTGGACCCTTTCCAGTCCTTTTATGTAATCTGTAAGTGCCAGAACAGAATGACACACATTATGGTGTCAATTTACTGTAATTTGATATAAGGATGAGATTGTGATATTTTGTTTCTAGTATTCTTTTCTTTTTCTTTTTTTTTTTTTTTTCCCAAATGCTTGGCTTTTTATTTATTTATTTATTTATTTAATTTTGGCTGTGTTGGGTCTTCGTTTCTGTGCGAGGGCTTTCTCTAGCTGTGGCGAGTGGGGGCCACTCTTCATCGCGGTGCGTGGGCCTCTCACTATCGCGGCCTCTCTTGTTGTGGAGCACAGGCTCCAGACGCGCAGGCTCAGTAGTTGTGGCTCACAGGCCTAGTTGCTCTGTGGCATGTGGGATCTTCCCAGACCAGGGCTCGAACCCGTGTCCCCTGCATTAGCAGGCAGATTCTCAACCACTGCGCCACCAGGGAAGCCCTAAACTCTTATCTCCCTCTGAAGGCCAGAGTTTGGTTTTTGCTTGCCATTATGTAAAGGACACGCTTTCAGCTTGTCATTTTAATTACTCTCTATTGGACCCTTTCCAGTCCTTTTATGTAATCTGTAAGTGCCAGAACAGAATGACACACATTACGGTGTCAATTTACTGTAATTTGATATAAGGATGAGATTGTGATATTTTGTTTCTAGTATTCTTTTCTTTTTTTAACATCTTTATTGGAGTATAATTGCTTTACAATGGTGTGTTAGTTTCTGCTGTATCACAAAGTGAATCAGCCATATGTATACATATATTCCCAGTTTCTAGTATTCTTATCTGCATGATATTGGGGGTTTTGGTGGGGGATGGGGGCAAGACAGTAAACTCATGACTTCAAAGAATAGTTTCAGGTTCATGAAGTTATTTTCTTTGAATTGATATTACCTTCTTGTTGCCTACGCTGACACTCAGCTGGCAGGTGTCGCCCTCCTGCACAGTTCTGTACATCCTTCTGCAGATTTATTCCTGCTACTGTCAGCTCACTACCTGGCTGAACTTGGTGTTACAAACGACCTTGGAGATTCCACTGCGTGCCTCTTCCCCGAATCATTTATCATCATGGAAATTAAGACAGGATGAAAATGGGACTGGTTCTAGCATTGATTTTTAAAAATATTTTTTCCTGTTTTCAAAAAAGTACACATTCATTTAAGACATTTTGAAAATATAAACAAAGAAAATGAAAATCACTCCTAATCCTACCACCCAGAGATCACCTCTGCTAATATTTTGGTTTATAGTCTTCCATTCTTTTATTTAGAGAGTACAACACACACAGAGACACAAACTCTTTCCCTTTATCTTTTTAAAATATGGTATTTGAGACACGCAAAAATATATGTAACATTATACACACACACACACACCAGGTACAATGAAGAAGCTTACATATGTAAGGGTACCTATTATTTTTGGAGATATCATCTTTAGAGTAAATTCCTAGAAGTGGGAATGCTAGCTTGAAAGGTAAATGTACAAATGTTTCAGTAGATGTTGCCAAACACCTCCTGACAGGGGTTGTACTATTTTTCCTTCCCTCTAGTAATACTTGTCTCCCTGTAACCTCACCAGCAGAGTGAGGCTGTGTAGGTCTGTCCAGTTGTCCCAACACCATTTTTTAGAAAGTCCTTCTTTGCCGCAGCCATTTGACTGCTTATCATATACTGGATTTTTATACGTAGTTGGATTGATTTCTGTACCTTTCATTCGGTTACACTGGTCCACCTTGTCATGTGTCAGAACCACACTGTTTTCACTCTGCAGTATGTTTTAGTATTTGCTGGGACTAGTTACCTCTTATAACTCTTAATTTTCAGTGTTTTACTAGCTATTCTTGAGTGTTTCGTTTTCCATATGAACTTTGGTATCAATTTGTCTAGCTACATAAAAACTTGTTTATATTTTTTGCAGGAGCATATTAAATTTATAAGTTAACATAAGGGGAACTGTCATCTTGACTATGTTGAGATATTTTAACCAAAACCAAGGGATGTCTTGTTCAAGTATACTTTTGTGTCTTTCAAGATTCTTTTATAGCTCTCTTTTTTCAAAGAACCAGATTTATTGAGACAGAATTCACTTTCAATCCATCTATTTAAAGTGTACAGTTCAGTGGGTTTCAGTATATTCACGGAGTTGTGTAACTGTCACCACAATCAACTTTAGAACATTTTCATCACTTCAGAAAGTAACCCCAGGGACTGCCCTGGCAATCCAGTGGTTAAGACTCCGTGCTTCCAATGCAGGGCATGTGGGTTCGATCCCTGGTCAGGGAACCACATGCTGTGCATTGCAGCCACAATCAATCAATCAATCCACTTAAAAAAAAAAGTAACCCTATACACAGTATCAGTCCTTTCCCAATCCCTCAACCCCTCCAGCCTCTGGCAACCACTAATCTACTGTCTCTCTCTATGGTCTTGCCTATTCTGGACATTTCACATATATAGAATTGTGTAATATGTGGTCTTCTGTGACTGGCTTCTTTCACTGGGCATAATGTTTTCAAGGTTCATCCATGTTATAGCATGTACTCCATTCTTTTTTTTTTTGCTGAATAATATGCCACTGTATGAATGGATTTACCATATTTTGTTCATGCATATATCAGTTGATGGATTTGGGGGTTGCTTTCACTTTGTGACTGTTAGGAGGAGTAAGACCCGATGTACATGTGTGTATAGGTTTTTGTATGGGCATATATATTCAAGTCTCTTGGGTATATACCTAGAAGTAGAAGTGCTGGGTCATATGATAACTTTATGCTTAACATTTTGAGGAAATGCCAAGCTGTTTTCCAGGGCAATTGCACCGTTAACATTCCTATCAGCAATGCATCAAGGTTCCAGTTTCTCCACATCCTCACCAAAACTTGTTATTGTCTGATTTTGATTACAGCCATCTTAGTGGAGGTGAAGTAGTATCTCATTGTATCTTTTTTCTTTTTTTTAATAGATATGCTTTGTTGCTCATCTATTTTTAAAAATTATTTATTTACTTATGGCTGCATTGGGTCTTCGTTGCTGCACGTTGCGTCGAGCGGGGAGGGTGGTTACTCTTCATTGCGGTGCGCGGGCTTCTCATCGCGGTGGCTTCTCTTGTTGCGGAGCACGGGTTCTAGGCGCACAGGCTTCAGTAGTTGCAGCACACAGGCTCAGTAGTTGTGGCTCGCAGGCTCTAGAGCGCATGCTCAGTAGCTGTGGCGCACGGGCTTAGTTGCTCTGTGGCATGTGGGATCTTCCCAGACCAGGGCTCGAACCCATGTCCCCTGCATTGGCAGGCAGATTCTTAACCACTCTGCCACCAGGGAAGTCCCTCACTGTGTCTTTGATTTACATTCCACTAATAGCTAATCATGTTGAACATCTTTACAAGTGCTTCTTTACCATTTATATATTTTCTCTGAAGAAATGTCTGCTCAAATCCTTTCCCCAATTTTCAGTTGGGTTGTTTTATGATTGTTATATTGTTTAAATATTCTGGTTATAAATCCCTTATCATATATATTATTTAGAAATATTTAATCCCATTCTGTAGGCTGTCTTTACACTTTTTTTTTTTTTTTTTTTTTTTTTTTTTTTTTTTGCGGTATGCGGGCCTCTCACTGTTGTGGCCTCTCCCGTTGCGGAGCACAGGCTCCGGATGCGCAGGCCCAGCGGCCATGGCTCACGGGCCCAGCCGCTCCGCGGCATATGGGATCCTCCCAGACCGGGGCACGAACCCGTATCCCCTGCATCGGCAGGCGGACTCTTAACCACTGCGCCACCAGGGAGGCCTTTACAATTTTTTTATGGTGTCCTTTGAGACACAAAAGTTTTTAATTTTGAGAAAAATCCAATTTTTTTACCTTTTGTCATTTGTGCTTGTGGTATTCTATCTAAGAAGGGTTTGTCAAACTCAAGGTAATGAAGATTTACATTTATGTTTTCTTCTAAGCGTTTTGTTGTTTTAGTTTTTACATTTAGGTTGTTGAAGTCCTTAGCAGTACTGCAGAATGTGACTATATTTGGAGATAAAGTTTTTAAAAAGATAATTAAGTTAAAATGATGTCATTAGGGTGGGCCCTACTCTAATATGACTGGTGTCCTTATAAGAAGAGGAGATTAGGATACAGACAGTCACAGTACAAAGGGAAAACCATGTGAGGACACAGGGAGAAGATGGCCATCTACAAGCCAAGAAGAGAGGCCTCAGAAGAAATCAACCCTGCTGACACCTTGATCTTGGACTTCTACCCTCTAGAACTCTGAGGCAATAGGTTTCTGTTCTTTTTTTTTTTTTTTTAGGTTTCTGTTCTTTAGGTCAGTCTGTGGTACTTTGTTATGGTAATTCTAGCAAATTAATACAAAACCCCCATTTGGTCGTTGTATCGATATATTATTTTCTTAAATCACTTATTTGCATATTATTTATGGCTGCTTTGGTGTTACAATGGCAGGGTTGAATAAGCCTGCAAACTCAAAATATTTACAATCTGGGGCTTTACAAAAAAATTTGCTGACCCCTGTTCTAGTAGCTACTTAGAAGGGGCTTAACGTGCACAGTACTGAGTTCTCGCATTTTAAAAAGTTTTTTTTTCCTATAGCTTTTTTTTTTTTTTTTTTTGTGGTACGCGGGCCTCTCACTGTTGTGGTGTCTCCCATTGTGGAGCACAGGCTCCGGATGCGCAGGCTCAGCGGCCATGGCTCACGGGCCTAGCCGCTCCGCAGCATGGGGGATCTTCGTGGACTGGGGCACGACCCTGTGTCCCCTGCATCGGCAGGCAGACTCCTAACCACTGCGCCACCAGGGAAGCCCATTTCCTATAGCTTTTGATGCTTGAAAAACAGCATGGATGGATGAATATAAAATCCTTAGCGTGTATTTTCTTTCCTTGAGTTTTTAAAAAATGCTGAAAATGCTGCATCACTATAACCTTGATTTGCTCTTAAGAAGTCTGATGCCAAATATTTTGGTTACCAGACTCCATAACAAACTACCCTAAAAGGAATGGCATAAATAACCATTTTGATTATAATTTCACAACATTTGGGGTCAGGAATTCGGGTAGGATTTGGCTGGGTGATTCTTCTGTTCTACGTGGCTTCAACTGGAACCACTCAGTGGTATTCAGCTGATGGCTGGACTGATACAGAGAATTCATGATGACTTCTCTCATATCAGCTAGGATCAGGTAGACCCCTCTCCCTCTCCATGTAGTCTCAGAACCTCTCCACAGGGAATTAGATATTTTACATAGTGGCTCGGGGCTTCAAGGGCAAGTGTTCCCAAAGACCCAGGTGGACTCTTCAAGACTTCTTATGACCTAGGCCTGGAAGTCTCATAACATCACATATTCTATTGGTCAAGCAATTTGCTTAGGCCAACCTGGATCAAAAGAAGTGATACAGAAAATACAGTCATCTTTAATGTACTGCAGCCTAATTTTCTTACACTTTTAAATAATTTGAACTTTTTATATGGAGGCCTTGATGATTATCATTGTTATTTTTTGTCTAATAGTTTTAATTTTATTTTATTTTTAAAATTTATTTATTTTATCTATTTATTTTTGGCTGCTCTGGGTCTTCGTTGCTGCGCGTGGGCTTTCTCTAGTTGCGGCGAGCGGGGGCTACTCTTCGTTGCAGTGCAGGGGCTTCTCATTGTGGTGGCTTCTCTTGTTGTGGAGCACGGGCTCTAGGCACACGGGCTTCAGTAGTTGCGGCTGTGGGCTCAGTAGTTGTGGCTCGCTGGCTCTAGAGCGCAGGCTCAGTAGTTGTGGCGCACGGGCTTAGTTGCTCCGCGGCACATGGGATCTTCCCAGACCAGGGCTTGAACCCATGTCCCCTGCATTGGCAGGCAGATTCTTAACCACTGTGCCACCAGGGAAGTCCTATTTTTTTTATTTTTAAAAATTTTGGCCATACCACATGGCATGTGGGATCTTAGTTCCCTGATCAGGGATTGAACCCGTGCCCCCTGCATTGGAAGCACGGAGTCTTAACCACTGGACTGCCAGGGAAGTCCCTGTCTAATAGTTTTAAGAGGCTAGCTCTCAAAATTGATCATTCTGTGGTCATTTCCCCAAGTACATGTGAGTCCTTTCATTTTGTAGGTTTATATTTTCTTATTTCAAGAAAGTTTCTTAGATTATAGTTTCGTCATATGTGGAAATCTGGCTACGTATATGTTGGAACTTCTTTGCTTGTATTCAGATGACAGTCCAAAGAGAGAGAAACAAGCACAAAGGTATGGAGGCAAGGGAAAGTAGGAACATTTCAGGAGTTTGGATGGGGGATGTGTAGGAAGAGACAAGAGATGGAGTGGACAAGGGCTAGATAGATGGAAGGTCTTATGTGCCAGCAGTGACACCACAAGTGGCAAATTAAAAAAAAACAATTCTGACATGCGGTGTGGGACATGGATCAGAAGGAACAAGACTACAGGAGGGAGACAAGATACAAGGGTATTGCATTAGCCTAGGTAAGAGGAGCTAAGAGGGACAGAGTGTAGATTTATGTTTGAGGAGAATCAATGGGATTGTTGGGTGTGGCGGGGGTGGGCGTGGGTAAAGAATGAAGGATGACTCCCAGGTCCTGGGCAACCAAGGGTCCAACGGTTTTAGACAAGTAGAACTTCAGGGGTCTCTAGGACATCCAGGTGGAGAAGTCTAGTAGGCTTGTGTGTACATGGAACTCAGATGAGTGGTCTGAGCTAGATAATGCACTTGGGAGTTGCCGATATATGTGGCAGATGAAGACAGGGTGGATGCAATGGCTCAGGGAGAATGTACTGGGTGCGATGAAAGCTGAGAACAGAACCTTGTAGACGGAGGAGTGGTCAGAGGGGTTAGGAGATGAGTCCCGTTGTGAAGGCCAAGGGGGTGTCAAAAAGAGTGGAGAGCTCTGTGTCGTCAAATGCCACCAAGAGCTCTAGTAATAGAGGACTCAGAAATGGCCTGGGGCATTTAGGATGAAGCCAGCGCTTACTGACTGAGAGCAGTGCAGCGATGTGGGGGACAGAAGCTACACAGCTATGGGTCGGGGAGTGAGAGGGGGCTGAGTTGGCAGAGATGAGTGTAAACTACTTTTAAGACTTTGGTCTTAAAAGACAGGGAGGGAATAGTAACTGGAGCATGATCTAGAATGACAGAGGTTTCCTCCTTTTTCTTTAGGACAGGAAAAGCTTGAACATGAATAGATGGTGAAGGAAAAGGACAAGTAGGCAAAAGAAGTTGGTAACTTTGGGAGTGAGAGTGATGACTGCAATATGTTTGAAAGAAGTTTTCTGAGGATGTGTGAGGTGATGAAAAACAGAACCGAGATGGAGAGAGGCTAATATGAGTACATTTAAAGTGGTTAATTCCCAGAATGGCTAGTCCACATATTGAAATTACTTTGGTTTCAGTCAGTAGAGCAAACAGAACAAACCATATTTACATATTGTTTTACATCATTTACACCTCTTTTCTCCAAAGGACAGGATCAGTGTTTTACCCTTTCAATGCCTCCCACACAGCTGGTGCTCAATGAGTAGTAAGTGAATAAACAACGTGTCTTTTACCTGTATTTTGAGTACCTTAACATATTCAAAACATAGTTAAGACCCTGCATACAAGTGAAAAAGTCTTCTAAGCATGCAAAATAGTCACAAAATTCATAAATGATAGGTGATGCCAGTTTTTTTGAGTAACCTGTTTACTCTCACTTAACAAAGTTGGTTATCAGCATTTCCTTCACCACAGGGGTTTAAAAATAGGAAGATAAGGGGAGGAGGAAGAGGATGTCCTAAAGACAGGCAGGCAGACAGACAGCAGCAGAAGGTGGTACGATCTGCCTTACCATAAGGTGCTAAAAAGCAGTGAAAAACCAGACTCAAAGCACAGGGGCCTGGGCTCTCTTAGCTTAGGGATTTCCAGCCTTCACTAACATATCAAAAGTCCTTAAAGGACACTGCTGTCTTGAGCCTTAAATAAAGTTGAGAAAATGATCCTTTGAGCCGTTAAAAAAAAAGCTTTGCTGTTCCTCATTTGGCATCATCTCCTGTTTCACATAGTTTGGAAAGGATTCTATCAAAACGGATATTAAAACAAAAAAGCTGATGCTGAGATGGTAAACCTTGGTCACTCTCTGTTCCTTTGCCCAAGCTGTTTACCTAGCTTTTGATGCCCTCCCTTTTTTTTCTCCTAGGATTTCTCTCTTTTTCTTCCTTGCAGGCTGAACACAAATGCCGCCTCTTCCAGGAATCCCTCTGCATTCTCCAAGCGGAAGTAATCTTTTCCTCCTCTGCCCTCCCACAGCATCTCACAGTGGCTTGGCTTTGCACGGATCACCAGACCTGCTTGTTTACACGGCCGCTTTTCCACTAAGTTACGCGCTCCTGGAGACCAGGGACCTTGACGGTGTACCCACACAGCACCTGGTACAGTGCTACAGCGCTAGGCACGGAGTCGGTGCTCAGTTAACGGTTGCTGAGCTGAATTAACACGGAAAAATCACTCAGGGCAGGGTCTCTTGCTCGAGGTGCGGATGAATGATTCATGGGGGTGGTTCTTTGCATTCTTTACCTTGTAGTCACGTCGGGCCGAGCATCCAGCCGGTGGGGCACATACCTGTGGAGTTGGAACGCAACTCCGCCGCCCGCAGCTGGCTCAGGGGAAAAGCCCGCAGGGGGTAAGTTTACTCCACCCGCCCGGAACCCGGCCGCAGGGGGCGGGCCTCGAGGGGAACTCGGCCCGCTGGCCCGCCCCCTCCTCGGCGCGGCGGAAGCTCCGCCCCCAGCCGCGCGCTCGCGCAGGCGGCGCGTGCCCGGCCCCCGCCCTGCGCCCTCGCGCCCCCGCGCCCTCGCGCCCTCGCACCGGGGGCGGGCTCGCTGCGCGTGCCGGGCGGGGAAGCGGCGCGAGCCGGGTGCCTGAGAACGTTCGCCGCGCGGGCGGCTCCGGGGCCTGAGCGGGTGCCGCCACCGCCTCAGCCTCTGAGGCCGGGCCGGCGGAGGCGGAGGAGGCGGAGGACGCTGCGGCCGCCGGAGAGCTTTTCGACGCCCCCAGCTCCGGCCGGGAAGTGAGTACGGTGGGGGTTTGTGGCGGCCGCCGCAGGCTGCGGGAGAGGAGCGCGGTGCCAGAGCCTCGCGCCCGCGAGAAGCGGGAAGGAGCCCGCGCAGCGCCCTCACCTCGGGAGCCTGCGGGGGTGCAGGGCCGGGAGCGGCGGAGACGGCGCGCGGGGAGCCGGGGCCGCTGCACAGCGCGCGCTGTGAGGGGAGACGGCGCCGCGCGCCCGGACCTGGAGGGGCGAGCGCGGGGGATGGAGCGGAGCTCCGGGCCGCCGCCGCCGGGCTCTGAGCCCCGGGCCGCTGAGGGGGCTCCGGGGTCCCGAGCGCGCTGTGGCCGCAGGGCGCGGAGCCGGGTTGCGGGCGCAGGGCTGATGCTGCCCGTGCCCGGCTTGCAGGGAGGAGGCTCTGCCTTAGGTGTTTAAGGGGGCGAAGGAGGCAGGTCCTGGCAGAGGGCAGGTGAGGCAGGCAGGCCCTGGCAGAGGGAAGGGAATTTATTTCACATCACCTCAAAACACTATTTCCCGAGGCACCTATCAGTGAACCTGTGCACCGAGGTCACCCGTTAAAGGAAGGTGTCCTGAGAGGAGGAAGGATGCAGCTAACGAATGCTTGCCGTTAAATTACTGTGTCAGGCCTTGGGATTAGGGAGACCTTCCAGCAGCCTCAGCAAACGTTTATTGGTTAGGTACCTTGGGTAGAGAACCGTGGTCAGCACTGGGGCCGCAAAATTGTGTAAAACACAACCATCATTTGCTATTTAAGTGCTGGCAATTTGGTTGTAAAGGTATGCGTATGAAGTACAAAGCAACATTGAATTTTGTCTCATTCACTTTAGGTCTCTTTTCCCCAATATTGGGAAATTGGAGCCATAAAATTGCTTGCTTTGAGAATTAAAGCAGGAGGGTCAAAGAAGCTTGTGGGAGGTACTTGGGAGAGTTTTGAAGGAACTTCTGCGTAACATTTAAAGAGAGAGAAGGGAAATGGAAATTGGAAAGAGAAAAGAAGTTACCTTTCTTCCCAAGTAGAATGAAGCTCCATGACTATGAACTGCTAAATTCTCAGTGACAAGAACAGTGCTTAACCCACAGCAGGCACTAAATACCTACGTATTGCCTGAATGAAGGTTTTGCTCTATGCTCTATTTTACACAGAGCACTATTGATAAATCTGGTGTTAGGGATGGCTGAATGGACTTCCCTTGTTCCTCAGGTTCTCTCTCTCTCTTTCTCTCTCTTTTTTTTTTTTTTTTTTTTTTTTTTTTTTTTTTTGCCGTGTGAGGTAACCCAGGTTCTTAGGTCTGGGCATTTAAAGTGATGGCTAAGGTGATGGAGTTGTCATATCTTGTGGTCATGCTGCCACTTTCACATCTTTATTGCATGTTGGCTGCCAGGAGCTTATTCCTTGGGCCGTTGCTTCAAATCATCCCGTTCTGGCCCTTTTCTATCACTTGAGGAAGGAGAGTACTTTTGTCTAGAAAACACTTTTTCATTTTTATCTTGGTTCTTGGATCTTAGATCTGTCATAAGAGGATGTATCTCTGCTCTTCTGTAAGGGCTGGGATTCTGCCTTTTTTGTGCCTTAGTTGGATTTCTGGACTCTCGAGCTCCAGGCTGCTGTTTCAGTTGCCTGGGTTGCAGTGCCTGTTGGGTTACTTTGTCTGCCAAATTAAAACTTGACCTTTTATGAGTTCTGTGAGAATTTTTATCGTACATAAGTGGAATTACTTTTGAAGGGGGTTGTGTAGTCAAGGTAGTGTTGGCAAGGCTTTTGAATGTCCACTATGTGTGCGAGACAAAATTTCTACTTAGTTAAGAAATCAGATTTAAAACCAATAGAATGCCAAGTTACCACTTGTTTTATATCTTTAGTATAAATCTCTCAGGACCTACATTTCCTTGTATAAAAATAAAATATTAATTCAAATTTGGCATTGTATAGTAAGCCTTGAAGAACTAAGTTAATTTCTCTTTAGTTTTATGACTGTGTACTTAAGAGTGCAACCAGCAGGTGTCTACTAGTTCTTATTTTGGGATGCCTAGGTCCTGTAATTTTGGATGCCTTGTTCTAGGTTTTCTCAGTGATATTGTATTTTATTTATTTATATATTTAATTTACATTTATTTCGAAATCAACTTTACTGATGTCTGCACAGATGTCCTGTGCAGAGCTGGTCTAGTAGGGTTATGTCTGATAAACCCACTGTAAGTTGAAAGTATGGTAAGTTGAAAATGCATTTACTACACCCAATCTACCGAACATCATAGCTTAGGCTAGCCTACCTTAAACATTCTCAGAACACTTACATTAGCCTACAGTTGGGCAAAACCATCTACCACTATGCCTATTTTATAATAAAGTGTTGAATGTCTCATGTAATTTATTGAATACCGTACTGAAAGTGAAAAACAGAATGGTTGTAAGTATCTCGGTTGTTTACTCTTGTGACTGACCAGGAGCTGTGGCTCATTGCCGCTGCCCAGCATCACGGGAGGGTATCATACTGCATATTGCTAGCCAGGGAAAGGATCAAAATTCAGATTTGCAGTACAGTTTCTACTGAATGTGTATTGCTTTCGCACCATCTAAAGTCAAACCATTGTAAGTTGGGGACTGTCTGTACTTTGTAACCACTATCCCAATCAAGATATAGAAATTTACATCACCGTAGAAACTCCCTCATGCTGGTTTGCAGTAAATACTCTCATCACCTCTCATTTTATTTATTTCTAGTTATACAAGTATCAAGGCTGTGGCATCTAGTGCAGGAAGCATACTGCCCAATTTTAGGGGATGCCATTCACATCGGAATGCCTGTGAATGGCAGCTCCTGGAGTTGTATTGTGCAGTCTGGGGCTGTGTACTGCAGCTCTGCAAATGGCTCATGAATGCACACTCTCTTATTAAATGCTCAAACAGTACAGACAGAATACAAGGCCCCTTGACCCACTCCCTTCTCCACCAAAACGGCAGTTATCAGTTTGTTGTGATCCTTCCAGACCTTTCTGTAAGCATTTTCATCTATATATAGGGTTTCCTCCAATGCCCACATTAATGACATACATGATACTGTAGACATTGGTCTGCAACTTTTTCCTAACAGAATGTCTGAGATCTTTCCATGATGGAACATAAAGATCTACCTGGTTCTTCTTGACTACTACACAATACCATACATAGTATATATTGTACTGTAGTTTATTTAATCCTCTCCTCATTAATGACCATTAAAGCTGTTTGCCATTTCACCATTGCTGCAGTGAATGAAAAGTAGAATTGCTGGGTCAAAGTGGTGCATGCTTTAAATTAATTGATGGAGGTTTAACCATGTTGCCACTTGTGGGTCTGGTTCATTTATTTTTAAAAGCTGAGTAGTGTTCAGTTGTAGACTTAAATCACTGTTTATGTATCCTTCACTAACTGTGGGACAGTTAGGTTACTTTGGATACTAATTCATTGCTGGATTTATGTGTTGCCAAAGCATCCTGCCAGTCTGAGGCTTGCCTTTTCCTTTTGTTAACAATGTCTTTAGTTGTATACAAGTTTTACATTTTAATGTTATATTTATGGAAAATTTTACACTAAATTAACTATTGGTTTCTGTCTGGTTTAAGTAAATTTTCTCTACCCCAGGGTATGAATTCTGTATATCTGTATTTTCTTCTAAAATTAAAAAAGAAGTTTTGCTTTCTGTGTGGAATTTCTATATGGTGAAATGAAGTGATATATGTATTTTTCAATTTGGAAAAGCAGTTTTTCAGCACTTTTCCTCATTTCTTTTATTGTGGCAAAATATACACAACATAAAATTTACTATTATAACCATTTTTAATTGTACAGTTCTGTGGCATTAAGTACATTTACATTGTTGTATAAACATCACTATCCATTTCCAGAACATTTTTATCTTTCTCAACTGAAACTCTGTATCCATTAAACACTGATTCCCCATTCTTTTCTCCCTCCAGCCCCTGGCAACCACCATTCTGCTTTCTGCCTCTGTGAAGTTGACTACTCTCAGCACCTCCTATAAGTGGAATCATACAGTATTTGTCCTTTTGTGTCTGGCTTATTTCATTTAGCATAATGTCTTCAGAGTTCATCTATATTGTAACATGTGTCAGGATTTCCTTTTTTTTTTTTTTTGACCCCGCCTCGAGGCTTGTGGAATCTTAGTTCCCTGACTAGGGATTGAACCCAGGCGCTTGGCATTGAAAACGCCAAGTCCTAACCACTGGACCTCCAGGGAATTCCCAGGATTTCCTTATTTTTTAAGGCTGAATACTATTCTGTTGTATGCATACATTATGTTTGCTTATTCATTCATCCATCAATGGACACTTGGGTTGCTTCTGTCTTTTGGCTATTGTGAATAATGCCGCTATGAACATGGGTGTGCAAATATCTGTTCAAATCCCTGCTTTCAACTCTTTTGTGTATATACCCAGAAGTGGAACTGTCCATGATACTAAAAAAAATTGTGTACATAACTGAATATGACCAAAATGGGTGGATAGTACAGAGAGTTCCTATAAACCCCCTCTTCTTCAGGGGCACTTTCCCATTATTAACATTTTGCATTAGTGTGGTACATTTGTTACAACTGATGAATATATATTGATACGTTATTATTAACTTAAGTTCATGGTTTATATTAGGCTTCTGCTCTTTGTGTTGTACAGTTCTATGGGTTTTGACAAATGCAAAATGTTATCACATGACATTTCATGTAATGTCATTGCAGTATCATGCAGAATAATTTTGTTGCTCTAAAATCCCCTGTATTCCACCCATTCATTCCCCCCTCCCTCCTGCTGAGCTCCTGATAACAACTGATCATTTTACTGTGTCTATAGTTTTTGGTTTTTTAAAACAAATTTATTTATTTTATTTTTGGCTGCATTGGGTCTTTGTTGCTGCGCGCTGGCTTTTCTCTAGTTGTGGCAAGCGGGGGCTACACTTGGTGGTGGTGCGCGGGCTTCTCATTGCGGTGGCTTCTCTTGTTGCGGAGCACGGGCTCTAGGCGCGTGGGCTTCAGTAGTTGTGGCCCGTGGGCTCAGTAGTTGTGGCTCGCAGGCTCTAGAGCGCTGGCTCAGTAGTTGTGGCGCATGGGCTTAGTTGCTCCGCGGCATGTGGAATCTTCCTGAACCAGGGCTCAAACCTGTGCCCCCTGCATTGGCAGGTGGGTTCTTAACCACTGTGCCACCAGGGAAGCCTTGTGTCTATAGTTTTGCCTTTTCCAGAATGTCATATGGTTTGGATTATGCAGTATTCTAGGCTTTCAGACTGGTCTCTTTCACTTAGCATTATGCCTTTACGTTTCCTCTGTGTCTTTTCTTGGCTTGATAGCTCATTTCTTTTTATTGCTGAATAATATTTCATCGTATGAAAGTACCACAGTTTGTTTATCCATTCATCTATTGAAGGACATCTTGGATACTTCCAGTTTTTGGCAGTTATGAGTAAGCTTCTATAAATATTCATGTGCAGGTTTTTGTGTGGACATACGTTTTCAGCTTTCTTGGGTAAATACCTAGGAGCGTGATTGCAGGATCGTATGGTAAAGGTATCTTTAGCTTTGTAAGAAACTGCCTGTCCAATTTTGCGTTCCTAATAATTTTAAAATTGTATATCCTAGCACCCTAAATGTACTTAAAAAAAAAATCTTAGACTGTTCTGTAAAATTCAACCGCATCTGGTATGAATTTATATTCTAATTGTTGCTTTTGTTGGCTGTCTTTCTTAGCATTATACTTCTTTATATGTTTTTTTTTTTTTTTTGGCGGTACGCGGGCCTCTCACTGTTGTGGCCTCTCCCGTTGCGGAGCACAGGCTCCGGACGCGCAGGCTCAGTGGCCATGGCTCACGGGCCCAGCCGCTCCGCGGCATGTGGGATCTTCCCGGACTGGGGCACGAACCCGTGTCCCCTGCATCGGCAGGCGGACTCTCAACCACTGGGCCACCAGGGAAGCCCTCTTTATATGTTTTGAAGTTTTGATTTACAGACTTATTTGAGGGTGAGTACTTTTGCTTTTGTTTCTCTTACTTCTGTGCTCACCCTTCTCTGTGTGGTGATATTTCAGGTGCTTCCACTGATTGACTGGACTCTAGTCAAGAAGTCAGATATGATAATGGTCAGGGTCGTGCTCTTTGAGGTAATTGGGGCTATTTTAGATCCACTCACAGAGTGTGTGAATGTCTTGGTTCATTTCCTGGTCATGAGGCTGTGTTTTTATCTTCTCACTTTTCAGAGCCCAGAGCACCACATAAACCATAGTTCTAGGCAGAGACTGACAGCAGTACTTTTTCACTTCCTTTCAGCTCTAGCCTCATCCTTGGCTTTAAGCAGTGAATCTGGCTCAGATGTCTCCTGTTTCTCCACCTCCTTCATTCTGTGTCACTGTTGCCCTGAAGGAAGTATACACCTGCTTCTAGACTCAGAGTCCAGCACCTGTAGCTTCAGTCCTGCTCACAGTTTTGTGTATCTTCTGTTTCTGATCCAAGTGAAGGGTTGTCTTGTTTTTGAGCCTTTTTAGTAACTTAAAAAATATATTTAAACATATCTATTGCTATGTATTTGGAGCAGAGGGGATGCATCGAAGTGTTTACTTATTGGGCTGCTTTGACTAGAAGACTTAATTGACCAGGCTTTTTTCTAAACTTGATACCACTTATCTTGTTTTCTGTGTTATTGCAATGCCTAGACCCTCCAGTGCAAAAGTTGAATAGCAGTGATGATAATGGGCATTTTAGTCTTTTTCCTGAATGGGAATGCTCCCAGTCTTTCACTGTTAGATATGATACTTACTAAAGGTTTCTGGTAGGTGTCTTTTGTCAATTTAAGAAAGTTTCCTTCTATTCTTGGTTTATATATTTACTGGGTGTTGAATTTTATTGCTTTTTGGCATTTGTTGAAATTATCATTGATTTCTCTTTAATGTGAGTAGGACAGACCTTTCTGAGTTGCAGATAACTGAGAGAAACAGATATATTGTATTTGATTTACTTGTTAATACATTTTTAACAACCAAAAATGAACTTTTAAAGAAAACACATTTTGATCTTGAATTTTTGTATATTAACAATATTATGTATAAGCTATAGATTATAATGTTATATATATATGCTATATATTATGGCATTTCAGCAATAATCAGGTTGGACCAAATATTTCTGTAACTAAGCTTCACTATAATCAAATAGTGTACAGTAAAAAAAAAAAATTTTGGGGGGCGGGAGTAACTTTAGGGACTCTATAAGGACTTTTTCAGTCCCTAACCATTCAAGCTTCTTTTCTTCCTGGCTTCTTTTTCTAGACGCTTTACTCCCTCCTTTTAATTTTTATCTCTGCTTGCTCTGTCTCCTCTTGCCAGAGAGAGACTTTCTTCTGCAAGTAATAACAACTGTTATTTAGTGTGAGGCTACTGTATTCAAGAGATTTTCATAGATAATGTCTACACTGTAATCTTTACCACTGTGGAAGCTAGGTATGGTATCTCCAGTGTTTGGGTGAAGAAATTGAGCTCAGAGAAGTTAGAACTTGTTTAGGGCCACACAGCCAATCAGTGACAGGAGTGATATTTGAACCAGGTCCAACTTCAAAGCCCATATTCTTTCTACATGCTCTCTCTAAACAAGACTTTTATGTTCCAAGTTCAACTTGGGTTTTGTTTTTTTGGCTTACCCTCATGATTCCTGAGTGTGGTGATCTGACCGCTTTGTGTCTCCAATATGATTTGTGTGAAAATTTTCCTTTAGTCAGGTACTTCATTGCTTTTTACCGGTGTGACGTTTTACATGTTCTTGAGCAGTTTCTTAAAATGACTAAACCTTTTTTAACTGCACAAACAAAAATAGAATAAATAGTGTCATGGTTAAGCATGTGGGCTCCGGAGTAAACTATGTTGCTTGGACCTTGAGTTTATTTTCCTTTAACTTTTTAAATATTGTGAAATATTGGCCCTCAAAAAGGTATAGAGAATAAAAATTGTGAATACCTGTGTACACACCACTTAACTTAAGACACTAGGCTCCTTTTAAAGTTAACCCCTACTGCTTCCCAGTTGTATTCTCCTCCCCTTCTGAGGGAACCACTATTCTGCATTTGATGCTTTTCATTCTTGTACATATTTTCATACTTTTATTACATATGTAAGTAGCCCTAAAATGTATATTGTTTTGCATTTAAAAAACCCTTTATATTAACAGTATTAATTATATCTTTTTATAACTTTATTTTTTTTTTCTCTCAGTATTGTGAGACTTATCCATATGGATATATGTAGCTCTAGTGCATTTATTTTCTTCACTGAATAGGATTCTGGTATTGGGCTATATCACAGTTTTATGTTTTCCTGTGGATTGGCAATTAGTGTGTTCTGATTTTATTTGTTACGACAAATAATGCTGCTATGAGTATTCTTGTCACGTCTCTTTGTGTACACATGCATGTCTTTTAGAATGTGTACTAGGAATAAACTACTGGTATGTGTGCCAGTAGTATGTGTCCTTGGGCACACGGCATTTCTAGCTCTTTTACCGCCTTTCAATTTTGTTAAAACCCTTTCTCTATTCCAGATTTTTTTTTTTTTTTTTTGGCTGCGTTGGGTCTTTGTTGCTGCGCGCGGGCTTTCTCTAGTTGCGGTGAGCAGGGGCTGCTCTTCGTTGCGGTGCGCGGGCTTCTCGTTGCGGTGGCATCTCTTGTTGCGGAGCACGGGCTCTAGGCGCGTGAGCTTCAGTAGTTGTGGCACACGGTCTCAGTATTTGTGGCTCGTGGGCTCTAGAGCACAGGCTCAGCAGTTGTGGCGCACGACCGTAGTTGCTCCGCGGCATGTGGGATCCTCCCGGACCAGGGCTCGAACCCGTGTCCCCTGCGTTGGCAGGCAGATTCTTAACCACTGCATCACCAGGGAAGTCCCTCTATTCCAGATTTAAAATGTTGTAAATGATTGATAAAAAAGTATTTTCTCTTCTTCCAGGTCTATATTTTTATACTTTTAAATAAATCAGAAAAACTGTAAATTAAGAAAAAAGAGTCTTGCCAATAGAATTCTAGTCTAGGCATCATTCAAGAGGGTAGTTACATAATAATATCAATAATAATAATAATAATAATAATAATAATAATGGCAGCTAACATTTATTAGGCTCTTATTTTGTGCCAGGCATTGTGCTAAATGCTTTACGTAATTTATTTAACAGTTACCACAGGGGATTCCTGGTTAGGACTATGTGCTTCCACTGCAGGGGGCCTGGGTTTGATCCCTGGTTGGGGAACTAAGATCCCGCAAGCTGCCAGTCGTGGCCAAAAAATCGAAAACACCAGTTACCACAGCCCTGGGAGGTTATATTTGCTATTCAGAGCTCTGTAGTAATGGAGTGCAGTCACTGAATATTTTTTATTGGAACCTAGAGAACTTTTTCAGATTTGTAAAATCAAACAAACAAACCAAAAAACCCAGTCTCTAGGGCTTTACCAACGTTTACTTTCACTGGCTTTTTTTTTTTTTTTTTTTTTTTTTTCTTAATCTGAAAGAGAAGAGAAAAGAAAAGAAGTATTAGGGGAAGGATAGTTGAGAATTTTCCTGAAATAAGCAAGGAAGTTAGTTCTCTTATAGGGAAGTTTGATTAGTTCCAGTTAAGAACTTGTTAGTGACAAGCACAGTGATCTCTGACTTCTTAATTTAAGGAGCATCCAGAGAAAAACTGACAGGAGTTTTGCTGGCAGAAAAGGAACTTACACAAGAAGTTTTGATACCTAGATGCTTTGAAGTAACTGAGAGCTGGAAGTTAAGACATTAACAAAAAGATTCAAGGGAAGTGAGGGATACTTAACACTTAGGTGTAGTATAGAGACTTTCTGGAAACATTTCTAGAGCCTGCTTTCTTTCCTTTAGTCTTTACTGTGGGATTTACTTAATTTATACCTGCAGACTTAGTCTAGCTCTGGAACACATTGCTTCCCTGACAGGGCTAATGAGGGTCCAGACGTTTTGCTGCACTAGCCTCCTGACCCTGTTTAACTGTGACCTAAGGTCTGCACAGCACCAGGGCTTGGGGACCTGTATTCTTTCCTCAGTCCTGGAGTCCTCGTGTTTGCCTTGGAGGGGGTGATGTGGCACAGTGGAAAGAGAATAGGCTTTATTGTCAGATTGGTTGCCTACTCCACGAATTACTAGCTTTGGAATGTTAGGCCGAGTTAACTAACCACTTAGGCTCTAAATTTCCTCATCTGATTCTGCCATTCACATTCCTTATTTGCTCCTCAAGCCTAGCACAGTCTCATCTTTTCATTCTAGTTTTTTTTAAGAGTAATGGTTTCCAAAGTGGGAGGCGTGCAAAATGATCTTCTAGGCAGGGTATAACAAGAAAAAAATGGGCAATTAACTTTACTAATATTTAAATCATAGTGTGTCACTTTACTCCGTCTGTATGTCTGATGATATACATCAGGTACAGAAAGTGAGGTAACCTGAAGGGAGGATCATGGGCACACCACAACCTGGAGGGGCCGACAGTGTGAACCTCCTTATTTGTTTGCTTACATTCTATTTGGACATATTACAGTTAACCTCTACCTGGTTTAGGGGTCTTTCAGATTATATTATCTGATTTGCATGAAATGAAGCTTGCTGAATGAATAGACAAAGGGCTTAAAAAGATTCCTGCAAAGAATCTGCGGATTGAAGTTTCAGATTCAACTGAAGACTGAAGTGCTAATGCAAGGACACATGAACAGCAGGAAACAAGCGGAGCTGGTACTTCTATTTATATTATGAGCTTGTTTTCAGTGAAATGCAAAGTACAAAACAATAATGGTCTAAGCAGATTGAAAAGGAGAATCACTAAAAAAACCCCTTAACATTGTTAAAAATACTATTTGATGTATGGGTTTATATATACCATTGAGTGTATTGTGCCTTAAGGTATTTGCTTAATGATAGTATGAGGCTAATATGGTCAGTTGAGATATTTTAAAACGAAGTATTCTGAATATGAAGACAAACTTACTGAGCTTTTTTCAGTGATGATTATAGCTGTGTGCTAATTAATATCTTTTTTTTTTTTTGCCTGCGTCGGGTCTTGGTTGCGGCATGCGGGCTCTTCGTTGTGGCGTGCAGATTTCTCTGTAGTTGTGGCTCAAGGGTTTCTCTCTAGTTGTGGCACGCGGGCTCCAGAGCGTGTGGGCTCTGTAGTTTGCGGCACTTGGGCTCTAGGTGAGGCGCACGGGCTTAGTTTCCTCGTGGCATGTGGGATCTTAGTTCCCCGACCAGGGATCAAACCCACGCCCCCTGCATTGGAAGGTGGATTCTTTACCACTGGACTACCAGAGAGGTCCCTGATTAATGTCTTAAATTTTTATTAACTTAATGATATATTTTTGGAAGTTTCTTTGGAGATTTCTTACTTCAGGAGTAAAAGACAAAAAGCCATAAACTTTTCTTCTTCCTGTTTTAGTAAAACTGACTGAAATAATACATAGACAAAAATAACAATTTTAGTTTGGTGACAAACTAAAAATCCATCCTTTGTTAGCAGATACTCTCGGGATACTTGTAGAGACATTGCTGAGGCTTTGAAATAATAAATATTGTACCAAATTATGGAGTTTGTGAGCGTTTCTGTATATTTCGATAAAAGTTCAGAGGTTATGGTTTTTGGTGTAGTCCATTTTAATAATAAAATGTATGGAGACCTGCCTCTTTAACCCTCCAGACCACTAAAGGAAAGGTTTACCAGAGAATATACTCTAATGACTTAAAATTTTATTATGAAATAGGGCATATAAAGCATAAAGAATAATACAGTGTACCCAGAACCCAGCCTAATAAATAAATCATAGCTAATAGAGTTGGTATTCCTCTGCAGTCACATTATTCTTCTTCCATCTCCAGAGGACTTTGCTTTTCTGAATTTAGTGATGCATGTTTTATGTGCACTTGTAAAGAATTTGTATTTTGTCATTATTGGGTGGGTTGTTCCACAAATGTCAATTAGATCTAGTTGGCTGATGGTGAAGTTGAGTCCTTCCATATTCATCTTGACTTTCTACGTGTATTGATCATAGAAGAGTGTTGAAGTCTCCAAGTGTAAGTGGATTTGTCTCTTTCTCCTTTCAGTTCTATCAATTTTTGCTTATTTTAAAGCACTGTGGTTAGGTACAGAGACATTTAAGATTATGTCTTATTAAAGAATTCTGTATGTTACAGGCCCAACAATACAATTTTATAGGTATTGTTTTATCTATATTGTATTAAAAAGCAATTGTTTTTAAGTCAGTTCTGAGAATAAAGGAGAAGAAATATGTAATTGTACTGTCTTTAAAAAAGTGAACTTTACTTTTTTAGAACAGTTTTAGATTTACTGAAAAATTGAACAATAATAGTTTCTATATGTATCCTACACCCTGTTCCCTCTGTTATTAGCATCTTACATTAGTATGGTTCATTTCTTGCAGTTAATGAACCAGTGATGATACATTATTATTAACTAAAATCCATACTTTCTTCAGATTTCCTTCAGTGTTTACCTAATGGCCTTTTTCTGTTCCAGAATCCCATCTAGGATACCACATTACATTTAATTGTCATCTCCTTAGACTTCTGTTGGGTTTGTCAGTTTCTTGGCTTTTTCTGGTCAAGTTTTTGATGAAACTTGACACTTTTGAGGAGTATTGGTCAGGTATTTTGTAAATTTTCCCTCAATTGAGATTTGCCTGATGTTTTCCTCATGATTAGACTGGGTTTATGGGTTTTGGGGAGGAAGACCACAGAGGTAAAATGCCATTTTCATCACATCGTGTCAAGGGTCCATGCTGTCAACAAAATTTATCACTGTTGTTGTACTTGATCACCTAGCTGAGGTAGTGTTTATCAGGTTTCTCCACTGTCAAGTTATTTCCCCCTCCCCCTTCACCTCTTTGGAAGGAAGTCACTGTGTGCAGCTCACACTTAAGGAGGGAGGAGTTATGTTCCACCTTCTTCAGGGCAGAGTCTCCATGTAAATTATTTGGAATTTTTCTGTACAGGATATTTGTCGATTCTTCATTCTCATGTATCAGTATCAACTTAAGGATATTTAATACTACTTTCTTTTGTTGCTGAAATTTTTCCAACTTTGGCCATTGGGAGCTCTTTCAATTAGCCTCTGTGTCCCTTTGATATACCCCTATCATATGGTTTTTTTCCTCCCAGGACTTCTTTACTTTCTATACTACAAGATGATCCAGGCTCATTGTGTATATTTCTTGCCTCAGGCTTTTCTCGGAGGAGCCCTAGTTCCTTTTATTGAAGAATGGTATTATAAACAAAAATTTGGCCACTAAATGTGCTGATTGCTTTGGGATACTTTTGTTTCTAGGCCCTCTCAGCTGACAGAGCAAGGACATGTATATGTGTATACTAATGCGTATACACATACCTACAAATGCTTTTATATGTAACTATCCATATATCTATATTGAGTTAACCATGAATGTATACTGATGTCTCCAATTGTAATCCATTCCATTACCACCTGGATCATTATAGCTTCTCACCTTGCTTATCTGTAACCTCACACTTCACCATCTGCCATCTGTTTACTTAATTGTTCAGTTATGCATACATGCATAGCAGTATTAGACTTCTTGGCCCATAACCTGTGGGAAACCAGAGTACAGTACTTATATATATTTTATTTTGCCTTTAGTTTTAACAGACTCTGTTCACTTCCAGAGTTACTTAGGTTACTATACTTTCCCCCCACCCTGTTCAGTGAGGTTGTTTCATATATTTGTAATGAAGTTAGATTGTTTTGTTAATTCTCCATTTCACTCTGGGGTTCTCTGACTTCCTAAAGGATTAAAAAAAATTTTTTTTTACATACATTAAGGTTCACTCTGTGTTGTAATTTTCTTTTGGTTTTCACAAATGTATAGTGTCAGTGTCCACCATTACAGTATCATACGGAAGTTTTATCACCCTAAAAATTCCCCTGTGCCTCACCTATTCATTCCTCTTCCCTTCTTCCCAAATCTCTGGCAACCACTGATCATTTTACCATTTGTATTGTTTTGTTTTTTCTAGAAGGTCATAAAATTGGAATCATATAGTGTGTAGCCTTTTCAGACTGGCTTTTTTCACTTAGCAATACGCATTTAAGCTTCAAGTTTTTTCATGGCTTGATAGCTTATTTATTACTGCTGAACAATATTCCATTTATGAAAGTAGTAGTTTGTTTATCTATTCACCTATTGAAGGGCATCTTGGTTACTTTCAGTATTTGGCAGTTGTGAATAAAGCTGATATAAACATTTGGGTGCAAGTTTTGTGTGAATATACATTTTCCACTTAGTTGGTTAAATACCTAGTGCAATTACTGAATTGTATGGTAGGACTATGATTAGTTTTGTAAGAGACTGCAGAACCGTTTTCCAGCCAGGCTGTCTGTGCATTCCCACTAGCAATGGGTGAGAGTTCCTGTTGCTCTACATTCTTGTCATCATTTGCTATTGATAGTTTTTTGGATTTTAGCCATTCTAATAGGTGTATAGTGGTATCTTGTTGTTTTACTTTGTAATTTCCTAATAACAAATGCAGTTGAACCTCTTTTCATATGCTTACCATCCGTATAATTTCTTTGGTAAGGTATCTGTTCAGATCTTTTGATCATTAAATTTATTTATTTTATTTATTTTTTAGCTGAGTTGACTCTTCGTTGCTGCGCACGGGTTTTCTCTAGTTGCGGCTAGCGGGGGCTGCTCTTCATTGGGGTGCACGGGCTTCTCATTGTGGTGGCTTCTCTTGTTGCGGAGCATGGGCTCTAGGTGCGTGGGCTTCAGTAGTTGTGGCACTCAGGCTGAGTAGTTGTGGCTCGCGGGCTCTAGAGCACAGTCTCAATAGTTGTGGCGCTCTGGCTTAGTTGCTCCGCGGCATGTGGGATCTTCCCGCACCAGGGCTCAAACCCGTGTCCCCTGCATTGGCAGACGGATTCTTAACCACTGCACCACCAGGGAAGCCCTGATCATTTTTAAATTGGGCTGTTTTCTTATTGTTGAGTTTTAAGAGTTCGTTTCATAATTTGAATACAAGTTCTTCATCAGATATGTGTTTTGAAAATATTTCTTTCACTCTGGGGCTTGTCTTTTCATTCTGTTCATAGTATCTTTTGCAGAGCAGTTAATTTTGATAAGTTGCAGCTTATCAATTTTTCCTTTCAAGGATCGTGCATTTTTTCAGTTTGGCCTTGGGCTTAGGTCATTAAATAATCTTTTCTAGGAACCTAACAGTTTCAGCTCCTTTCATATGGAAGAAACTGCTTACATTCTCATAGCTAGGACTCTCGTCTTCTTTCATTTTGTAGACTAAAGCTGTACTCTGGTTCTTCTTCGTTTTTTAAATTTTACTTTAAAGATGTTTATTGTTGCATTGTTCACAGTAGTAGATAGTTGGAAATAATTGTCAACAGTCAAGGCTTGGATGAATGATCGTGATAAAATTCCATTCTGTCATTCAAAATTGTGGTTTTGAAGAGTATTCAGTGACATGGAAACGTGTTCAAATATATTGTTAAAGTTTTCCCCCAGCTTTTTTGAGCTATAATGACAAATAAAATTGTATATGTTTAAAGTGTACAACATAATTTGATAAATGTATGCGTTGTGCAGTGATTACTGCAATTAAGTTAATTAGCTCATTCTTTTTTGTGTGTGGTGGTGGTGGTTTAAGATCTACTCTCTTAGCAAATTTCAAATATACAGTAGAGTATTATCAACTACAGTCACCATGCTGTGCATTTGATCCCCAGGATTTATTCATGTTGTAACTGAAAGTTTGTATGCTTTGTATTTCCCCGTTTCTCCCACCCCCCAGCCCCTGGCAGCTACCAATCTACTGTGCTTCTATGATGAGTTTGACTTTTTTTGGTATTATTAGATTCCACATATGAGTGAGATTACATAGTATTTGTCTTTTCTCTGTCTGGCTTATTTCACTTTGTGTTCTGATTTTTTTTTTTTTTTTTTTTTGCTGTATGCGGTGCCTCTCACTGCTGTGGCCTCTCCCGTTGCGGAGCACAGGCTCCGGACACGCAGGCTCAGCGGCCATGGCTCACGGACCCAGCCACTTCACGGCATGTGGGATCTTCCCGGACCGGGGCACGAACCCGTGTCCGCTGCATTGGCAGGCGGACTCTCAACCACTGCTCCACCAGGGAAGCCCTGATTTTTTTTAATGGGGTGGAATGAAGCCCCTAAGTAGGGTGATCAGGATCCTGTGAAGATCAAACACGCTTGAATAAATGTACCGAGTAGATTTCACAGGATGAACCACAGGAAGGAGGGGTTGTAGAGTCCTGAGATCACCGCGTCAGAGAATTTTATTTGTGCATTCATGTGGACAAAGATTTTTGGCAGTTGAAATGGGAAAAAAGGGTGGATGTGAGAGTGATTATGAGGAAGGAAATGGCAGTGTTTGAAATCAGAGTTAGTATGTGAAGTGAATGATAAGGAGGTGTTGGTTACTTCTAGATTATGAGGCTCAGAAAAGGCAAAGTGCCAGGAGTCCAAGTGGAAGGAAGAAGAGAGATGTGTTTACATTCATGTAACTGTTGATCTTTAAAGTTATATCAGGAAGACAAGGACGTAATCAGGTGTGGTGGTAGGGTTAGATCTTTGTTGAGTGTGGACTGTTAAAATCGTAATTACAGGGCTTCCCTGGTGGCGCAGTGGTTGAAAGTCCGCCTGCCGATGCAGGGGACACGGGTTCGTGCCCCGGTCCGGGAAGATCCCACATGCCGCGGAGTGGCTGGACCTGTGAGCCATGGCCGCTGAGCCTGTGTATCCGGAGCCTGCGCTCCGCAACGGGAGAGGCCACGGCAGTGAGAGGCCCGAGTACCGCAAACAAACAAACAAACAAATCATAATTACAAAGATGGAGGTATTAGTATCCATGGAGCACTGGGATGGAGTCATGCTAAGGCCTGGGGAAATCATTTATAGTAATGTTAATTTATGTGTACCCAATACATTTGGATTTTATGAAATTTGACTCTTAGACAAGGATTTGCGTGCAAGTATTTTGTTTTGGAGGTTATCGCTGCAAATATCAGCAGGGGACCGGGAGGTGAGACAGGGAAGGGAAGTTAGCAGATAAAGGTTTTGTTATCAAGCAAGTTACCACTGTGGGTGACAGAAGCTTATTCCCACTGGGGAACTCTAGGAGCCTGTGTAAAATATGTCCTCAGATTTATACCCTTTTAGGGGGCAAGGTAGGTAGAGTATATACCAACTAAATCAATCATTGATTAAGACTGTTTCTAGGGAGTGGTAAATTTATAGCATTTCAGGCCTGTCATGCAAGGAACAAAATGGACTTCAGAGGTCAGAGAAAGCCTGGTTTCTCTGTTTAAACAAACAAACACACAAACAAACAGAAAATGCAGATGCTGTCAATCAGTATAGAAGGATTCAGTAAAGGCCAGGAGATACGGGGAAGGGGAGCACCCTATTAACTGTTTCCTTAATACTTGCTCTGCAGTTCCAGCATCTCCAGTTCATTTTCTCTAGGCCACCAAAACCCGCATGCCCAGCTTAAATGAGCCAGTCTAGTGGCCTATTAGGACTGGCACGAGGTGTCCTTTTCAGAACATTAAATCCTGGGTCATGGGATGAGTACCGCCATTTCAACAAACTGTCTTACTTTACACTTGGCTCAAGTTCAGCACTCTCAAGGTCCATTCCCAAGTATGTTCTTCCAGTTCCTGTTAGCGCATATCGTCAGGTCCAGCAGCTGTTTTGATGAATCAGCCCTTTTCCATCCAAAGCAGGGACAGTACCTTCCCTTTCTGATGATGTAAGACTTGACCCTAGTTATTAGCGTAGAAGCAGTGAGGGAGGTAGAAACAGATCCTGAGGAGGGTCAGCATCTTTCTAGGCATGCATCTCAGATGAGAACTTGGCATACTCTTTAGGCAGAGGAGACTGCCCTTGTAGCAAGAGCAGAGAGCCACTTCTTCAGGCCTATAGGGTTCAGGGGAATCTTGGCTGGACTATGAATTCAGTCTTCTTTGTTAAGCTGCCTACTTTCGTAAACAGAATTTGAGCCTGATTTTTAGCACAATCTGCTCTCAAGTTGTGGGAGCTGAGGGTTCCTTAAAAAGTGCTGCCATGGAGGTCTCTGGCTCTCATAGCATGCTCTGAGCTGGTACTTGGCTGATTTAAGCCTTGACATTTTCTTTCTTCTGTGCATCCGTCCTACTTAACAAAAGCTCAACCATTTAATTGTCTTTAAAATTCCCAGTTCTCCTATCTCTCAAATGCTAAAGCTATTGCATAAGCCAATTATCTTCTCCTATCTGTGTCCCTTACTAGCTCCACCACTTCATGAGTCTTAGTAGTATCCATGCAGCAGCACACCAGGGGTTCTCACCAAGCTGCTTACTACCAGCACTGGGATCCTTGTCATCTGTTGGCGAGTGATCCACTTACAGAATTCATCTTGAAGGTCTGTTTTAAAGGATCAAATCTGTCTTACTTTGGGTTACCCTAGAAGCAAACGCTCTATAAGGACTCAAGTGCAAATTTAAAAAAAAAAATTTTTTTTTTTTAGATCCTAGGAAATACTGGTAGAAGAGTGGAGAAGTAAGACAGAGAAGAAAGTAGCTAATAAAGGATTTCTTATCAGGCACCATGGGAAAGCCAGACGTGTAGTAATGCAATGTTAATTACTATTGCTTTAGGTTGGGTTGGCATGCTTTTACTTAAAGGACCAGATGGTAATCATTTTAGACGTTGCATGCCAGATGCTCTCTGTTGAAAACACTCGACTCTGCCATTGTAGTATGAGAGCATCCTTAGACAATACATAAATGAATAGGTTTGGCTGTGTTCCAGTAAAACTTTATTTGCAAAAACAGGTGGCAGACCAGATCTGGTCCAGGTACTATAGTTTCTCTAGCTTGCTGACGCCTGCTTTACGTGTTCTCTTGCTTCCAGTTCCACAGTAATCACCACATGCAGATGTGGGCTCTGAAGTGGCATCGGCAGTACTTGTAGTTTCGTGGTCATCCAGATGATCTAAAATATGTTTATATTAATTTTTTAAAAGATTAATCTGGAAATAAAGACAAAATTAAAAAACTGTAATGAAGAACTTAGGGATCTCCAGGAATTCATAATTCTACCTTGAGAAAAAGTGATTTAAAGAAATAGCAAAAGTAGAAGAAGTATATAATAAATGATATGTATTATAAAGGACATTATGATTCTCTGTTTTAATTCGTGTTTAGCATTTAAAATTTGTATTACCCAGTGGGAGACCAAGTCTGGGGACAGGGAGGAGGCTTTTGAATATCTTTGTTTCATTGTAATTATAGGCTCCTGGTACCAACTCTTGTTTTTTTCTCTAGGACCTAGATTTCATTAGATGTTTGCTGTTTCTGGTTGCTTTTTCTTTGGCTTACTTTCTTTCTATTTAAAACTGTTTCCTCTTGGGGGCAAATTGTTAGGTAACCATCATGTACATTGAAGCCTATTTGGTAACATTTCAGTGACCTAGGAAAGGGATAGTTTTTTGTTTGTTTGTTTGTTTGTTTGTTTTGCGGTACTCGGGCCTCTCACTGTTGTGGCCTCTCCCGTTGGGGAGCACAGGCTCCGGACGCGCAGGCTCAATGGTCATGGCTCACGGGCCCAGCCGCTCCGCTGCATGTGCGATCCTCCCGGACCCGGGCATGAACCCGTGTCCCCTGCATCGGCAGGCAGACTCTCAACCACTGCGCCACCAGGGAAGCCTGGAAAGGGATAGTTTTAATGATCAAAATATTAATTGCAGAATGGTAAGGAATATATTTACATTTTAAATTTTCTTTAGGATATATTTATAACTAAACTTTCAGCAGGCACTTTGCTTTAATAGATACGTAATTTGTGTAGTTACCATTTAATTCGTGATTCTAACGTATTTGACTGTGTTATGTAAATCACTCCATGATTTACAGCAGTTTAATCTTCTTAGGGATATTTAGCTTATGCTATTTGTCTAGATATTTTTTTCTTCATAGAGTAAGGCGAAGTTTGGCTGAGATGTCACAGATTTTGCATCAGTAGGGTCCATGCAATGGGCTATTGTGTTCTAGCTTTTTAAGCATAGGGATTTGAAAATATGCATCTAGAGGCAAAAATTATGAAAGAAGTTTAATGAAAGGGTTGGGATTCTACTCTACCGCTTCTGAGTTGTGTGTCCTTGAGCAAGTTAGTGTTCTTTTCTAGGCATCTGTTTCCTAATCTGTAAAATGGGGATAATAATAATAATAATGCCAGCACCCAGAGTTGTTGGGAGGATTAAATGAGATAATGCATGGAAAGAGTTTTTTCTTAAACAAAGTGACTGGCATAGCCAAAGTCATGTGATTAAAAACTTACATTTAGGAGTTCTTTGAGTTTGTGGATGAATACCTTTTTTGTTTAATACTTTTTAATATAAAAATAAAAGATTCTATTTATACCTTTTATGTATAAGCGAATTATCCTGATGTTCTTTATTATAGCCTTTCATTATAATTATTATCTAAATTATCTTTAGTAACATGTTTATCTATGTAAAGCAGTAGGAATATGGGGAAAATGTCTCAACTAATCCAGGACTCTGCAGAGAAAATAAAGTTAGAAATAAGACATGGCCCCATATTTTCAGCACAGGAAGCAAGTGTATGAGCTCATGTAAGTATTGACTTTATAATATTTTAGAAGCTATCGAATAAAGGGACAGCAGTTTGTTTTTTTCTGTATCGGGCTTCTACTTTATTTTTACTGATATCCTTTTAATGTGTGCATACACAGCTTGGTTTCCTGTACCTCTTCACAACAGACTGATAAGCACTTGGTGGAATTGTCAAATTACACGTTGGTTTATTGTATCCTTCTTTGTCTCTAGGATGATTGAGGAAAGTGGGAACAAGCGGAAGACCATGGCAGAGAAGAGGCAGCTGTTCATAGAAATGCGTGAGTCTTGAGTGCTTCTGGAATCCTGTTTGTATGTGTGGGAATGTTTTTTTTTTATTCCCGATCAAGTCATAGCATTAATCAGAAGTTTTATGTTATAAGCTTTAGAAAGGGAAGAATGGGAGTTAAAGAATCGTGCAAAAAAAAAAAAAAAAAAAAAGAATCGTGCAGTTGGAGGACACCAAGCCAGGGCATATATTTTAATTGAATTGACTTGAATTGCTTTCTTCAAGGTCATAAATAAAAAGGCAGAAATGTTACCTAAAATATCTGTGAGTTTAAGGCATGCCAGTCAATTTAGACTTCTTGCTGTAACTCCATTGTTACCATGAGATTGCAGGTGGTGATAAATAATTAATACATTATATTGTGTAAACTACCTTACACTAGATAAAGATTCAGAAGATAGGAGGACTAAGTGTTAGGAAACACTTAGAGCTGTAGGAAAAAGTAAAAGCAGGAATGTGTACTTTGCTATAGTACTTTACTGTATACCCTTTGAAATTTTCTGTTAAAAAAGTCTTATATTGATGTATTCTTACTTATTCTCATATATTCCTATATTCTTGTATGTTTCTTATATGAAACTCAAACAAAGAAAAAGATGGCCAGGAAGAGAAGGACAATTCCCAGTATTTGAAGGATTGTTTTGTTCTGCGATTGCTTGTCTGTGTGACCTTGACCAAGTGACCTTGACCAGTGCGTTCATACTTGGTGGACCTCAAATTCCTTAGCCAGGAAATAAGGTTATTAGTCTGTACCAATGATTGTGAAACCTTTTAAAAGCACTGTGCTCCTTACAAGGACCTTCAACATGAGTGTCATAAAATTCGTTCTGCTTGGCTGAAGCCAGGGGGGGAAGTAGGAGTGGGCTTGAGATGGCCCCTGAGGTAGTTGCAGAATTCTAGAATTCTACCTACCACAGAGTGAAAATCAGCAGATCAAGTCTCAGAAGACCCTTCCAACTATCAAGCTGTTTTAAGTCTTTAGAGTCTTAGTAATGGGAGGCAGAGTTTGACTCAACTCAGACCTACGTTGTCCTGCCAGGCATAGCTTAGATAACTGTTTGTTAAAGGAGGAAAAGAAATTTTTGGCATTGGTTAGGCAGTCGGTCTGGGTGACCTTTAAGGACTTTTGTAGCTCTGAGTCGCTAACTGCTAGTCATCTAAGCCAGACAGCTTGGAGTCACTTCTCTCCACCTCACCTTTCACCTCCAAGGAAATGGCAGAGTGCAGCTGAGTGTTCCCTCAAAAGTGAGTCTTGAATCTGTCTGTTCCTCAGACCATGATGGTGTTGAATACAGGCTCTGCAGTCAGACTGCCTGGGTTTGGATCTAGGCTCCCTCACTTCCTGGCTGTGTAACCTTGGGCAAGTTACCTTCTCTCTCTGTGCTGCAGTTTCTTCATCCATAAAATGGGAATTGTACCTACTTCATAGAACTGTTATGAAGATTAAATGAGATAATGTGACTAAAGCACTTAGCACATTCTTTTCCCAGAAAAGTAGGTATTTAATGTGGTTAGCTGTGTTTTTTTTTTATTCCTCTTTATTTTTATTGTGGTAAAATATACACAAATCATATTTATTTTAACCATTTATAAATATGCAGTTCAGTGGGATTAAGCTGTGTTTATTATTAATATCTTTATCCTTGTTACTTTTCTAAACTAAAACAATTGGTTTCTGATCCTTTCTTTCAGTCTTGACACGCTCAAATTGGTGATCTCTGATGCTGCCAGATTGAACCCAGATTTATTCTAGGTTACTTCCTTCTTAAATCCCTTCAGGGCTCGTCATCACGGTCCTGAGAAAGCCCAAGCTCCACAGTGTGCCAGACGAGGCCCTTCTGGACTCTTTTTCTTGGTTCCCAGTTTCCATCACATGCCTTGTGTGTCATTTCCCAGCAATTCTGAACTGGCTTTCCCCAAGATAGATCGTGTTTTCCATATCCCTGTGCTGTTGCTTATGGGGTTGCCTTCACCTTCGTCTGGCTTGTTGTTCCTGCCTACCCTTCCAGACTCAGCAAAAGGGCCATCTTTTCATTTAATTTTTAACAGATTTACTGAGAATCTGTTACATTCCAGGCACCATTCTAGGTGTTAGGGTTATAGGGGAGAACAAAACACAGTCCCTGACTTCACTCATACCACTTACATTTTAAAAGGGAAACTGACAAAAATGGAAACCAAATAAATAATAATTCCTCATACTAAGAATTACCTGGGGTGCACTCACATGGGCATGTGAGAGAGCATGACTGGGGTAGATATTTGAAGTAGAAACTGGGTATTCTGCAAAGAATTGGGTTTACTACTTCGTGAATGTTATCACTGACACACAAACTTCACATAAATTACCATTCTCTGTAACAAACTCAAGGATATGAACAGTCTGGGAGATGTTTGGTGGGTGTGGCTTCTTGAGCCTCCTCTATTTCTTCACAGGAGGAATTGCATTGGTGGCAATGGTATCTGCTGTGGGAAGCCCCACTCTCATTTCCAAATCACCCCAAATCTGCGTTATAATTACTTTCTGAGGATGCGGAAATCACCATTTGCCAGCCTTATGACTTGGCCCTATCATCTAGGTGTTTGGTTGATTTTAGTATGTCAGTTTTGAATCCAATGATCATTCTCCACTCTTTCATTAGTCTTAATGGTTAGTTTAGACTTCTGCTTAGGTAGGTAACTACATGTACATCATTTTTTAAAAAGACTTTATTTTTTTAGAGCAGTTTTAGGTTCATAGCCAAATTAAAGAGGAAGGAACAGAGCTATCTCATATATACACCCTGCCCTGACACATGCATGGTCTCCCCCACTATTAGCACCCACACCAGAGTAGCACGTCCATTACAACTGATGGACCTACACTGACACATCATAATCACTCAAAGTCTATGGTTTACATTAGGGTTCATTCTTGGTGGTGTACATTCTATGGAACTGCATTATTATTTTTATTTTATTTTATTTTTTTGCGGTATGTGGGCCTCTCACTGTTGTGGCCTCTCCCGTTGCGGAGCACAGGTTCCGGACGCGCAGGCTCAACGGCCATGGCTCACGGGCCCAGCCGCTCCGCGGCATGTGGGATCTTCCCAGACCAGGGCACGAACCCGTGTCCCCTGCATCGGCAGGTGGACTCTCAACCACTGCGCCACCAGGGAAGCCCTGGAACTGCATTATTTTTAAAGAAAGGCCATTTTGACTCTTATTTTTGCAATCCTTATACCTCTTTTTCATGACCTACTGTACTGGTTAGGACCTCAGATATTATATTTAAGAGTTGGGAGGATAGCAGGCATTCTTGTCTTGTTTTTGACTTGAATGGGAATGGATGTAATATTTCACTATTAAAATGATATTTGTTGTAGGTTTTGTACGCTTCATCAGGTGAAGGATCTACTTTTCTGTCCTAATTTACCAAGAGTTATTACTGTTATTTTCTTTAAATCATGAATGAGTATAGAATTTTATCAGTTGTTTTCTGCTTCTCTTGAGATGATACAGTGACATATAATATATTTCTTCTTAACATACATAGTTCTGGGGTCAGCAGTCTTTTTCTTAAAGAGCCAGAAAGTAAATATTTTAGGATTTGTAGGCCGTATGATGAGTTCTCTGTCATAGCTACTCAACTCTGCTATTGTAGCATGAAAGCGGTCATAGTAATTTAATAGTTTAGTTAGGTTGTGTTTTTTATCTTGTGTTACCTTAATTGTTGTGCCTTTCAGTAGTATTCTTAAGCCTTTCTATTTTTAGACAGTATCTTTTAATTTCCTATTTTGAACAGTGATGAAATCAGTTTGTTCTTTCTTTGCTTAATATTTTATCTTCTGGACTCTAAGCACCATGAAAGTAAGAATCACATGTATTTATCATGGTAGCCCCAGCAATTCAATAAATATTTATTAAAGGAGGAGTGGAATAAAGTATGTACAAATAATTTGATAGTTTACGATTTTTACATGATTTAACATTAGTAAGAAAAAGGAAAGGTGATAATCTCTCAACTCTGGTGCTAAAGTAAAAACTTTCTAGATGAGTCTACAAAATACTTGATGCCAGGCCTCCATGCTCAGAGATTCCAGAATTTTTCCTTTTCCAGAATTTTGTCACTTTTATTGGTCTTCTCAAGGAACTTTGGCTTTATTGGTCCTCTCTATGTATCTTTGTTTTCTGTGTCATTATTTCATGCTATTATATGGTTTATTATTTTCTTCTTTCTACTTTAGGCAGTTCTATTTTTCTTTTTCTAACGTAGGCCATTTATTTTCAGACTTTTTTCTTTCTTATGTCAGCATTAAAGAATATACTTTTCTGTGATTTTCTATTTTTGTATTACATGTGTTCTGATATATCCTATTTTCATTATCAGATCTCTGTTTTCTAATTTCTGTTGTAGATTAATGAGAAGTATCCTTTTAAATTTGTAAATAAATGTCTGTTTTAATAATAAAGATATTTAGCTTAATGGGTTTATATGGGTCAGGGAGTGAGGGATGTTCTAGAATCTTTGTATTTGTTGATATTTATATGTTTTTCTAAATATTCCATGAGTGCTTGAAAATAATGTGTATGATTTCTGTATTAGCTAGATCAAGCTCATTATGTTTTATTAAAGTCTTTTTGGCCTTTCTGATTTGACGGCTTGATCTTAATTACTGGAAGATGTTAAAAATCTCTGCTTTGATCATGGATTTAAAATTTCCTCCCTGTAGTTCTGTCAGTGTTTTGAAGCTTTTGTTCTTAGATGCATATATATTAAAATGTTCTGTCTACCTGGGAAATTGAATCTTTTATTATTATATAAGTAAACTTTTTTTTTCCAGTAATGCTTTTTTGCTTCAAAGTTTGTTTTGTTGTATATTAATATATCTATACCAGCTTTCGTTTGGTTAGCATGCCTAGTACAGTATGTATCTTTTTTATTTTTAATTTATTTTTTATTCTTTTAACATCTTTATTGGAGTATAATTGCTTTACAATGGTGTGTTAGTTTCTGCTGTATAACAAAGTGAATCAGTTATACATATACATATATCCCCATATCTCCTCCCTCTTGCGTCTCCCTCCCACCCTCCCTATCCCACCCCTCTAGGTGGTCACAAAGCACCGAGCTGATCTCCCTGTGCTATGCGGCTGCTTCCCACTAGCTATCTATTTTACGTTTGGTAGTGTATATATGTCCATGCCACTCTCTCACTTCGTCCCAGCTTACCCTTCCCCCTCCCCATATCCTCAAGTCCATTCTCTATGTCTGCATCTTTATCCCTGTACTGCGCCTAGGTTCTTCAGAACCCTTTTTTTTTTTTTTTTTTTTTTAGATTCCATATATATGTGTTAGCATATGGTATTTGTTTTTCTTTTTCTGACTTACTTCACTCTGTATGACAGTCTCTAGGTCCATCCACCTCACTACAAATAACTCAATTTCGTTTGTTTTTATGGCTGAGTAATATTCCATTGTATATATGTGCCACATCTTCTTTATCCATTCATCTGTCGATGGACACGTAGGTTGCTTCCATGTCCTGGCTATTGTAAATAGAGCTGCAATGAACATTGTGATACATGACTCTTTTTTTTTTTTTGCGGTATGCGGGCCTCTCACTGTCGTGGCCTCTCCCGTTGCGGAGCACAGGCTCCGGACGCGCAGGCCCAGCGGCCATGGCTCACGGGCCCAGCCACTCCGCGGCATATGGGATCCTCCCAGATCGGGGCACGAACCCGTATCCCCTGCATCAGCAGGCGGACTCTCAACCACTGCGCCACCAGGGAGGCCCATGACTCTTTTTGAATTATGGTTTTCTCAGGTTATATGCCCAGTAGTGGGATTGCCGAGTTGTATGGTAGTTCTGTGTTTTTTGAGGAACCTCCATAGTGTTCTCTATAGTGGCTGTATCAATTTACATTCCCACTAACAGTGCAAGAGGGTTCCCTTTTCTCCACACCGTCTCCAGCATTTGTTGTTTGTAGATTCAGAATGAAGACACAGAGCTACTAGAGAATGGACTTGAGGATATGGGGAGGGGGAAGGGTAAGCTGTGACAAAGTGAGAGAGTGGCATGGACATATATACATTACCAAACGTAAAATAGATAGCTAGTGGGAAGCAGCCGCATAGCACAGGGAGATCAGCTCGGTGCTTTGTGACCACCTAGAGGGGTGGGATAGGGAGGGTGGGAGGGAGGGAGACGCAAGAGGGAAGAGATATGGGAACATATGTATACGTATAACTGATTCGATTCACTTTGTTATACAGCAGAAACTAACACACCATTGTAAAGCAATTATACTCCAATAAAGATGTAAAAAAAAAATGAAGCCCGGATCATATCAATATTTATAACTTTGTTCAAAGTAATACGAGAATATTATGAGAATGTGTTAGAGTACCTCCTTTATGAAATATATGTTCTTTTTTGTATTATCTTTTGAACTCCACAAATTAGGCTTTATTTTTATCTTGTGTAATCCATTTTTGTTTTATCCAACCTATTTGGTTATCACTTTCTTTGTTTGCCATTATTTACAAAAATTTAAATCCAGATCTTGGTGGAGCCAGGCATGTGTCACAGCCATTTCCTTTTGTGGGATTTTTAAACTTTTTTTCCTAGTTTACCCACTGAGAGAGTCACCCTTCAGTGATCTTGGTTTTATCTGTACCTTCCTCTCTGCTGGGACCTCTGGCTTCATCTTTGGTCCCTAGGGTTTTTAATTGTACTGCCAAGAAAAAAATGAGGAAGTCATTCGTGTTCATATTTGTTGCTTATTCAGACTAATATTTTTTTTGAAAAAAATTTTTTTTCCTAATTAGAAGTGCTTGTGAAAGTTTTTAGACAATTCAGAAATGTTACTGTACTTACATTTATTAGATTTATAATCTCTCCTCCCTTTTCTCCTTCCTTCCTCCTCATCTCCCCAGTTAGATTCGATTTTCAACAAAGTACATTTACTTCCTTATGCCTCTCATTAGTCTGCTGAGCACCTCCGTCAAATCCTATGGCTTCCTGGAACACAGTTTGGAGGGCTCTGCCCTACCTGAAGACAGTTAAAAACATCAACATGTTTACACAGGAAAAGGAATTGGCTTCCCCACTACTTTTATCATCTCCCTCCAGGAGCCTTTCCTTGCTGGTGTCTGCAGTTGTATATCCTTTTGACATTACTTTGTATATTTTTGGGAGAAAGCCTTTTTTATACCAGACAACCCAGAACTTCCCAGCTTTCAGTTATTTATTCATTCAATAAATATTTAGGTGCTAGTTTTATTCCTACTTTGGGACATACAGTAATGAATAATACAACAGTAAAATGGTCTCTGCCTTCATGGATCTTGTTTTCCTGGAAGTGGGAACAAGGGATGATAGCGCAGTAGGAGCCATGACGGGGGAAGCAAGGGGGGTCCAGGAAGGAATCTGGGAGGAAGTGATGTCTTGGCTGAGTCAGCCCAATTATGTGGTGAAGGAAGGGCTGGGGCACTATCACTTACCAAGGCCCAGAGGTGACGGGACCTGGTATGTTTGGGTAATTATAGGTAGTCCAGACTGATTGGAGTTGAGTGTGAGGTAAAATATGAGAGGTGCATGAGCTAGACCTTTAAGTTGAGTTGGGTAAGTCCTATGTTTCCCAAAACTAGCTTGATTATAAGACTCTTTAGGGGCATTTGTTAAGAATGAAGATTTCAGCTTCCTCCCCTGGAGATTTTGATATAAGCTTCTGATACAAACAGATACAATAAAACCCTTCCATTTGACTCTTTGCTTTCCTTGGGATTTGTTTATACTATAGAACATTCATATCCCATTCTCTTGAATAAGGAGAGCCATAAAGTGCATAGAAGGCTTAATCCTTTCTTATCCTTTCCCTATCTTTCTCCTGTACCTCTTGGGTACCCAGTGTCCCATTGGTTCCCTGTCTGTTCACGAATTTCACTGGGCTTTCTAACTGGGGCCAGAGTTCTGCCTGGATATTTAGTTAGGGCTCTTTGTATCATTTCTTTTCTTTTTTTAAATTTAAATAATTAATTAATTAATTTTTGGTTGCGTTGGGTCTTCGTTGCTGCACGCAGGCTTTCTGTAGTTGCTGCAAGCAGGGGCTATTCTTTGTTGCGGTGCACGGGCTTCTGATTGCAGTGGCTTCTCTTGTTGTGGAGCATGGGCTCTAGGTGCGCGGACTTCAATAGTTGTGGCATGCGGGCTTCGTTGCTCCACCGCACGTGGGATCTTCCCAGACCAGGGCTCGAACCTGTGTCCCCTGCATTGGCAGGAGGATTCTTAACCTCTGCACCACCAGGGAAAACCTCTGTAATTTCTGGGTGGGCTTGAAACATTGTCTGACATTAGTATAAAAATGACATTTTATTGTATTTCTTTTAATGAAATATTCTTGAAATGAATGATAATGAAGAGTAATCATTTCTAGTTCAGAATTCCCAAAGTGATATTCCAGTCATTTCAGTTTCTTCACTGGGGGCTTTTCTATTTTGTATTTGCCAAACTACCATATTTTCTGATCAGGAAATTAATGTGACATTTACATAGGGGAAGTATTAAAAAAGTGAAGGCTATTCTTAGGCACTGTATGAGGATTCTGCTTATATAAATCAGGGAAGATGACTGCTCCAGAAGAAGGGAAACATATGGGAAGTTTGGTTGAATATTGGTACAATAAGATTTTAATAAAGCTCTAAGGTTATTAATTATATCTTAACTTTTAGAAATTAGTTTTGGATTTGGACTGCTATTAGATTTTTAAAAAATGATGCTCTGGCCAGGACTTCTTAGAATTTCTGAATCCTGTAACATCCCGCTGCTCTCTCTACATTTTCCTCAGTACATTTAGAGTGATGTATTTTCACAAGGATCAGACTGGCAAAGGAAAGCAGAGTGATACTTGATTCTTGACTAGTTCCTGAAACTTCAGTGTAGAGATTTCTGGCAAACTGGTCTGAAGCATTTGGAGTTTCCTATTTTCCTAAACTCGTTAGCTTTGGACTTGGGTGATATCTGCTCTATTTCATCTTTTGTGGTGACAAATCTGACTCTGCACCTGGAGAAGGAGTCTGAAAAGAGTGAGTTATACCAGGTGCACTACCTTTTTTCTGTAGTTACTTTTCCACTAGCAAACATGACCTAATAAATACCTTGCAAAAGTCTGATCAATCAGATTAGTAATGTTTCTGTTTGATCAGATGGGGGTGGAACTTTCCTTTCCTAGCTGTTAACATTCGTTTTATCAGTGTTTCTCATTAAAATATTTCATAGAAATAAATGTTTAGACATTAAAATTACCTGCAGTGATTTAATGACGGGTTATTTATTAAATGCTCTTGGACATGTGTTGGCATTCTTTCTTAAAATTATTGGTTTGGTTTTGAAAAATTAATATTTAATGGTGCCAATTTAAAATATTTAGGCTGAGATAGTAATATAGAAAATAAATGAGTAAAAGAAAATCAGACTGAATAAATTTAACAAAAGAAGTGTAAGACTTATACTCTGGAAACTACAAAACACTGTTGAAAGAAATTAAACTAAATTAATTAAACTAAATAATTAAACTAAATAAATGGAAAGCTATCCTGTATTAAAGGATCAGAAGCTTTACCATTAAGATGGCAGTATTCCCTAAATTGATCCACAAACTCATTGCAGTCCTCATAAAAAAACTGGCTTTTTTGAGGAAATGGATGGACTGATCCTAAAATTCATATGGAAATTCGACCCAGAGTAGCCAAAACAGTCTCAAAAGAGAACAAAGTTGGAAGACTCACACTTCCGAATTTGAGAACTACAGAGCCACAGTAATCCAGATTGTGTGGTACTGGCATAAGAATAGACATATAATCAGTGGGATAGAATTGAAAGTTAAAAATTAAACCCATACATCTGTGGTCACTTGATTTTTCACAAGGATACCAAGACCATTTAATGAAGAATAGTATTTTGAACAAATGGTGCTGGAGGCCAGAGTTCCCTGAAGTGGCTTTAAAATTCAAGGAGACTTACAGCAAATTTTGAAATGAAAACAAAATTTGATTTATAGATTCATATAATTTAGGCTTTGTTCTAGTTACTATGGCTATATATTACTTATCCCCAAACAGTCATTTATTTTGTTTATACCTTTTTGGGGTCTAAAATTAGAACAGCATCCAGTGCTTATGTCTTGACTTTGCTGCATGATGTCTCAGGCCTCCGTTGGAAGACTCAGAGACTCAGGGCTGGATCATTTGTTGCCTTGCTCACTTACATGTTTGGTAATTGCTACTGACTTTCAGCTGATAGACTCAGTTTGTCTGGGTATCGGTGTCTCTGTGTGGTTTCTCCATATCAGCTAGTTTGGGCTTTTTCACAACAATGGTGTCCGGGTTCCTAGGGCAAGCATCCTGAGAGAGTGCGAGCACAGACAAGCTGTCCCACATTTTATCGCCCATCTTCAGAAGTCAGGCAGGGTTCCTCTGCCACACTTTATTCATTGAGGCAGTCACAGTGTCCTCAGGCGCAAGTGGAGGGAAATAATCTTTAGTTCTTGATGGGGAGGGGCAGCATACTAGAGACATAAAAATATTGGTCTGGAAATATATTGGTCTGTCCCTTTTTTGAAAAACACAGGCTGCCACAGACCTGGAAGGGGAACTTAGAGATCAGCTGGTCCAGTTCCCTCATTTTATAGATGAGGACACTGAGGCTGAGAAGAAGGGATGTAACATGGCCACAGTCATGGCCTATGGTTGGTGGTCAGACTGGGGCTGGAATTTAGCTTTCGTGACTCTAGGCTAGGATCTTCCCTGCTATACCACTTTTCTTCATTTTGCGGAATACGTAGTTCATTCACTCAAGTCATGAGTGGTCCTCCCCTCAGAGTTTTCTTAGGCTGGCAGACAGGATGATATAGGCAAAACTGCTGGCATCGTGCTTGGCATGGAGTGGGCACACAGAAAGCATTTTTAACCCTTCTTCCCCACTTTGTGTTTTATCCAAAGAGGGCCTTGTTGACATGCTTTGTATAGACTGTGCCCACACAATGGAATAGAGTCACTTCCCCAGCATGTGGAAATTAAATGGTAAATCTAGTTGAAGATTTTTTATTTGCCCCTTTTCAGGTGCTCAGAATTTTGATGTCATACGACTATCAACTTACAGAACAGCTTGCAAATTGCGATTTGTGCAAAAACGATGCAACCGTAAGTCATTTCTACTCATTTCTATGATAGCTGGATAGAGCTCTTGATAATATAGAAGATTTTAATGTGTTTTAGTCATATTGTAATGTTAATTGAATTATTTTGTCTTAAGTGTTTATCAAAATATAAGCTTTGTAATGGAAAGAGCTTGTTAATTTATTCTGGGTGTCCCTCAAAATATTTAAGAAACTCAATAAGGTAATAACTAGTTTTGAGATTAATTAATTCTTTATTTAAAAAAAAATTGTTTGTTTGTTTATTTATTTATGGCTGTGTTGGGTCTTTGTTGCTGTGCACGGGCTTTCTCTAGTTGCGGTGAGCGGGAGCTACTCTTCCTTGCGGTGCGCGGGCTTCTTATTGTGGTGGCCTCTCTTGTTGTGGAGCATGGACTCTAGGCGCGCAGGCTTCACTAGTTGTGGCATTCGGGCTCAGTAGTTGTAGCTCACGAACTCTAGAGTGCAGGCTCCGTAGTTGTGACACACAGGCTTAGTTGCTCTGCGGCATGTGGGTTCTTCCTGGACCAGGGCTTGAACCCGTGTCCCCTGCATCAGCAGGCGGATTCTTAACCACTGTGCCACCAGGGAAGTCTCAAGATTAATTAATTCTTTAAATGGGAGAATTGATTTCTCCTTGTCACTGTTTTTAATAAAAAGTTTTGTGTAAAATTAATACAGTTTATCAGCTTCTGGAGAGAAAGAAAAACTAATATTTTGATAAAAGCATAATAAAAATTAACTTTCTTGTTTAAACTTAATATAACACAAATCAGCCTTTTCTATAAGCAGTTGCTTCCACAATTGCTACTTATAAAATAAGTAAATTAAAATATTTGTAAAATGTATATAAAATCTTTCTTAATTTGTGTGCAGATGAACTAACTTAGAATTATTGTACTTTTCTCAGAGATGTGTGTGTGTGTGTGTGTGTGTGTGTGTATTAATGAAAAACTGTTTTGTGTAATGGAAAGAACATTAGCCTTAGAATGGGAAAACCTGTTTTACTCCAGGTTTTGTTTGTCATTTATTATAAACACGTGACCTTGGACAAGTCACTTTATATTTAAATACTTCTACACTACTTTAAGTCCTACTCAAAAATCCTAGCTTAAAGTTCTCTCCAAAGAGTTTACCATACCATCCTAGACCGAAGTCATATTTCTTCTCTGGTTTCCCAAAGCATTGTTTTCAAATTATGGGTTGTGACCTGTTAATGGTTCCTGAAACTATTTTGGTGAGTTGTAGCCAGAATTTAAAGCATGTAATGGAGAAAAAAAAAGAGAAAGAAAAAAAAGTCAGAACGTAGCTTATGTGGTAAAGTATTTTGTGAAACGTGTTTTTTATATATCTAGAGGTGTGTGTATGTGTTGATTTAAATATATTTGCATGTTGTTGTCAAAAAGTTTGAAAACCGCTGTCCTACAGGAACTACCATTTTTATACTTCTTCCCATAATTATTCTTGGAACACAGTAGTCTATGTGTGGGCTGAGCCAGGCTAGTGGCATTAGTAATATAAAGTAAAAAGATGCATTGTTCTAGCAGTTTTATTTTGTCACATATGATTCTTCAGTCCACCTGGAATTTTTTTTACTCCAGAGTGTAAGTAGGAGTCAGATTTCAATTTTTTCCATATATATGTTCAGTTGACCTACACTATTTATTGAAAAGACCATCCTTTTTCTTCATTACTAAAAAAATCTTTTTCTCATATTCATTAGGAGAAATGTACAAGAATGTTCATAGCTGTGTCCATATGTGAGAGGATCTGCTTTTGGACTCTTGTGTTCCATTGGTCTGTTTGTCTGTCCTTGTACCAATAATCACTGTTAGAGGTTTATAGTATGTTCTGGGTACTTTGTTCTGTTTTACTTTTTAAGATTGAGACATTCTTGGCCTTTTTACATTTATTTTCACACAAATTTTAGAATTTGCTTGTTAATTTCTACTAAAAATGAACAAAACCAAAGATTTCTGCTGGGATTTTTTTCCTTCATTTTTTTAAAAGTATAATTTACGTATAATAAAATTCATCCTTTTAATGTATAGCCCTGTGGGATTTTTTTGGGACTACACTGAATCTGTAGATCAAGTTGGGGAGAATTGATTATTTCCAGTGTTGAGATTTCATTTCTGTGAACCTGGTATATCCCTCCATTTATTTAGGTCTTTAAGTTTTGTTAATTTATATATTTTTTGGTAGAGATGTTGCACATCCTTTATTGGATTTATTCCTGAGTCCTGGTGTATATTTAGAAATACAGTGACTTTCATATCTTGATTTGTATCTAGCAGTCATTCTAGATGCAAATATTAATTTTAGTGATATACATGTAGAATCTTAATGATTTTCAATGTGTATAATTTTGTCATTTCTGAATAATGACAGTTACATTTATTTCCAATACTTGTACTGATAATTACTTCATATTTATATAGGTTAGGATTTGAAATATGATAGGAATGATGACAGTGGGCATTTCTTTTTTTTTTTTTTTTTATAAATTTATTTATTTATTTTTGGCTGTGTTGGGTCTTTGTTTCTGTGCGAGGGCTTTCTCTAGTTGTGGCGAGCGGGGTCCACTCTTCATCGCAGTGCGCGGGCCTTTCACTATCGCAGCCTCTCTTGTTGCGGAGCACAGGCTCCAGACGCACAGGCTCAGTAGTTGTGGCTCACGGGCCTAGTTGCTCCGCGGCACGTGGGATCTTCCCAGACCAGGGCTCAAACTCGTGTCCCCTGCATTGGCAGGCAGATTCCCAACCACTGCGCCACCAGGGAAGCCCCAGGCATTTCTTATCTTATTCCCAACATCAGAGGAACGGCTTTCAACATTTTACTATTAAGTAATATGTTTGCTGCAGTTTTTTTGTAGATATCCTTAATCAGATTAAAGAAATGTCCAAGTAGTGTGTTTCTTCATTTCTAAAGATAAAGTTTATTTTAAAAGTTTTCTTTTTGATAATGATTTCTGACTTAATTTCATTTTGATCACAGAGCATGGCTTATATGATTTTAATCCTTTAAAATTTATTGAGATTAGTTTTATGACTCAGGATAAGGTCAGTTTTTTTTACCTGTTCTTTGTGTTCTTGAAAATAAAGCATATTTTCTAATCATTGGGGGCAGGACTTCATATAGTGTCCATTATGCCTGCCTTGCTAGTTGTAAGTTTGTCTGTGACTGTACTTATTTTTTTTGTATGTTTGCTCTGTCACTTGCTAAGAGAGGTGTGTTAATATCTCCCACAAAGCCTGTGAATTTGTCTGTTGAGGTTCTGTTACATTTTGCATTGTGTATTTTTGAAGCTACAAAGGGGAAGCAAAACTTTACCTCTATCCTCTCAAGGTCTCCAGTGGAGCCTGAGAATTAAATCGACATAAGACAGATTAACAGGAGAAAAGCATATGGATTTTTACATGTACATGGGAGCCCCCATAGGAAAATGAAAACCCAAAGGAGTGAGTAGGCCTAAGTGCTTATATACTAAGTTGAACAAAGAGTGGCAGTTGTGGAAAAATAACTAAAATATGTCAGGAGACTAAAGATAAGAGTTCTTTTAACGAAGTCTGCAGATTTCACTCAGACTCAATTCACTGTCTCTGGTGATGAGGATGTTTCTTTTCTCTTGGAATAGGGAGGGCATTTTTCACATGGAACTTTTATTTCCTGCTTTTGGGAAGAAAAGGGAAGGTCAGAGTGTCCTTCTTGGCATCTGCTGTTTTTTAGGTGTCTTTAGCTTAAACTACTCCGTATGCCAAAGTGGCATATCTTGGGGTGACACATTCTGCCACCCTTCACTATTCTATTAAATGTAAATAAATGTAAAGTTCTTATATCTTTCTGCTGAATTAAAACTTTTGAATTGTTGAAAAAGTTACAAAATAAACACAAAGTTTGTGTTGACAAAATAAACACAAAGTTTATTTTCTTTGTGTTCCAGTCCATCTTGTTGATATCTGGAACATGATTGAAGCCTTCCGAGACAATGGCCTTAATACACTGGACCATACCACTGAGATCAGTGTGTCTCGCCTCGAGACCGTCATCTCATCCATCTACTACCAGCTGAACAAGCGCCTTCCTTCTACTCACCAAATCAGTGTGGAACAGTCCATCAGCCTCCTCCTCAACTTTATGATTGCTGCATATGACAGGCTAGTACCTGCCCTGCTTAATCCATTTTAAGAATGTTTCTCTTCTAATCATCCTTCTTCTGTACTGCCTTGCCAAGGGTTGTCAACTTAGAATCACAGATAAAAGGGAAATGAATTAGTACAAGTCCCTTCTAAAGACTGGTTAAATGCCAGAGTGACTTACTGTCTTGGGGCATGTCACATATTAACCTCTGTAACATTAGGGAGATTCACAACACTTGAGACATAATTGTTTGGTAAAATTGTCGGTACCTTAATATAGCTGTTCTCTATCCAATGAAATACAGCCAAGTGGTGCATTTGATTATGAGGCTTTCTATTTGACTTTTAAACTAACTTTTCTTTACTATGTAATAACAATTGCCTTTGGACTATAGTATCTTGTTTTCTCTTTATTTATGTTTAGAATTCTATTTTAATTCTTTTCAATGTAGAACATTGTGTTCTAAACCTTAAAACAATAGAAGAAAACTAAATGTCCTCCAAATTAAATAGAAATGAGTTGTTATATTTGTATTTATGGAGAATTAAGTTGGTATGATAAAAAATAAAAAAGAAATCATAAATGATGGAAGCACAGAGGTTAATATTTATTTTCCGGGAACCAGAAGTTCAGATGTCTGATCCCTGCTGTACTATCAGCAGTGTGATTTGGATGGGTTAATTCTCTCTGCTTCATTTTTCTCTCTGTAGGAAAATGAGTTCATATATTTGTAGAATGCTATTAGTTATACTTTATAATATTGAGGGTTCTGTGAATTAATGGTAAAACCATACAAGTGTCAAGGCCAAGTCACAACATAGGCACTCACTAAATTCACATTTAAAAAATTTTTTTATTTATTTATTTTTGGCTGTGTTGGGTCTTTGTTTCTGTGCAAGGGCTTTCTCTAGTTGCGGCGAGCAGGGGCCACTCTTCATCGCGGTGCGCGGGCCTCTCACTGTTGCAGCCTCTCATTGCGGAGCACAGGCTTCAGACGCGCAGGCTCAGTAGTTGTGGCTCACAGGCCCAGTTGCTCCGCGGCATGTGGGATCTTCCCAGACCAGGGCTCGAACCCGTGTCCCCTGCATTGGCAGGCAGATTCTCAACCACTGCGCCACCAGGGAAGCCCCCACATTTTTATAAGATGTTATCAAATTAGATATTCCATCCATTTAATAAAAAATTATTTAAAGAAATTTGAATTTTTAAAACATGAGTGTACATGCAGCATATGTCCCGGAATTCTAATGCCATTTTTTTAGCAGTTAATCTGGTAGGTTAAGTTTATATTGTCCAAGGAATGACTCTTCTGATGTAAAAACCTTAGTAAAAACCATTATTCTGTGGTGAGTAAGCAGCACCTTATCGTGAGACTGACTCACTAAGTCAGTTCAGGGCCACACAACACAAATTAATTTAAGAAACTTTTTAAAGTCAGAAATAAAAGTCATCTTAGAGCCTAAAAGTGATAAAGCAGAGATGATAGACTTTGACTCCATAATTGTATCAGATAAGTACTACGGCTAAAGAAGGGAGGAGAAGAGAGAGTGAAGAGATAGCAAAAGGGAGAATGGGAAGACCAAAGGTAAGGGCAGAAGGTACAGAGGTGTCCTGGGACACAGTCGGAGAAAGCTGGACACAGGCACAGAGACAAAGGAAAAGAAAAAACAGGCAGTAGATCAGCAGGAGGGCACACTGAAGAGAACGAGGAAAGCAAAAAGAGATGAATGAGTTAAGAAGAGTAAAGAATGTAGTATGGCAGGGGGGAGTTTGGTAATTCTGAACTCATATCCTATTTAAAATGTTGACCGTGGGCATCAGAATAAATCATCACATCTTTACTGACCTTGAAATCTTTATATGACAAGAGCTTATTTAGTTAGCTCTCCGGAAATTTGAAATTGGCTTTCATGTACTGGAAAAAAGAAAGGATCTGGTTATCAGAATTTTATTTTTGAAAATCAGGGCATTTTGTTGTTAAATACTTCCAAAAGTAGTAGTCTCTTTATAGACTGGCCACTTTGTTATTTAAGCTGGAGAGTCCCTTTGGTATGTAGAATTCCTATTGTTTTAACTGATCTTTTCAAGCTTTTGTGTTTCATAATTTCCCAAAGTTAAAATTTGAATACAGCAATTAACTTAATTATTAAATTCCCTCACCTCCACATTCATAGTCAAATTTTTGGTCAGGTTGCTTCTGATTATTATAATAGATTTTGAGACCCTAAAACAATTATCAGGAACAAATAGGATCTAAGACTTTCTCCCTTAAGCATGTATTTTCTTAGGAATTAATTTTTTTAATACTTAGATTTAAAATATTTCACATTGGACAATTAAAAACATTGAAAAGTATGAAGAATGATATTATAAACATCTGTGTGTAGACTTTAAGCTATGAGGAATAGCCAAAACATTCTGTTAGCCTCAGTTTTTTCCTCTTTCAGGTCCTCAGTACCACAGTTACAGTACCATAGGTACATGGTCTGGTCCGAAGGTACAGCAGGTGATGCTCTAACCAACATTCTTTTCTTTTCTTCTTTTTTTTTTTTTTTTTGATAACAAGGATATCCAAATTCCCAGTGTGAGGGATAGGAAACCTTCCTTCCTCTTCTTCAGTTGAGCTGATTTAGTGATTTAGAGCTTGGGATTTATAAACCTCCTTTCTGTTTCCAACCTCGGTGTTAGTTCCACGTCTTCAGCTATAAGCAATAGAAAGCCTACTCAGATGGGCTTTCACAGTAACTGGAGCAATAGGCTCACATAACAGAGGAGCCAGAAACAGGATTGTGGTTGAATCAGGGCCTTGGCTGCATTTCTTCTTTTTTTTTTTTAATATTTATTTATTTGGCTGCACCGGGTCTTTAGTTGCGGCATGGGGGATCTTTTAGTTTCAGCATGCGAGATCTTAAGTTGTGGCATGTGGGATCTAGTTCCCTGACCAGGGATCGAACCCGGGCCCGCTGCATTGGGAGCATGGAGTCTTAGCCACTGGACCACCAGGGAAATCCCTGCATGTCTTTATAGTGGTCTTGGCTTTGACCTTCTCTTCTGTTAGCTTCATCCTTATGCTGACTTCAAAAAATGCCTGCTACAGCTACTAAATGCTTCCTGTCAAGTCTAGGTGGGGGAGAGAGCCAGTTTTCTTTCAACACTGAACAAAAGTACCTGAGCCTCCCTCCAGGTATGTGCGTTTGGGCCATGTATGTGTAAGTGGTAGGCTTTTTAGCTGAAACAAAGGATTTGTGCCTTTGGGACAGAGGATAGTTAAATTCTCACCCTCACCCTGTGTTGCCTCATCATGGGGATGGTTGGACTAGATATGAAGGTGTTGACCACAGTGTTCACTACTAAACTCCTTGAAGTGCATTATAAACTTGTGGTTCCCTTTCTTGTTAAATAGTCCTACTCTCCATCCAGTTCCTTAAACCTGAGAGTCGTTATAACTCTTCCTTCTCTGTCAGCTCCCACATCCAGTCGGTTACCAAGTTCTTTCACTTCTACCTCTTGAATATCCTTCAGGTCTATGTACTTCTCTCCATCCCCACTGCTACCATCCCAGACCACCAGCATCATCTTTCACCTGGACTACTGCTACAGCTTCTAAGTGTTTTTTTTCCCATATACTCTTTTTTCTCTCATTCATTCTTAGAAATAATAAACATCCACCAACCCACTATCTAACCCAGGAACTTGAACCTTGACAATAATTTACATTTATCTCTGCTAACCCATCCCACTGACCTACACTTAACTAAGGCGAACCCTATTCTGATTTTGTATTATCATTTCCTTGTGTCTTAAAAAACATTTTTGTTCACATGTATGGACATTAATAAAGTATTGTTTAATTTTAAATATTTTTACAATTATAAAAAGAGCGCCATACTAATGTACTATTATCTGATTTATCTTTTTCAGCCAGTAACATATTTTAAAGATTCATTCATGTTGCATTTATCTAGTTCAGTTATTTTAACTGTTATATAACATTCTGTTGTGTTTCTATACCATTCTGGTGTTTTCCAGATTTTTGCTCTAAGAAACAGCACTGCTTGGAATATTCTTATTTGTGTCCAAGTGTTTCTCTTGGTTCTAAACTGAGGAATAGGATTGCTGAGCTGTGGGGTATATGAAAGCTCAGCTTTACTCTGAACTGATATTTAGAAAGTATAAAATTATTTTTCCAAATTGTACCCATACATAAGAGATCCTTTTGATTCACATTCTGTAAGCCTTACAATTCCTGGACTTCTTAGTTTTTGCTAAATGACATTTCATTGTTATCTTGATTTGCATTTTCTTGATTACTGAGCATGTTCATATGTTTCTTGGCCCTATCTATTACTTCTGTGAAATGCCTCTTTGTGTCTTTTGCCCATTATTCTAGTGTTATTTTTTCTTTTTATATTGATTGGTAAGAATTCTTCCTATAATTTAGATAACAGTCCTTTCTTGATTATGTGTGTTGCACGTATATTCTTCCAATTTACAGCTTGATTTTTTTTACTTTTCTTAAGATGTCTTCTTCATAAAATGTTTTTTAACGAAAAATGTCAAACATATACAAACATAGAAAGAATATTATAATAACAATGTGCCTGTTACACAGCTTCCATAATTACCAATACATGGCCAGTCTTATTTCATCTATATCCCCAGGCTCTCCGCCTCCCTTCTCCCCACTTTCTTATTTTGAGGCAAATCTCACATGTCGTTATCATTTCATATGTAAATATTCCAGTGCATACCTATTTCTAAAAGATGGGATGCTTTAAAAAAATTACCATAATGCCCTTATCTCACCTGAAAATTAATATAAATATTCATTAATATGTTAAAATATCCATTTCACTAATTCTCTTATAAATTTTTATTTTATTTTATTTTATTTTATTTTATTTTATTTATTTATTTTTGCTTTACACGGGCCTCTCACTGCTGTGGCCTCCCCCATTGCGGAGCACAGGCTCCGGACGCAAAGGCCCAGCGGCCATGGCTCACGGGCCCAGCCGCTCCGCGGCATGTGGGATCTTCCCAGACTGGGGCATGAACCCACGTCCCCTGCATTGGCAGGCGGACTCTCAACCGCTGCGCCACAGGGAAGCCCTAACTTTTTATTTTTTATGTTGTTTAATTTGAGACTCAAATAAGGTCCATGTATTGCAGTTGATTTTTTTTAAAATTTATTTATTTATTATTATTTTTTAACACCTTTATTGGAGTATAATTGCTCTACAATGGTGTGTTAGTTTCTGCTTTATAACAGTGAATCAGCCATACATTTACATATATCCCCATATCTCCTCCCTCTTGCGTCTCCCTCCCACCCTCCCTATCCCACCCCCCTAGGTGGTCACAAAGCACCGAGCTGATCTCCCTGTGCTATGCGGCTGCTTCCCACTAGCTATCGATTTTACATTTGGTAGTGTACGTATGTCCATGCCACTCTCTCACTTCGTCCCAGCTTACCCTTCCCCTCCCGGGGTCCTCAAGTCCATTCTCTACATCTGCGTCATTATTCCTGTCCTGCCCCTAGGTTCTTCAGAACCATTTTTTTTTTTTTTTAGATTCCATATATATGTGTTAGCATACGGTATTTTGTTTTTCTCTTTCTGACTTACTTCACTCTGTATGACAGACTAGGTCCATCCACCTCACTACAAATAATTCAATTTCGTTTGTTTTTATGGCTGAGTAATATTCCATTGTATATATGTGCCACATCTTCTTTATCCATTCATCTGTTGATGGCCACTTAGGTTGCTTCCATGTCCTGGCTATTGTAAATAGAGCTGCAACGAACATTGTGGTACATGACTCTTTTTGAATTATGGTTTGCTCAGGTTATATGACCAGTAGTGGGATTGCTGGGTCATATGGTAGTTCTAGTTTTAGTGTTTTGAGGAAGCTCCATAGTGTTCTCCATAGTGGCTGTATCAGTTTACATTCCCACCAACAGTGCAAGAGGGTTCCCTATTCTCCACACCCTCTCCAGCATTTATTGTTTGTAGATTTTTTGATAATGGCCATTCTGACTGGTGTGAGGTGATACCTCACTGTAGTTTTGCTTTCCATTCTCTAATGATTAGTGATGTTGAGCATCCCTTCATGTGTTTGTTGGCAATCTGTATATCTTCTTTGGAGAAATGTCTATTTAGGTCTTCTGCTCATTTTTGGATTGGGTTGTTTGTATTTTTGTTATTGAGCTGCATGAGCTGATTGTAAATTTTAGAGATTAATCCTTTGTTAGTTGCTTCGTTTGCAAATATTTTCTCTCATTCTGAGGGTTGTCTTTTGGTCTTGTTTATGGTTTCCTTTGCTGTGCAAAAGCTTTGCAGTTTCATTAGGTCCCATTTGTTTATTTTTGGTTTTATTTCCATTTCTCAAGGAGGTGGGTCAAAAAGGATCTTGCTGTGATTTATGTCATAGAGTGTTCTGCCTATGTTTTCCTCTAAGAGTTTGATAGTGTCTAGCCTTACATTTAGCTCTTTAATCATTTTAAGTTTATTTTTGTGTATGGTGTTAGGGACTGTTCTAATTTCATTCTTTTACATGTAGAAGTCCAGTCAGCACCACTTATTGAAGAGGCTGTCTTTTCTCCATTGTATATTCTTGCCTCCTTTATCAAAAATAAGGTGACCATATGTGCGTGGGATTATCTCTGGGCTTTCTATCCTTTTCATTGATCTATATTTCTGTTTTTGTGCCAGTACCATACTGTCTTGATTACTGTAGCTTTGTAGTATAGTCTGAAGTCTGGGAGCCTGATTCCTCCAGCTCTGTTTATCTTTCTCAAGATTGCTTTGGCTATTCGGGGTCTTTTGTATTTCCATACAGATTGTGAAATTTTTTGTTCTGGTTCTGTGAAAAATGCCATTTTGATAGGGATTGCACTGAATCTGTGGATTGCTTTGGGAATTATGCTCATTTTCACAGTGTTAATTCTTCTAATCCAAGAATATGGTTTATCTCTCCAGCTGTTTGTATCATCTTTAATTTCTTTCATCAGTGTCTTAGTTTTCTGCATACAGATCTTTTGTCTCCTTAGGTAGGTTTATTCCTAGGTATTTTATTCTTTATGTTGCAATGTAAATGGGAGTGTTTCCTTAATTTTCCTTTCAGATTTTTCATCATTAGTTTATAGGCATGCAAGAGATTTCTGTGCATTAATTCTGTATCCTGCTACTCTACCAAGTTCATTGATTAGCTCTAGTAGTTTTCTCGTAGCATCTTTAGGATTCTCTACGTATAGTATCATGTCATTTGCAAACAGTGACAGTTTTACTTCTTCTTTTCCAATTTGGATTCCTTTTATTTCTTTTTCTTCTCTGATTGCTGTGACTAAAACTTCCCAAACTGTGTTGAATAATAGTGGCAAGACTGGACAACCTTGTCTTGTTCTTGATCTTAGAGCAAATAGTTTCAGTTTTTCACCATTGAGAACGATATTTGCTGTGGGTTTGTCATATATTGCCTTTATTATGTTGGGGTAAATTCCCTCTATGCTTACTTTCTGGAGGGTTTTTTATCATAAATCGGTGTTGAATTTTGTCAAAAGCTTTTTCTGCATCTATTGAGATGATCATATGGTTTTTATCCTTCATGATCATATGGTTTTCATCCTTCAATTTGTTAATATGGTGTATCACATTGATTGATTTGCGTATGTTGAAGAATCCTAGCATTCCTGGGATAAACCCCACTTGATCATGGTATATGATCCTTTTAATGTGCTGTTGGATTCTGTTTCCTAGTATTTTGTTGAGAATTTTTGCATCTATGTTCGTCAGAGATATTGGCCTGTAGTTTTCTTTTTTTGTGACCTCTTTGTCTGGTTTTGGTATCAGGGTGATGGTGGCCTCATAGAATGAGTTTGGGAGTGTTCCTCTCTCTGCTATATTTTGGAAGAGTTTGAGAAGGACAGGTGTTAGCGCTCCTGTAACTGTTTGGTAGAATTCACCTGTGAAGCCATCTGGTCCTGGACTTTGGTTTGTTGGAATTTTTTTTTTTTTTTTTTTTTTCCTTTTTGCGGTATGCGGGCCTCTCACTGTTGTGGCCTCTCCCGTTGCGGAGCACAGGCTCCGGATGCGCAGGCCCAGCGGCCATGGCTCACGGGCCCAGCCGCTCCGCGGCATATGGGATCCTCCCAGACCGGGGCACGAACCCGTATCCCCTGCATCGGCAGGCGGACTCTCAACCACTGCGCCACCAGGGAGGCCCTGTTGGAATATTTTTAATCACAGTTTCAATTTCAGTGCTTGTGATTGGTCTGTTTATGTTTTCTGTTTCTTCCTGGTTCAGTCTCGGAAGGTTGTGCTTTTCTAAGAATTTGTCCGTTTCTTCCAGGTTGTCCATTTTATTGGAATATAGTTGCTTGTAGTAATCTCTCATGATCCTTTGTATTTCTGCAGTTTCAGTTGTTACTTCTTTTTCATTTCTAATTCTGTTGATTTGAGTTTTCTCCCTTTTTGTCTTGATGAGTCTGGCTAATAGGTTATCAATTTTGTTTTCCTTAAAGAACCATCTTTTAGCTTTATTTTCTTTGCTGTTGTTTCTTTCATTTCTTTTTCATTTATTTCTGATCTGATCTTTATGATTTCTTTCCTTCTGCTAACTATAGGGGTTTTTTGTTCTTCTTTCTCTAATTGCTTTAGGTGTAAGTTTAGGTTATTTATTTGAGATGTTTCTTGTTTCTTGAGGTAGGATTGTATTCCTGTAAACTTCCATCTTAGAACTGATTTTGCTGCATCCCATAGGTTTTGGGTCGTCGTGTTTTCATTGTCGTTTGTTTCTAGGTATTTTCAATTTCCTCTGTTATCTCTTGGTTAGTTAGTAGTGTATTGTTTAGCCTCCATTTGTTTGTATTTTTTACAATTTTTTTCCTGTAATTGATACCTAGTCTCATAGCGTGTGGTCAGATAAGATACTTGATACGATTTCAATTTTCTTAAATTTACCAAGGCTTGATTTGTGACCCAAGATATGATCTATCCTGGAGAATGTTCATGAGCACTTGAGAAGAAAGTGTATTCTGTTGTTTTTGGATGGAATGTCCTATAAATGTCAATTAAGTCCATCTTGTTTAATGTATCATTTGAAGCTTGTGTTTCCTTATTTATTTTCATTTTGGATGATCTGTCCATTGGTGAAAGTGGGGTGTTAAAGTCCCCTGCTATGATTGTGTTACTATCGATTTCCCCATTTATGGCTGTTTCCATTTGCCTTATGTATTGAGGTGCTCCTATGTTGGGTGCATAAATATTTACAATTGTTATATCTTCTTCTTGGATCTTCCCTTGATCATTATGTAGTGTCCTGCTTTGTCTCTTGTAATAGTCTTTATTTTATTTTTTGCGGTACGCGGGCCTCTCACTGTTGTGGCCTCTCCCGTTGCAGAGCACAGGCTCCGGACGCGCAGGCTCAGCGGCCATGGCTCACAGGCCCAGCCGCTCCGCGGCATGTGGGATCTTCCCAGACCGGGGCACGAACCCGTATCCCCTGCATTGGCAGGCGGACTCTCAACCACTGCTCCACCAGGGAAGCCCTAGTCTTTATTTTAAAGTGTATTTTGTCTGATGTGAGAATTGCTCCTCCAGCTTTCTTTTGATTTCCATTTGTATGGAATATCTTTTTTTTCCCCTCACTTTCAGTCTGTATGTGTCCCTAGGTCTGAAGTGGGTCTCTTGCAGGCCACATATATTCTGGTCTTGTTATTGTATCCATTCAGCCAGTCTATGTCTTTTGGGTGGTGCATTTAATCCATTTACATTTAAGGTAATTATCGATATGTATGTTCCTGTTACCATTTTCTTAATTGCTTTAGGTTTGTTTTTGTAGGTCTTTTCCTTCTCTTGTGTTTCCTGCCCAGAGAAGTTCCTTAGCATTTGTTGTAAAGCTTGTCTGGTGGTGCTGAATTCTCTTAGCTTTTGCTTGTCTGTAAAGGTTTTAATTTCTCCATCAAATCTGAATGAGATCCTTGCTGGGTAGAGTAATCTTGGTTGTAGGTTTTTCCCTTTCATCACTTTAAATATGTCCTGCCACTGCCTTCTTCCTTGGAGAGTTTCTGGTGAAAGATCAGCTGTTAACCTTATGGCGATTCCCTTCTATGTTATTTGTTACTTTTTGCTTGCTGCTTTTGATATTTTTTCTGTGTATTTAATTTTTAATAGTTTGATTAATATGTGTCTTGGCATGTTTCTCATTGGATTTATCCTGTATGGGACTCTCTGAGCTTCCTGGACTTGATTGACTATTTCCTTTCCTATATTAGGGAAGTTTTCAACTACAATCTCTTAAAGTATTTTCTCAGTGCCTTTGTTTTTTTCTTCTTCCTGGACCCCTATAATTCAAATGTTGGTGCGTTTAACGTTGTCCCAGAGGTCTCTGAGACTGTCCTCAATTCTTTCCATTCTTTTTTCTTTATTCTGCTCTGCAGTAGTTATTTCCACTATTTTGTCTTCCAGGTCACCTATCTCTTCTTCTGCCTCATTTATTCTGCTATTGATTCCTTCTAGAGAAGTTTTAACTTCGTTTATTGTGTTGTTCATCATTGTTTGCTCTTTAGTTCTTCTAGGTCCTTGTTAAACTTTTCCTGTATTTTCTCCATTCTGTTTCCAAGATTTTGGATCATCTTTACTATCATTACTCTGAATTCTTTTCCTGGTAGACTGCCTGTTTCCTCTTTATTTGTTTGGTTTGGCGGTTTTTTGCCTTGCTCCTTCATATGCTGTGTTTTTCTCTGTCTTCTCATTTTCCTTAACTTAACTGTGTTTGGGTCTCGTTTTTCAGGCTGCAGTTTCGTGGTTCCTGTTGCTTTTGGTGTCTGCCCCCAGTGTCTAATGTTGGTTCAGTGGGTTGTGTAGGCTTCCTAGTGGAGGGGACTGGTGCCTGTGTTCTGGTGGGTGGGGCTGGATTTTGTCTTTCTGGTGTGCAGGACCGCGTTCAGTGGTGTGTTTTGGTGTGTCTGTGACCTTATTATGATTTTAGGCAGCCTCTCTGCTAATGGGTGGGGTTGTGTTCCTGTCTTGCTAGTTGTTTGGCATAGGGTGTCCAGCACTGTAGCTTGCTCGTCATTGAGTGGAGCTGGGTCTTAGCGTTGAGATGGAGATCTTTGGGAGAGCTTTTGCTGTTTGATATTACGTGGAGCCGGGAGGTCTCTGGTGGACCAGTGTCCTGAACTCAGCTCTCCCACCTCAGAGGCACAGGCCTGGCACCCAGCCAGTGCACCAAGACCCTGTCAGCCACACGGCTCAGAAGAAAAGGGAGAAAAAAAGAAAGAAAAATAAATAAATAAAAAGAAATAAATTTATTAAAATAAAGAAATTATTAAAAATAAAAATAATTTAAAAATAATTTAAAAATAAAAGAAAGTAAGAAAGGAGGGAGAACCAAACCAAAAAAGAAATCCACCAATGATAACAAGTGCTAAAATCTATAGTAAAAAGAAAAAAAAAAAACCCCGACAGACAGAACCCTTGAGCAAATGGTTGAAGCAAAGCCATACAGAGAAACTCACACAAAGAAGCATACACATACACACTCACAAAAAGAGGAAAAGGAAAAAAAAAAGTATATATCTCTCTCTCTATATATATATACAAAAAAGGAAGAGAACAACCAAATCAATAAACAAATCTACCAGTGATAATAAACTCTAAATATAAACTAAGATAAACATAAAACCAGAAACAAATTAGATGCAGAAAGCAAACCCCAAGTCTACAGTTGCTCCTAAAGTCCACCAGCTTTAATTTTGGGATGATTTGTTGTCTGTTCAGGTATTCCAGAGATGCAGGGTATATCATGTTGATTGTGGAGATTTAATCCGCTGCTCCTGAGGCTGCTGGGAGAGATTTCCCTTTCTCTTCTTTGTTTGCACAGCTCCCGGGGTTCAGCTTTGGATTTGGCCCTGCCTCTTGCTTGTAGGTCGCCTGAGGGCGTCTGTTCCCTTGTGGGAAGTCTGAGGTCTTCTGCCAGCCTTCAGTAGGTGTTCTGTAGGAGTTGTTCCACATGTAGGTGTATTTCTGATATATTTGTGGGGAGGAAGATGATCTCCACTTCTTACTCCTCTGCCATCTTGAAGGTCTCCCTGCAGTTGATATTCTTTTAAGATTCTTTTAATCTGTAGGCTCTCCCTTCATCTCTCTCTTTTTACCCTAGAGATTACAGTATGTATTCTTGATTTTTCAAAGTCTAAGATTAATTGGTACCATTACTCTCTTTCTAGGTAATACAAAGACTGATGTGTTTGTATACCATTTTGGTTTTAGGACACTTTAATTTCATTTACCCATTCTTTTATGTCATTGAGATTGTGTATTTTTATTTTATATATATTTAAAATCAAGCAGGCCTGATTAATTTTTTTATACAGTGAGCATCATTTAATTTATAGGTAAACTAAATGATGTTGACTATAATAAAATAGTGTCTGCTTAATTTTAAATATACTAGTTTTGTTGTTTTTCACTTGCTCCTGCATTTTTAAGCTTCCATCAGGAATTCTTTTCTTTCTTCCTGAAGAACACCCTTTGGCATTTCCTTTCTGCAAGTCAGATTGTGGCACGTTGTCTTAATTTTTGTTTGAAAATTTCATTCTCATACTTTAAGAATATTTTCATTTGATATATGAGTTTTTGGTTGACAATTGTTTTCTTTCAACATTTTAAGAATATTGTTCTAGTATTTTTTTAGCTTCCATAATTTCTGATGAGAAATCAATAGTGGATATAATTTTAGCCGCTTTGATGGTAATCTCTCAATTTCCTCTGGCAACTCTTAAGATACTCTTTCTTTTCTTTTCTTTTTTCTTTTGGTTTTCAGCAATATTACCATGATGCCAGATGCATCATTCTTATCTCATAATCCTTAAATATAATAAGCAGAGTTATTGTAAGATCTGTGCTTGTAATCCAATATCTAGGTTCCCTATGGTTCTTTTTGTACTGTTAGCTTTTTTCGTTCATGTCATCTTACTTCCTCTCTGCCTTGTTAGTTTTTATTATGTGAGACACATATTCCAAAATTATTTTTTATTTTTATTACGTACCAGTCATTATATTGCAAAATTATTTGCAGAAATACTTTGAGGTCTAGGATAATGTTTTCCTACAGAGAGTGTTTATGTTTTCTTCTGCCAGGTGCCCGGAGACCATAACAGTCCAGAAGCGCCTGAGTTATTTCCAATTCAGCCCATGTGAGGCCCTGTTTTACTTCTGCACACTAGTGCTTTTAGGTGCAACCTTTGTGCTTTCAACCCAGAGTAATGGGAGCAGGAGTAGGCAGTTCCATCAGGATTCAACGTTCCACATCTCTCTTCTAGCCCCTTAATACTATCAAAGAGTTACTACTCTGTACTTCAGCCTTTCTGGTGCCCTTCTGAAATCAGAAAATCGCTTGCATGGAAAAAGTAGTTTCAGTCATTGCACTCACCTCCCTGGGCATCCAGCTCCTTTGTATTAGGTAACTCAGTTGTTAGTCCTCATTTGCATTCAGGGAGATTAAAAAATTTTTTTCCCATCTTTACTACTTTTCCTCAGAGGAAGAGGTGATCAGAATTAACTAGTCTGCCATTACCAAATATTTCCTCTGTTTTTATTTCTTTTTTCTCTTTTTCGGAATGTTGTCATATTTACTTCCTCTGTCTCCTGTTGTTTCTCACATATGCTTCAATTCTTTAACTTGCCGCTTTCCTTTTATTTTTTAATTAATTAATTAATTAATTTTTGACTGCGTTGAGTCTTCATTGCTGTGCATGGGCTTTCTCTAGTTGTGGTGAGTGGGGGCTGCTCTTCGTTGTGGTACACAGGCTTCTCATTGTCATGGCTTCTCTTTTTGTGGAGCACGGGCTCTAGGCACACAGGCTTCAGTAGTTGTGGCCCACGGGCTTAGTTGCTCCACAGCATGTGGGAATCTTCCCAGACCAGGGCTTGAACCCGTGTCCCTTGTATTGGCAGGTAGATTCTTAACCACTGTGCCACCAGGGAAGCCCTCTCTGCTTCCTTTTAGAAGAGTTTATCAATCTGCATTTCTACTCATTAATATGTTCTTTGTCTAGAGCCATTCTACTGTTTGTCTCATCTGTTATGTTATTTTTTAGCTGTTGTATTTTACAAACCTAGAATATCTGATTCATTCTTTTTCATGATTTGTGTTTCTTATTTCATATTGCTAATCTCTATCTCTTTTACTTTTATTATTTCTGTTTTTTAATTGAAATATAATTGACATATAACATTATATTAGTTTCAGGTATTCAACATAATGATTCAATATTTGTATGTATTGTAAAATGATCATCACAATAATTCTAGTTAACATGTATCACCATACATAGTTATAAGAAGTTTTTTTTCTTGAGATGAAAACTTTTAAGATCTCTCTTAGCAACTTTCAGATATATACTACAGTATTTTAAGCTGTGGTTACCATGGTGTACATTACATCCCCATGACTTACTTATTTTATAACTGGAATTTTGTATGTTTTGACCCCCTTAATCCATTTTGCCCACCCTCCACCCCCTGCTTCTG